>NW_024424564.1:4978617-5079435 GCF_017311325.1 Ursus maritimus | reverse complement strand
TCCCTTTCCAACTCCACCTCCAAGATCTCCAGCCCACGGAAGGACATTGTGAAGTGTCTGGTTCTTACTGAATCTGACTGAAGTTGACCTGATATCCCTGCATTATTCGCTTCTTCCCTTTGTGATACACGTCCTGCCCTCGCAGAGGTATGCCTCTTGGCATTTATCCTACCTCAGAACCTTGTGTGCCTTCTCTCCTGATGTTAATCTAGTCTCTGCCATCTGTTCCATATGCCCTCTGGCTTACAATCACATACATTATGTTCTGGGGTACTTGACATTGTTTTCATTTGCATTTAATGATTTGACACATTGTAACTTTCTGTATTTGATGTCCTCAAACACACCTCTAAGCACAATGTTATTTATACCTCTGGTTATAAGGTTTTGACTCAAATCACCATAATATCGGGCAGCAGTCCCTTCATTAATAGAGATGTTGTCATATTGGGGAATAATATCTATAGTCACAAAATGAAGGAAAAGGGGACCTCAGAGATGCAGAGCAGGAGGAAACCACCCGTGTAGCCCGGAAGCATCAAGGCCAGCAGATACAATCTAGGCTTTTCAGAGAAAGCATGTGGCTGATTTTTCAGAGTGCAAGCCCTGCGTGCAGGTAGGAAAACCTATCCCATGCTAACTGATTTTACTCTCTCCTAGGATTCTAGTCTCCCCCTAGGCCCAGTGGGAGAGTTCAGAGGACATAATGACGCAGAGGAGCACATTGTCACAAGCTGGATTTGCAGCCTAGAGTAAGGCCATAGTCAGCAAGGGCGGGCTGGAGCAGAATAGTTCAGGGGGAACGTTGGCAGCGGTTTTATGGTCCAGATTTTATGTTCCAGTTTGCGTCCAGACAGCTTCAGTTTACACCTATTATTCCAACATAATCCTTGATAGCAAATCCATTACTTTTAAAAGGGTCCTGATTTGGCTAATAAATTATATGGTCACGTGAGCTTGGTCACTCCAAGTACTGATCCCTTCCGAGGGTCCTCTACCAGTGTGAGGCGAAGGTGTGCCTCCTTATTCAATCTAGCTTCCAGATGTGCGATTATTGGATTAAATTAGCTCATTCTCTGTGTGTCTGTCACTCATGTACATACACCCACACCCACACACGTACACACTACTACTCTAAGGGGGAAAATGTGCTTTTTAGACAGACTACCTATTAAGCACATTTTAAGAAGAAAAACGTTGTCTTAACCACAACATGGTATGTAAAGGTCCCTGCTCACAGTGAACACAGAGCTTTACATTAGGATGCAATGCACAGTTCATTCTCCAGTGGGACTCACTGCTTTGTGTTTTCCGAAAACAGAGATGTGGTGGTGACCTTTTATTACAGAAAAATTGGCCAAAGCTTTGAAAACATAACTTTTTTTTTTCCTTTTTAACTGATCGCATTTTAAAGTCAGTTATCCTCTCCCATCAGTCTCTATAGGCAAAGGGTAACTGGTAAGTTGATTTATTTTCTTTCTTGGTCAACAAATTCTCAGAGGCAGATAGGGGGTGGATGGTGATACCAGAGGGTCATTCTTCTAGTTACAAGTGGACTTTGGTATTCATATTTCCCAAAAGTAGGAATTGAAGCTTAGAGCAATTATCTAATTTGTTCAACACACAGCTAAGAAGCCAGAGGATGGGGGCTCGAATCCAGGTTGATCCAATTCCACAGCCTGTGTCCTGAACCAGTCCCCTCCCTATACTACCATCCACCGTCATGGCTTGTTTAATGTGTATCTTCTCCAGGAGGGCCGGGACCTGAGCTTCCTTGTGTTTAGCATACCACAGGTGTTTAATCAATATATGAATGATTGAAGTCATACAGCAAAGGAGAGGGAATAAGACTGAAACCTGGAGTCAGAGGGAGGCACAGTGTTAGATGTGAGAGACAAGGTCAAGGATGGTGGCAAGTGTCAGTGTATGTTCACAAGACATCAGGAGGACACCCACTGAGAGCCCTGGGTGAGAACCAGTCCAGCACTGGGAGATGGATATAATGAGGTAATAAGGTTCAAGAATGGGGGTTTGGTGGTAGAAGAGTTTGACAATTTTTCTGAGTAGTTTCCTTGCCCCTTAGAGACAGTGCAGGGCAGTGGTCAAGGTATGAGCTTCAAATTCAGTTCACTCTAAGGTTGAGCCCTCTAAAATATCTCTTCAAGTCCAGTAGAGAGGTAACCATTTTATATTCAGGATCCCATTTCATCCTCAAAACAGTTTTATGAGGTAGATACTGCTATTCCTTTTTTATGACGGAGGCACCTGAGAATTTGGAGTGAAATAACTTGAGCAAAATCATGCACAATAGGTCAGTTTTCCAGTTCTGGTCTGTCTGACCCTAGAGAATGAGCTCTGTCGGTTGCCTTTGTCCTCAGGAGGGACTTCATGAAAATGTTGTAACCACCGAGGTAAGAAGTTACCACCAATGCCAGCATCTCCCTCCCTCCTACTTCTCCGAAGGTTGCTAAGCAAAATTATCATTTCTGTCAGTAGCCAACAGATACTTCCTGTGGCCAGATGTTGCTGCAAGTGCTTTAGATATTTTAAGTCCTTAAAACAGTGCCATGAGGCAGGCACTGTGATTTTGCCTGATTTTACAGATGAGGGAACTGAGATGAGATCACAGAACTTGTCAAAGGTTATGCAGGAAGTAATTGGCAGATCCAGAATTTGAATCCAAACAGTCTGGCTCTAGAATTTGTGTTTTCAACTACTATGCAACTATTTGTTATCTACTGACACTTACAAAAAGGTTAACTTGCTGAGGACGAAATCCTTCAGTTAGCTACACTTAAAACCATTGCTCCCTATTGTACCTCTCCTCCTGATGAACGTTCTCACGAGGACAATAGGAGTCTCTGGACCGGGAATAACAATGATAATAAGAACAGCCGACAACCACTGAGCACGGTCTACGCGCTGGACACGGTGCTAAGAGTGTTACTTGCTCGTACTTACTTAATCTTCCCAACAATAACGTGAAGTAGGATGATTATTCTTGGTTTGCAGATGAGGAAACTGAAGCTTGAATGTGAATTCGCTCGGTCACACTGCTGGTAACAGCTGTGTAAAAGCTGGCATCTGTCCGATTTTCCCCTTGAAACCACCAGACGCTCTGCTGCCTCCCACAGAGGCTGCTTTAACTTTTGATTCATTAATGAGTTTTGCTGGGGGGCGTGCATTTTTCGCTGCCCAGGAGGGCGGGTTCCTGCACACGCTCACTTCACCCTCAGGAGAAAAAGGCCAAATTACCAAAAGAACAAAAGAACGCCAGAGACCCTTTCAAGAAAATAAATTCCTGGGATGCCACTTGGTCAGTATCCACTTAGTGCTACATTTCACACAATGTCTTGTAGGTTTGTGTTTTTTTTTTTTTTTTCCTAATCTGTATAAAGCTACACTTTATACACACCTGAGGACTGGATGCTTACGACCGTGGCCAAGGTTAATACTGAAAAGCTAAATGATATTTAGGAAACATTGTTTAAAAAAGCAAGGTAAGCGTTTTAGAAAGTTTTATATTAGAAGTGTTTCAATATAGGGTGTTGGATAGTATACGTACTATGATTAAATATGCACATATGTAAACAAAACAATCGGGTTTGGGATAGTATACGTGCTATCGTTAAATGTACACGTATGTAAACAAAATGCAAATATATAGCTTTCTGTATTGTTACTAAGGATGCACATAAAAGTATATAAATTTAAAACCAGAGGTAACTTGGAGATTATGTGGTCTAGGTCAGGAAACAGTGAGGCCAATGTTGCTGACTTCACTTGTCAACTTTCAGGCATCTTGCGAAATTCAAATTAAGCATCATCTTCTTTACAAATTATTTCCTACTCTTCTTTATAAATTATTTCCTATCTCCTTTCTCACGCCTGCCCCCAGTGGGTGGAATTGACTTTTTTAAAAAATCTTAGTACATTCCACAGCTCTTTGCATCATGTCCCGTTCATCACTCTGTTTCCTTTTGTATACATGGTGCCATCCCTCTACGGCCGTCTAAGCTCCTTGAAAGCAGGAAGGGTTTTCCCTTTGGTTTTACGTTCTGCTGAGCCAGCACAATGCCTGGCACTGAGTCAGCGTTGGACGAAGCTTCAGTGTGTGAATGAGCTGGCAGAGCTCTCTTGGTTAGTTAGTAATGGAGCGCAATGAAGGTGTAGATTTTCCAACTCATTGACCAGTGATCCTCTCATTACACTTTGCGACTTCTCTATTCTAATTTGTATTTCACATCATTAATGAATTCGAAAGTCATTTTTTAAGAGGACATTTTCAGAAGCTATCGACAACAACAAAAAGCTTAATTGATAGGACATAAAATCCTTATCCGGTGAATGGGTAGTACGGCATGTAATTTCTCAGAGAGTGACTAGCATCTTCTAAAAACTAAAAGAAAGCCTCATCTAGTCTTCCTTAACAATTTGACTTAAGATTTATATCCTTTTGATCTAGAGTGACACTTAGAACCTGCATGTTCCACATTGAAATTGCTGAAGTGCAGAGGAAAGACCATCTAAATGTGCTTTTCATGTTAATCACTGGGAACAAAGCAAATCTTCCATGTGTGAAAAAGATTTTGTTGGAAGGCAAAGATTTTGTTCATTCTTGAACGATGCTGATTTCTTCTGTTTATAGGTGTCTTGCTGGCTTGAAAGAATACCCCAGATGTAGAAAACCTGTTAGTATACAGTAGGGTATTACGAATCTGCAAAATTAGATATAGGAAACAGTAAAGGTAGTCCTTGTGTTAGGGGATAATCATCTCCTAACATTAAATGACTTTTGTGCCTCTGTCCCTCTAGATTTGTACATAGCACACCAGAGAATACATTTTTTAGAGAGAAAAAGATGCTTAGAGATCCTTTGAAGTTTGTAGTTGAGGAAACTAATGTCCAAGTAAGTAAAGTTGTTTTTCAGAGAATTGTCCTGACCAATTTGGGACTAAAATCAAGGTCTTCTAGGGGCAGAGTACAATATCCTACTACTCGGATGAGTAAGCTTTCATGGATTATGTTAGAAGTTTCTTCTATTATGTAAAAATGCTACTGGTTGAGATACTTGTAGCTAACATCACACTTTTTTTCTTTACTACATATTAAATCTTATGTCATATATGGCTAACTTCCTTATTTTACAGAAGATACATTAATTGTGACTTAGGGAGATTGACCAATTTACCAAACATTAAATAGTCAGTTTGTGGTAGTACTAGAAATAGAAGCTAGTGGTTTCCACCTCCCAGTCCAGGGCTCATTGAGTGCATCTCTCCTCCTGAAACCCTACTTGGCTCCCCGGTGGAACAAATTAAGCACATAAACACAGGCAGCCACAAAATAGCAAGGTCAAATGTTCTTACAATTTCTAGTAAGTTCATCTAAGCCTGGACTTGGAAAAATGATTAAATTTACTGTTTTTTTTTTCTCTTTTGAGAACCCTTGTAGTAAACCATTTATTTATTCATTTATTCATCAAGCATATTGATTTTTCTATTATGGATCTCAAACTGTGCCTCAAGCTGGGGATTCAGAGATGAATAATCATGATTTGGGTCTCACAATTTAGTAGAGGGAAATAGAGATATAAAAGTAAATATAGAAAACCGTTACAGGTATTGCAGAATAAGTCAGAAAATGTTAATCAGAGGACAGAGGGGTTCAGTCTACCTGAGGGGTTGATTAACAGATTCATAAAGTGTTGTGATGTTCTGAATTTGAAAGATGGGGTAGATGTTTCCTGGAGGTAAAAAGTGGGCCAGGATTGAAAAGTGACAGGGAGCCTGAGCAAAGATATAATAAGATTCTAAAGAGAGTTTATAGGATCTTAGTGGGGTATACAAGAGTGCCTAGGAAATTGAGGCTGGAAATGTCAGAAATGGGCCAGTGGAAGGATGCTTGTGCTATGCCAAAACTGTGAATTTATCCCACAAAAAATGAAGAGCTAGGAATGGTTTATACCCTCGGCTTAATTCTAGGAAGATCTACCATAGTAGAATGCATGTGTGTGTGTGTGTGTGTGTGTGTGTATAAGGGAACATGCTAGCAAATAGGGAGACCAGTCCGGGCCCCTCGTGGTTGTGCAAGGAAAAGATGCTGAAGATGCCTAAGCTAAGTCAGTGTAAGTGAAGTTGTGGAGGACACGGAAATCGAGGACGAGTTCAGAGGTACAATGAGAGGAATGTGGTGAACAGAGATGTGGGCGTTAGGTAATCGAAGTGACACTGAACTGGAAATTAAGAGAGCTGAGTTCTAATTATGAATCTTCCATTCTCTAGCTCTTGATCTTGAATTAGTGAAAATTATAGATGTTTTCTAACCATCAATTTCCTTTTTGTAAAATGGCAAGGTAGGGTTTTATCTCTATTAGTCTTTAAGTCTCTACAAATTGATGATTCTCTCTTAGATACCTGCAATACAATAAATAGATTCATGGGTCTAAGTAAGGTTGCCTTAGCCTCCATAATAATTATATCTAACATTTATTCTTCATCAAATATAAGCATCGTTATGAATGTTGATTCAGTTGATCGTCATCGCAACCCTTTACGGTAGATGATATTATAATTGTCATTTTACAGATGGGGAGCTGAAGCATAGAGAGTTGAAATAATTTTTTCAGATCCTATCTTTTTGTTCTCTCTGTATCAGTCCGTTCAGGCTGCTGTAACAAAATACTGGAGACTGGGTGGCCCTATAACAAGAGAAGTTTATTTCTCACAGTTCCGGAGGCTGGAAGTCCAAGGTCAGGGAGCCAGCATAGTACAGTGAGGACCCTCGTTTAGGCTGCTGACTTCACACTGTATCCTCACATTGCAGAAGGGGTGAGCAAGCTCTCAGGGACCTCTTCCATATCAGCAGTAAACTTAATCACCTTTCAAAGGTACTACCTCTTAATATCATCACCTTGGGCATTAGGTTTTTAACATTTATTTGAATTTTGCAGGGTCATACACATTCTGACCATAGCACTGCTCTTTTTATTCACTGTATAAATTCCCTTAAGAAGCATTTGGACTATACCTGACTCCTTCCTAGGTCCATTAATAGGAATATTATTGCATATTCATCAATACTTGCTATTGTAACAGATACACCTCTAAATGTCATTGACTCAACACAGCTTATTTCTTGGGCGTGTGAAACCAATTATTGTCAGAGGCTGGATTTCTCCTTGATACAGTCATTCAGGGATCCAGGCTGATGGTGATTCTTCAGGGTCACCTTTGGCACGGACATCTGTCTGAAAGAGGAAGAGGGAGAGGGGCTGATACAGTAGGAGGTTTTTATAGGCCTGGTCCTAAAGAAATACAACTCGCTTCTGCCTACCTTCCATGTGTCACATGCAAGAAAGAGTAGAAAATGTAGTCCAATTGTATGCCCCGAAGAAAAGAAAAAGGAGGCTTGGTGAATAGTTAGGCACTCTCTTTGGGAGCTGGGATTTGAGCCTAGACCATCGGGCCTCAGAATCCCCACCCAAACCACTGTGCTCTATCACCTTTCGGACTTGATTGCTCTCATGGAATCGATGGTAATTAAATAGTTTTGTACGTAAAGCAATATAAGGATGGAGGTTGACTTTATAGTGCATATTATTTCTGTGTAGTTAAGATTTGTGACTTCATACAGACAAGAAATATATTCTAAAATATAAATTTTAGAAACTCCCTTCTCTGTTTCTCATCAAGTTCAGTGACTTAATGAAGTTAATTTATGTTACTTTGAAGTTCAAAAATCTTTTACTTTGACTCTCGTTTTCTGGTAGGTCTAATATATTGTACCCATTATAATGAAACTTAATCATTTCATAAACTCACAGAATTTTAGAATTGGAAGGAACTTTCAACTCTAAATTAATGCTAAAACTAGTCTGATTTCTTCATTTTGCAGAAGAGGAAAGATACCCAGAGACCTTAATGACTTACTCCGTAGTACACTCTTCAGGGACAGAGAACTATGCAGGAGAGCCCAAATACCCCAGCTTTCTTTTTACGGCTTTTTCCGCTCACCATGTCATTTTCCTCAAGAAGCACTTGGGCTGCACTGCCCTCCCTCCAAGGGACACTTACAGGAATCTGATTAATCATAAAAGAACAGCATGACTCTTACAGTTTATAGGAATTGGGGATGTTCTGATTCTTCACATTTTTTCTGTGTATGTAATTTGGGATTAAGCAGAAAATCTGCTTTTAAACCTTTGACATTAGAAACATTTTAAAAAGCACAGTAGACATTTTCCTGTCTGAGTAATTTGAGATGGCCTCGGGGTCATCACTGGAAATGTCACTTTTCACTCCGAGGGAAATGTACAAAGTGCAACTGTTGGATCGTGCATTTCCTGGATCCTACTTTGAAGGTAGAAACTTGTCTCCTGCTCTTAAAAGTGGTGACAGAAATACTTCTGCCTGATAATTAGCTTTTGTTAAGAATAACTTTAATTTTTTAAAAAAGGAGAAATACTGCATTCAGCACATTTTTGGGTCAAAGTACAGAGACGTCATCGAATTACCTCAGGAAAAAACAGGTTCATTGAAACCCAGTGTATAAAATACTTCATGAATTCTGGAAAACATCAGGAAGACCTGAGGAAGGGCAAACACCAGGGCAGCGTGTGGGACTCCCTCCTCTCTTACCTCTGACATCTCTTTGTATCTGCTCCGCGTCCCATCACCAGGAGACATAGACCCATCTCTCCACGAGTCACCTGACTTCTAATGCCACGTGCCCATTTCCACGTGGCAATTCTGTGACTTTTGGTTCCAATTTCCAGACAGGTGGATTTGATTTGTCCAGTTCCTGTTTTTCAGAGCAGGTATTAAAAGCAAATGTTCTGGTAGTTTAAAAGGGACCACCATTCCATGAGATTTGCTTTCTTCTCTCTCTTCTACCTCAATTCTCATTTAGGATGAGGATGGAGAAGATGTTCATGATTGAGCTGAGTGGCAAGGAGTTTAAAATTCTCTCAAGAGTGAGTCTTCTGTTCTGCCTCTTTCTCGTAAAACAGACTGGGGGACATCCTCTGGTTGAGAGCTGACTTTTGTCAATGGAGACTGTACCATTCATTATTAGGGTTATTATCCTTTAGTGCCCATCTTTTTTTCCTCCACTGACTTTATTTTTTTCATATAAATTGGAGCAGTTTGAGAAAACAGGCTTTGTAAAAATGTCATCGGCACTTGGCTATTTCCTCTCTGATCGTTTTGACTTCATAAATTACGTGAACTTTTGAAATTTCATTGAGCCCTTTAAATAACCATTTCTTTTAATTAGATTGCTTCAGCATGAAAGTCTAAAACTGTGCCCTATTTTCTCATTCTAATGAATTAAAGTGAGAAATTAGCTGTCTCAAAAAGTTTTTGTTTCAGCACATTTTTCCCATTCAAAGTGATTTCCAGCAACCTGAATCCACTAACTAGCTTGCATTTCAGATGTCTATTGGTGCATGTACGTGATCCCTTATTTCTGCTTAGAAGGTGTAATGCAGACTCTCTGGGGAGCTAGTCAAGCTGGGTAAAACCATTAAATAGGAGTGTACGGAGACAAACAAAATTTTAGAATCAATGAGACAAATCAGAATACAAATAAAAACTGAAATCTAACGGAAAGGAATCCCAGTAGGAACAAATTCACAACTTGATGCTGAATCTACTCTCTTCTGTAGTTTAAGTGTCAAATTAAATATTTTTTTATATGCACCTCATGTCAACACAAGTATGTATACAGATTTTTTGAAATATGAAATTAGAACTTTTAGAAAATGTAGACATTTTCCCTAGCATCTATGTCTTTGTAACTTGTATATGTTCCATCGTTTTGTATTCACTAATTACATTAATAGTAAAAACAAAGAGAACTAATATTTAAGTAATGCTACAATTTAAAAGCAGTTTCATATGCTTGGCATATAGTGAATATTCAATAAATGGTAGCAATTATCATTATTTTATACACCGTTTCCAGAGTGAATGAATGATTCATATGTACAGAATGTGATATGCATAGCTTTGTCCTCTTATTAACCTAAGGCCAGCAACCATTCCTCAAGGTGAAATGATCTGCATAAATATTATTCTACTGTGTACCAGTTTTTCATACCTATGTATTTATAGTTGGTTCACAGGTGATGGATAAAATGTGATCATATTAACACATGTATAAACATACATGTACATATATAATTATAATTATGTACGTGGGCATATCGTTTTTAAAAATCTATGCAAGCATATGAACCAAATGTTATTTAATTCAGATTTTCTCCCCCTCTGGAGAAATTACTTTCAGTCAGTGAAAAAAGCAGTTGAAAACAACAAACGTGTTGTTAAAATGCCTTATAGGACTTCATGCCAGAATATACCAGTCACAATAGCTTTAGAAAAGTTTCAGAAATCTTGAGACATGGTTTAGGAGGCTGCCTTAAGAGGCAGTATTGTAACGCCATGTTTCTGGGGGCTCTTGAGGGCTAATGGTCCTATTGCTGAAATGAGACATGGGGTAATAATGGAAGGCCACAATTAGAGCTGGGTAAAACTCGGTATCCCCATCTTTATAAGAATTAAGCCTCTGTGTCTCTAGCGTCCTTTTACAAAGATGTAGGAGGCAACCCTTGGTGTTTATACATCACACCCAGGGGGGACAAAAGAGAAGAACAGAAGAAAGGTGGGTTTTGTTGGTTTGTTCATGACTTGGGAATTGTGACATGAAGAAAATTGTTTGTTCTTTTTTCATTTAAATCTTCTCCAGGGGGTCTTGCATCATTTTAATATGATGTTAAGTGTCTGTGAAGCCTATTTTGTTAATTTAGAAAGCCCTAATATTTGATTAGGTTCGTTTATCAAGAGCTCTGTCTGAATCTGTATAGAGAATTGTAGTAACTGCTGGAATTTCCTACCGTCTCATTAACCTTTTAAAGGAAAACCACAGGAATTAGTTTTACCTTCTTAAATTGCTTGTTTACCATTTATTAAACACATACCACATGCTGAACAGTTTACATGAAAAATTAGTCTTTGTCTACAAGAATCTGGTTATCCTAAGAAGTTAAGATACACAGACAAATTAAGAAAACTATACATATGTAAACATATGCCATGCTTAGGTGAACTAAATTCTGCTAGAAGATTAATTCCTCGGTTTTGAGGTATCTTGTTTCACTTGGCATATACCAAAACATACTGAAGTCAATATTCTTCCTACCCATGCCTTCATACACTTTGAGGATAATATTACCCATCCATCTACTTACCTATCATCTGTTCTATTTTAAAAAGGTTAATTATCCCTCTCATTCCTCCACAAAAAAGCTTTATAACTTCAGTTTTAATAAGAACAGAGGCCGAGTTTTTTTTTTTTTTACTAAGTCCCATTTTTCACCAGGAAACTCAACCTGTATGTCTGTACATTTCCTTTTCTTCCTTCAATGAAGAGAAAGGTCACGACAGCAAAGCCTGTGTCTGTCAGGCTTGTTCTTCCTGGTCAGCTTTATTATTAATCTCTTCACATTTAGTACCATGTGCTCTGAAGGGGAGGACGTGTCTGTCAGTCTTCCCAGTGCAGCTCCTACTTTATCCTCCTCTTCATTATACCATATGGGCATCATTCTTCCTTTCTCCTCGAACAAGAAAGCATACTTTCTTCACCAGAGTCCTCACATACCAAACTTAGCCGAAGTAATTAACCAATTGTGGAATAACTCTTTGCAGTCCTTTAAATTATATAATATATAAACATTTTCCTTTATTATTATTATTTTTTTAAAGATTTTACTTATTTGTCAGAGAGAAAGGGAGAGCACAAGCAGGGGGAGCAGCATACAGAGGGAGAAGCAGGCTCCCTGCTGAGCAAGAAGTCTGATGTGGGACTGGATCCCAGGAACCTGGGATCATGACCTGAGCCAAAAGCAGACGCTTAACTGACTGAGCTACACAGACATCCCCAATATTTTCCTTTAAATATTCATTTTCATTGACTCACACAAGCTAGGATGATATATTTAGAGATATCATGCTTCACTGGCTTATCCTCCAATTAATGCATTTGGAAAAAATATATCCTACTGAACAATCTAGGAAGGAGTATAAAGTACTACTACGTCCTCAGGTTGGGCTAAGTTTTGAAGCAGTAACAAAAAGCACCTCAAAATTTTAGAGGCTTGTAAGAGCTTCAGGCTTATTTCTCATTCATAGGTCCACCATGGTTGGTGGGAACTTGCCTCATATCTCTTCACTTGAAAACTCAGGTCGATACAGCTTCCACTGTCAAGAACATACTTGGTTGCTTGGGTTGGTGGGGAGAAATGTGGTGAATTACACACTAGCTCTTAAAGCAGCCACACCGATTGATATCCTTTGCTTTTGCTCATAAGTGACGCCTATTACTTTAGCTTTCCTTTAAACACAATATTACCATGTGTCCAGAAGGGAGAGAGCCAGAAATATTTAGCAAACAGCACTAATGTTTATCAAAGACTACCGCAACTGCTTTATCCTTTTATATTTCTTGCCAAGCAAGGTTGACATGAATTTTGATATTGGCATTGGGAAGGGGAAACCAGATACAGAGTTTCCACCTGTCCATTCCTTTCCAATATGTGATAAAATCTCCTTCTAACAAATAGTAAAATGGCCTTTGTGGGTGCTGAAATAGTGCCTCTCCTCCCAGGGGAGAGGTCAGTGCATTGTCCCTGTGTGCTCCTGGCTGCTGTCATACTGTGGAAGAAAACAGAACCCTTTGGAAGAGAACAGAACCCTTGCCACTTCAGG
The DNA here is from genome assembly GCF_017311325.1 of Ursus maritimus. Classification (NCBI taxonomy): domain Eukaryota; kingdom Metazoa; phylum Chordata; class Mammalia; order Carnivora; family Ursidae; genus Ursus; species Ursus maritimus. The sequence goes on along the minus strand of NW_024424564.1, from coordinate 5,066,668 downwards.
CTGTCCCCAAGCCATCTCAGCTCAGTGCTGGGCTGAACAGCATCAGTATCTGAAGAAGCCCCAATAATCTCTTGTCTCCAGCCTGGTTTCCACCCAAAGACTAGTAGACTGACCTCATGACCTACATCTTTCNCCTAAATCACTCTCAGAAGTCCAAGCATCCCAAATAATCCTCAGGGAGATGTTCATCTCCATTCTTCAATCATCAGAGAGATGTTCATCTCCGTCTGCTCTGACATCCCACATCTTCTTCCATCCTCTGCCGTTTGGTGCGTACCAGCCAAGCCCCTGCAGGCGATCCTACTGTTCCTTCCCAGGAAATCTACTTTGCCTCTTTCTGAGATACCTATTTTATATCTTCTTTGTTCTCTTCAGACATCTCTCATATTGCATAGCAAGATCAGGTGAAGTCAGATAAGAAACTACATCTTCTCACCACCTAATCCATTCACACCCACCAGCCTCTGTCGCTACACATCCCACGTTCACTCTTGTTGAAATAGATTATTTCTGCATCAATTTATTGTCAACCCCCCAAGTGCCCTGAATCTCAATTCTATTTTCCTTCTCAAGAATATGCTTTTGTAATTACCCATTTTCTTTCCTATATTGTGCCTTTCTTTACCAGATCATTCTAGCAAGAAAGTATGCCTTTATGGCATTCATTAAAAAAGATTCCCTTGACACCATGCTTCATTCCAGCTATTGCTCATTTCCTTCTTCCCTTAACAAAAGATTCTTGGGAGAAATTTGTATAATTGCACAGTTTTACGTCCCATCCTCCAATAAACTTACTTTAATCATGCTTTTATTTTCACATCATGCCACTGAAATGATTTTCATTGCGATCAAATGCTAACAATAGTTAACACAGAGGGCCGACTATGAGGCAGGCAGTGCTCTAAATACTTCATACCCATGAACTCATTTCATCCTTAAACCAACCCTATAAAGATGGTGCTATTAATATCCCCCTTTTAGAAAGTAAAAAAAAAAAAAATGCTACTCAGAGATACGAAATAATTTGCCCAAGGCCACACAGCTGTTAGGAGGAGCTCAGTTGAACCCAGTTTTTCTGGTTTTGAAGGCTCTTAATTAGTACATGATCTTACTTTTTAGTGGACAGTGATTTCTGTTTATTAAACCTTTCAGCAGCACTCGCCACAGCTGATTGATCCCCTCCTTCTTGAAACATTTTGTTGTCTTTCCATGCTTTCATCCCATGTTCTTTTTTATCTTACCTCATGTGCTGTTCTTGCAGGTCTCTATTGCTGGCAACCTTTCCATGGTAATTTGGTTTAGTCTGTGCCTTTAAATATCACCTATCAGCCTGGATTTCTTAGGTGTGTATCTGCAGCCCAAATCTCTTCCCTAAGCTCCACGTCATAAATGTCGCTGCCTGACTTACATCTCTACTTGGGTGCCTTGTAATAGTCTCAGATTTAACACTGACACACACACAACTACAGATAGTTTAACCCAACCCAGCTGTTGCCAAACTCCCTGTTCCCAGGCCCTCTCTATTTGCCAGAACCACCACCACCACCACCACCCACACACAAACACGGCTCATGTATAATTAGCTTCAGGTGTACAATATAATGACTCAACAATATAATCAGTGCTCATCATGATCAGTGTGCTCTTCACCTGTTTTATCCACCCCCCCCACCCACCTACCTCCCCTCTGGCAAACCCCAGTTTGTAGAACCACCCACTTCTAATTGCTCAGGACAAGCTGAGGAGTAATCCTAACTCCTCCTTCCCACAGAGCTCACGTCCAATCTAATAGCAAGTCAAACCAGCTCTACAGGGGAATATTCCTAACCCGCTACTTCTCCCCAGCTCTGCTGCTGTTAGTATAGCCCAAGTCCTATCCTTTATTCCCTAGGCTCCTGCAACCTCTTCATAACTGGTCTCCCTCATCCCACTCTTGCTTCTTCAATCCATTCTCTAAAGAACAGTTTGAGCAAACTTCTAAAGCATTTAATACGATGATACCATATCCACCTAGAGTATTTCCCTCATGACATGAGTAAAATCCAGTCCCTTTATTACAGCATACCAGCCCCTACTCCATCTTCCCACAATCCTGAACACAGTTCCCTAGACCTCTCAATTGTTCAACCACACCGTCGCCACACCGGTCATCTTGCTGTCCTGGGAACACACGACACATTTCCCCATTTCAGTTCTCTGTCATTTGCTGCTCCTTCTCTTTGGAATGTTCTTCCTTTCTTAGATCCTCATAACAGATGCTTCCCTCTCGTCACTCAGGTCATCCTTCAGACTACCTCACAGAGGTCCTCTCGGACACTCACAAAAATACACTTTCCTTCCCTGTTTGATTACTCTCCCCTTACTCTACTGCAGTTCCTTCAAGGAGCTTCTTAATCATTAACAGGTATTTATGATTTGTTTTCTACGCAGGAATATGAGCTCTCTGAGGGCAGGCTCTATGTCCCTACTTTTCATCGTTACATCCCCCAGTACTCAGAACCATACTTGAAGTGTGGTATTCTCTCAATTAAAATGTGATTAAGTGAAGTGCAGTGCAAAAGTCAGCATATTGACTTGTATGACATAATGTGAAGCATTCAATAAATTAAACAAAACTGAATCATAAGAAAATATTTTCTAGAGCACAAGAGGAAGGAGGGCTGACTCAAGTTTTTTAAATTTCAGAGATAGCCTTGTGTTTGAGTCAAACACAGAGAAATCCCCGTTTGTATCTACAGTGGCAGGAAAATCTTTGTGGCATTGGAAATGGTATATTTCTTGAAAGTTCTTTTGAGGATCCCATGTCAAAGCCATATGATATACCCAAGTTTCTTGGTCTCGCATGGAGGGATGGACAATATGTGTGATTTGTTCTCTTACAGGAAAAATCTAAGCATGCTGTCTAACCTGAGTTACTGCATAGTGATACTCATCCCCCAGGGGAAGAGTAATATAAATACATAATATAGTGATCTCATTTACAAAATGGGCTTCGATATGTTTATAACATTAAACAATTTCAGATCTGGTTTTTACATCACATTTTTTAAAATTTCTGAAAGCACAGTGTTTCAATGGATGTTTGATTTTCAGCTTTTTATTTTTAGCAGACAAAACTTCTGCTTTATTGTTTCAAAGTAGGGTTAATACTTTGAAGATGAAATGCTGCAAAAAAAAAAAATGAAGGCAAACTAGAACCCTATCATAATATGATAAGTGAGGCCTATAAGTCCAAGCCCCCAAACCATGTGGGAGCCTTACTGCCAGGTTAACGGTCTGGGTGGGGGAGCCTCACAGCTTATTGGATGGGGCTCCCAAGCTAGATATAAACCCATCCACATTCTGGCTACAGTTGTTGTTACTGGTGGCAGTTGTTCCCTCAAGGCAAAATGGAAAGGAAAGGTTTTTGGGAAACTAGTTGGGACTTCCAGGAAAATGGCAGCAGTTTCAAGAATTCCCAATTAGTTCATTCCCAGGGAAACTGGGCAGAATAATATTGAGGAGATGGGTTCCACCCTTTACCTCCTTGCTTCCTGAAAAGAGGTTCCCGGTCCGGCTTTTGCACTCACCCCTAGAAGAACAATGTAACCTAACCCTCCCCCAACCCACCACTTTGAGAAGAGGTCTGCTCTTAGCCCCACTGCAGGGCACCTTTCTTTGATTAACGTGATGGACAAAAAAGTCATATGCAAATAAGTATGTTTTTGATAGCATCACACACTGTCTCTTTATTTCAGACTGTTCTAACGGCTCATTCTAATCTGGTCACTAATTGTTCCTGCTTCACCAGGCCTTTCCTGACAGAAATGGTCCTTGCACATTTAGAAAAGAAATCAAATCTGCATTATGGAGTCAGCATCATTGTATTTCTAGTTTCATGCATGGTGGCTCCCTTATAGAGCTATATGTAACGTACTGCTAATTAAAAAGAGGGGGAGAAGCCAAAGCTTTCTCAATGTTGTCTTATTATCTCGTTTTTGTTTGTGCAGCTCATCATGTTAAAACGGGCACCTGCGAGGTGGTGGCACTCCACAGATGCTGTAATAAGAACAAGATAGAAGAGCGATCACAGACCGTCAAGTGCTCCTGCTTCCCCGGGCAGGTGGCAGGCACCACGCGAGCTGCTCCGTCTTGTGTTGATGGTGCGACCTCCTCCATTGCTCATTGTGCTCAGTAGCTGGGGGCTGGTTACAGCTGGAACTCCACTATAATGCTGTTGACCGTGGTCAGTCCTGAGGGGCCACCCCAAAAATCATGTGGTTGACGAGAGATTATTTGGGGGGGGGCACGCTGAAATCTAAAATCCTCTGGAAGGAGGTCTAAGACCTTACGCAGTTTTGTAAAAAAAAGGCGTTCTAGTGAGGTTCCAACAAGTCCATGTGCTTCTTACTTTGATACCATGAAATACTGATTTACCGGTGGAGGGCGCGCACGGGTGTAAATTAATTGGGAAAGGAGAGATGAAAATGGAGGATTAAACAGTATGGTGACCTAATCCCATGGATGGTTCTTAAGAATGAAAAAATAAGCGCCATATAAATGAGTGAATTTGTAGTTGTACAGTGAATTCACATGAAATATTGATTTTTATGGAGATCATCAAAATAATTTTATTGGAGGGTTCACCTAATTACAATAGGACACACATCTTTGTATGGGTCTATTTAATTAATGTTACCATAAATAATAACGTAAGTATTCCTAGTAGTATGGCTCATTCCTTGTGATGATGGCTACTGCCCACAGTAAAAACAAAACCCCAAAAACACATTAACGCTAATATCCTCCTCATTTTAGCCTACTTGTGGGAAGTATCACATTACTTCTAAAATATTGGCTCTAAACTGGTAATAGGTTAATTTTCTTATCTTTAGGTAGATCAGGGTATGCATGTCTATATGAGTTTCTTCCCAATATATTCGTTTTCATAAAGCCTGTATATTCACATGAAAAAAATCCTTCCACAATGTGCCTCTAATTAACAATACTATTTGTGAAGAGGGTAGAGTGTTCTCACCACGGTAAGCTAAAATTGAAAACAAACATTATTTTAGAGAGTCTAGAAAGATTTTAGAGGAGCATGCTTCAAAACCCAGTCTAACCAGTGGTGGGAAAAACTGTTCCTCTTTGTGCACCCAGAAGATGAATGCCCAAACAGAAACCACTGCACTGATCGCTTTTTATCTCCTGTAGCTTCAATCGTGGAACAGAAATGGTGGTGCCACATGCAGCCCTGTCTTGAGGGAGAGGAATGTAAAGTTCTTCCGGATCGGAAAGGATGGAGCTGTTCCTCTGGGAATAAAGTGAAAACAACCAGGGTAAGTGGACAGCCAGCTTGGGAAAGCAACAATGTCTCTGAATTTATAGAGCGTGGGCATGCGCAGGAACATCGTTTAAGTGATGCTTGTACCGTGGAAAGTATAGTTTTCCATACTCTACCCCCCATTGTCTTCCTAATTCATTTTTTCATAGCACATTTTTATTTTACTCAGAATAGCATCTTCTATAGATTGCCATCACCTGTCATGTTATTTAATAAATCAATGTTGTGTATTCCTTCATGAGATACTGACAGGAATGTGAAACCCCCTGCGGATGCATGTTACATGATGAGAAAGTGACCCCAAATCCCTTATTCTTTAATGGACAGTAATTTGAATATATTCTGGGGGGAAAATTTATTTTATACATTACTCGATACAATTTCCCAACTAAGAGTCTTTCGTTTTTATGAAAGTAATTATTTTGATCTCCCTGGTTTCTGGGTCAATAAATGGTTTTCTTAATGGTAAACTTTGTAATGAGTTACCGAGAGGAGTTTCTAAATCTCAGGGTCAATATGAAAAGACTACTCTTCAGACAATGATGTAGTTCAGCTTGCAATGATTGCTGGGACAGGGGAGAGAAAAGAAAAATGGTTAGCTTTATTCTTTGATTTCCTAATTAGCTCCATGGATATTCTGGACTGGCAGAATTTAAATTTTCTGTAGAATCAGCAAACAAAAGTACCATCTTGTTTTGCTATTTGCTTTTAGGGGAAAGCAGACTATTGATTAGAATTGGATAACTGGGGACTAGATAAGAATAATATGATATTTTATAAAAAGTAACATAAAAGCAGAGACTGGTTAAGGTACCATATTGTTTAATAAAAGCAGTTTTTTTTTTAAACCTCTCTGGACATATTCAAGAGGATTATTTTTAAATCCTATCAGATATATAATCCAGTCCATTGAATAACATGTTTAGTGCATTGGCTGTTCAAACATACACAAAAGTAACTAATAGCATAAATAAAAACTATATTTTGTCAAATTATTCATGATTCTATTTGTTGGCTAAATGCTGATATACTTTTCCAAAACCTACAGAGTGCATGATCAGTTAATTAGAATAATTGTATTATTCAGCACATGATATAAACCACACTGATTTGTTAAAAACATCCTGGCAATATAAAATAAGTTATTTATAGCATGAAAATATTTCCTTCCCTAACACTATAAATTCTTAGTCCAAATAGCACTCATGGAAATTCACTGAAGAAAGATTTGAGATTCTGAAGCAAATTAAAAAAAAAAAATCGCACTCTGTGACCACACTCTTTTTTATTACTTCAGTGGACATGAGGAAACTAACATTTATTGGATACTTAAAACATATGCCATAAACCGAACAAAGTACTTCATGTGAATGAGCTCATTTAATCCTCTTAACAGCCCAGTGAGGAAGATAATATTATCTCCTCTTTACAGATGAGTAAACCGAAGTTTCAAAACCCTCAGTGACTTTCCAAGGTCATACAGCTAATGAACAGGGAAGCCAGGGTTCAAACGGAGCAGTCTCATTCCAGAACCTAATCTCTTAACCTGTCGTTTAAACTAGATAATTTAACTTATTCTTAAGGAATAGTGAGGAGAGCTTCCTGTCATTCTATTCATATTAGGTAGACCTTTAAAATTATCTTTAACTTTCTGGATCACTGAAATGAAAAGGTCAAGACCATGTGATCGAAATTCCCACAGTAAGCTGTGTTAGAAGGGCTGCTTCACTCCCTGCTGTGCCTTAGTCTCAGCGGTCCAAACTTAAAATTTGGTCTCAGCAATTCTTCCCATTTAACCGGTTTTCGTCTTGTAATTAAACAAGATGGATGAGAGGCTGAGAACTTGGCAAGTGGGGAAGACCGTATCTAGATCCTCCAGTTCGTTTTCGTTATAAAGGGTTAGGCCACATAGAGTATATTGTGCGTCCTCTTTTTACTTCATCTCTTTTAAGATTCCTTCTAACTCGGAGGCTGTGATTCTCATTTAAAGTAAGGAAAAATCATCATCTATAAGATCAGTGATCCTGAAAGACGGAGTTTCTTGAATACAATCAACGTAAATTGCTATCTTTGTTTTTCTTCACAAGAAAAAGATTGCTGGTGAGAAGGAAGCTATGTAGACATGTCCAACAAAGGGACATCACGGTATTCCAAATGGCTAGGCAAAATGATGGGCAGTTGTGAGTGTCTTTTGGTTTACAAAAAAGAATTTGGCTCAATTTCCCTGAGGCGTCAAAAAACAGTTTCTGAGGTCATCAGGTTATTGTTCTGCTCTCTCCACTGAAATAGTACCAAAAAAGTAGAGGAGACACAAATTTTTGAAATTGCATGCCGTGAACGTGTCGGACAGAGGCAGCTCCGGCCATGCATTGAGAGCAGCAGTGGAATCGAGACGAAGTCTGATCATTATTTGATCCATTGGCACTAGTGTTCATGTGCCAGTCTTAAATAAGTTAGCCATGGCTGTGGGGAGCCAAGCAGCCACTGCACTGCATCCCTGAGTTGGCAGATGCCAGCCACAAATGGGGGAAGTCCAGAAGTTAAGCATGAATAGGTTACAAAGTAACTGAAGAGCTGCTCGCAGCCAAAAACCATCTGAGTTTCTTATGCAAGATATGTCGGTCTTGTGGGATTATCACTGCAAGCAAAATGGCTCGAGAAATGATTAAAATTTGCAATAATGTACACCCTTCCTTTTAATTGCCCATATTCAATCTGGAGTGCTCCGGTAAGCCGAATGTTAGAAAAAAAGCAGTCAGCCAAAAACAGCAATGAGACTTGCTTAGCCTCAGCAGAGATGTGGTGGTACTTTCCAGAATTGACTACAGATTATGGGCTGGGTGAATTCCTCATTTAAGACTAATTTGGAATTTACATTGTACTTGCTACTATAAATGTGAATCATATCCCCCTTCTGTCTTTGTACCAGATTCAGGAAGCTTATTATTCGGATCCATTTTCTATTTGTCCCAACAAGGGAGAAAAGGCAAAGAACACACAACCCTTGTTGGAACATCAGTATTTTCCACTCGTGCTCTTCAGTACCCCAAACATTTAATCTGGAGGGAACGGAGGATGCAACATTTGTTTCCTGAACTCTAGTTCTTACCTTAAAGGTGGAAACTTCTGTCTATGACCTCTGCAACCACCTATTGTATTACTTTCAAGAACTCCAAAGTTAAAAAGAAAGGAAAAGTCATGAGAGTCCCTTGATTTCAAACTCACTTTCAAAGATAAATAATAAAGAACTTTTCAAAGAGTCATTAATAAAAGAATATTCTTTCCAGCGTGAAAGAGCACATAATTATACACTAATTATATAATATAAAAGTAGCAGGGGGGAAAGGTGCTGTAGAGCTTGTAAGATTTGAGGGAAAAAAAACCTTTGATAACATTGTTGGATCCTCAGGAAAAATAGGCTGATTCATTTCTTTTAATGTTTTGATATTCTTTCTCTCTGGAACATCTTCTAAAGGAAGTCACATTTTGATTGATTTTAGGATTCACAGCCCATGGCCATGGGTATGGGCTCTAAACACCAATGGTCATGTAGCTCTTAAGTCTGGTTCTTACCTAAAGAAAGATGACCTTCAGAGTATGCAAGATTCTGTATTTTCGTTAGAAATATTATCTTTATGAATCACAAATCCTAGGTCTGTTTACTTTTCATATACTTAAAAATTACCCAGAAAATGTCTTAAGTAATTGGAATTCTTTAATCTTTGCCAGTTTAAAGTGCCTCAAGCAGATAAGAACTCTAGTTTTTTAATGTCTCTTCAAATATAAGTGGATTTTAAGTGCATAAAATATGATTTCCTTTTCGCATGTAATGCAAAGAAAATCAACAGGTATTAAGAATTTCCTATGCATAAACATCCTATAATAATAATGCTCTTATTACAATCAAAGCAACAAAAGCACATATGAAGGCATTTACTTAGCTCTTAGCGTACACGAGGCACTCTAAGTGTATTGCAGGTATTATCTTATTTAATTTCCCAAACCACAGCAGGCACTAATGAGAGTACAAAGATGTATGGTGTGGTCCCTGCCAACCAGGCATATGCCCTAGAGTAGGGGAATGAAGAGTGTACAGTTGCATTATTCTTGTCATCCATGTGCAGTCCACTAACAATAAACACTGGAATCATGGATAAATATAAGAGTAACATCGTTATAATAATGGCTATAAGACTTTAGTTCAGCGTCCTCATCTGCAAAATAAATGAGGATATTGAGTTAGGTTCAACTTCGAGTTCCTTTAACCAGGATTTATTTTTTGGTTCCACGTGCCAAGGACATTTCTAACTTCCTTTCCAGCTACATTTATATGACACTAATAACTGGCTAATCTCAGAAGATAGATAAGTATTTGGGTTTTTAATCCTTTCCCTGTAAGGAAGAAAAGAAACAGCATTTTAGGAGGTTTTGCTGATTAAAGCCTCAAGTCACCCTCTTCCAGATGCGGCTGGATTTTATACCAAGACTCACTGACCGTTCTGTGATGGGGGCTGGGGAGGGGCGTTTGAACACTGCCCAGGGGCACTATTCCAGCCCCAATGCAAAACAAACAAAACCGAGCAAGAGGAAAAAGGTTCATTTCCTCACCTTAAGATGGTGCAATTTGTGTGACTTCTCCAACCACAGTGCGCGCGCGCGCGCTCTCTCTCTCTCTCTCTCTCTCTCTCTCTCTCGCCTTGCAAATTCAATCACAGTCTCGCGATAGTGTAGTTCTTTCCTGATCAGCCCTTTCTTAACAGACACATTCACCCGTCATTTGTCTTCATCTCACCTCTGGTCAGGCCCTAAATTGCATCCTGGTCCACAACACAGAATATGGTGACCTTTAGGGCCCTTATTTTCCAATTATTTTGACGGTACTTACAGTAAGAAATACACCTCACAGTGTGGTCCAGTATACACACGCACACTCACGGACCCCTCACTAAAATGAAAATTCTATTTGTTTTTGGTTTTATTTCCTTCCTTCCTTACCTGTCTCAACCCCATAAATTGATTTTACGACCTGCCAATATGTTACAACATGCATTTTGAAAACCAGTACTTTAGGAAGTGGTAGCCAGCTGCCACTAATTTGTAGAGATAGAAACTACAGATTAGACCATTTTCGCATCAATTCATCTTTTACATTTTTCATATTTTTTATTCAATGTTTTGCGGTAAAAAAATTCTGTCATCTCAAAATATAGATTTCATGGGCAAGAATGCGTATACTGTGTATAATCAGTCATTCAACAAGTATTTATTGTCTGTTGTTGTGAGGTCCTAGTCTAGGTTCTGCAGCACAGCATGAAGAAAACTCTGAGATGGGGATCCCTGCCCTCATCGAGCATATATTCCAATAGCATGTATTAGTTTTCGCTTGCTGCCTTTGCAAATTCTGGGACTTACCGTAACATTCATTTATTCTCTGTAGGTAAGACTGGGCCCCAGCCCGGCTCCATGGTCTCGTGGCTCGGGGTGTTTCATCTTTTCACAGCAGGGCTATGTTTCCTGCTGGAGGTTGTAGGGAAGAATCTGCTTCTAAGCTCATTCAGGGTGTTGACAGAATTCCGTGCCTTGTAAGAACAGGAATGAGGATTCTATTTCTCTAGTAGCTGTCATCAGGGAGTCTCTCTCATCTCTGTCAGAATGCCTGCTCTCCTGGTCACACTCATTCATTTTCAAACCAGTCATGACACGTGGAGTCTTTCCTATGCCTTGAATCTCTCTGACCGCCCTTCTACCATCTCTCTTCTGCCTTACTCTTCTGCTTTGGAGGCCCAAGTAATTACATGGGTTCCACCCAGAGAACGCAGATGATCTTCTTATGTTAAGGTCAGCTGTTGAGGAACTTTAATGACCTTGCAAAGTCCCTTCACAACAGTATTTAGATTAGTGTTTATTTCAATAAGGAAGGGACAGAAATCTTTAGAATTCTACCTATCACACAGAGGGAGACAAAAATAAGTCGGTGAAGTAGATAGTAGGGTAGATGGTGAAAGGAAAGCTGGAGGGAAATTTTGAGAGTGTTGAGCAAGGGAGCTTGCGTATTTGCCTGAGGTCTTACAGGAGATGAGGCATATGGCTACCTAGAGGACAGCTCTCCAGGTAAACGGAAGAATAGGTACAAAGGACCAATCCTGGGAGCTGCTGTGGGAACATCACATTCAAGGGACAGCAATGATGCTGGTGTAGCAGTAGTGGAGTAAGGGCAACCGGTTGAATTTAGGATTGGAAGGGTAAGAGGAGGCATATCACAACTGACTTAAATATTTGACGAAGTTGCCAGTAGGTGAAATGGAGACAACCGTGGGAAGAGTATGTTTTAGGTATTGCATTAATACCCACCAAGTCTAGAACATCTTGAACTCCACATTTATTAAGAATAGGTAAAAAGTATTTACTATAGTAACAAATGCAGATATTGAGTGATACTGTTATTATAAAAGATTTAAAATCTCAAATGGTAGGGACATTTGGAAAAGTATTTAAGGCACTATATAATTACTATGATAACATCAAAGTTTTTTTTTTTAAAGAGATGTGGACAGAAATGGATTAATATATGGAAAGTTTGTTTTTTTCCCCTCAATTAGATAATGAGTCCATAGGTAGGTAGGTGGAACAAGTTAGGTGTCCATGTAGTAGCACCAGTAAAAGTAACATTTAAACCTGGTGTTTTAAATTTAAGAGCTGCTTACTTAATTAATAATTTAATAGGGCCAGGAGTGTCTCCCTTGGTATTTCTTTAGAGAGGTATTGGAAATTAAAGTGAAGACTTAAAAATATATCATCGGGGCTATATTTCCAAAACCTGGCCTATAGTTTTACAATTAAAATGAAAAAATGGGCAACCCATGAGTGTTTTGAAGTTCCTTTAAGATTTAAATGCTTCTATAGTTTTTGAGCCAGGTGTTTATTTCTAGGTGTTACTCTGAATATTGTGATTATAATCTTACGATTAATTGTGAATGTTCACACATCGTAATAGAATCTAGTTTGGGGATGACAGAACTTCGTTAGGAACTATGAGGTACACCTTTAGGCTCTTGCTTATGTCCTGGGAATTAAGGGGTGAGGACAACATCTCTTTCTCTTTCTGAGGGCCGAAGATTAAAATTCTATCAGGGATTTATTTTTAACACTGCAGAGCTTGATATTTGTTCAGCGGTAACTGTTCTTGGGAGAGGGAACAGTGTCATCTGTTTTTGGTCATCTGGAGTGCCTTAATAAAGAACAGTACCTCATGGGACTTGGAGAGGATAATGGAAAGTTGAAGGAACCCTAGCTCGTGGGGGTTCTATGCCTTCTTTTTCTATGGTGGGTGACAGCCCTTTGATAACCTCCCCTGTATACATCCCCCCACCCCACCCCCGTGGCTCTTTCTCTCCTCTCCTCTTCATACATTTTCTTTGGAATCTAAAATTCTTCATGATTTCAGATCCAATTTCATTTTCTTACTTTGGACAACAGGATGAAAGTACCGCTGAGAAATAAAAGGTAATTTTCCCACAAATTGAGAATTCCAAATGCTTTATGAATGGTGCTGAGATTGTACAGAAAAACAAAGCTGGGGCCCAATTCCCAACTCCAGATGAGAGTGAATCCCAGCTCCTTGCTGTGCAATCCACCTCTGAATAATGGAAAATTGGTTGTGAGGTGTGCGTAATACCAAGGGCAGAGTCGAGCTTCACTCTGTCATGGTCAGCGCTCAGCTGGGGTACCCAGGAAAGTTCTTGATGCCAACTTTTAGTGGGCTTGGAAAAAGAGAGGCTGATCTAAAGGACTTTGAGGATATTTACCTCAGAGAATAGCAGCACGAGGAGTAATATGTTTTAAACTATTTGAAGATCTATCATATGAAAGAAAAAAAAATTAGACCTGTTGTGTGTGACCACAAGGATACAATTAAGGGCAAGGAATAGCTCTTGTGGTGTCAGCTCTAGATGATGTTAAATGGGCTGCCTTGGTTGAAATAGTCCATTCCTCATTGCTGGAAGTCTTCAATTTGTGACTTAAAGGATGTGTTAGCTAGTTCACTTTACCATAACAACAACAGCTTATGCAAAGGCATGGAGGTATAGAAGATCATGTCTTTGCTCACAGAATAGAAATCAGTTCATGGGGTAACCATGTGTGTGAGGGGAATCATGGCCAACTGAGCTTAACACTCTTAAATGTCATGCTAAAAGATTTGGATGTTATTCTCTAAGAAAGTGTAAACCACTAAAGAACATCGAGGAGAGAAGGGTCTGGTTTATACTTTGTAAATCTATTTCTCTTAATGTGTCAACTGTAAGGAATTGAGAGGAATGTGAGAAAACAGGCCTGAACTAAGATAGGAAAGTGACACCCTGGGGGTGTTGTTACCAAAAAGTAGAATCAACAGGGTTTGGTAATTAACCATAAGAATTTTGTGAAAAGGAAAATTTCAGAAAGACTCCTACTTTTGGCCTAACGTATATGGTGATATTCATGGATAAGGGCACAATGAGATGAAGATATCAAGCGGACAGTTTAAAGTACAGCCCTAGAAATGAAGACAGAGAAGTTTGAGATACAGATGATGAGGAAGATGAAATTGGAAAACCAACAGAACCTAGAGTCTGAGGAAACATAGAAAGAGAGAGTTCCAGGGAGTTAGGGCTGTTGATTGATACAACAAACACATAGAACCTACCAGATAATATGGACTTTAAACTTCTTTCTGAATACGACATTTGTAAGAAATATTAGACGTTCACAATCCGTTAGTTGAATATGATATACTTTCATAATCTTAAAACTTGCCTCCTTGTTGGATGGTGTTATTGGTAACACATGGAAAATACTGTAGAATGTTCAACTCTTTAAAGTGCAACATAAGAAACATTTTTAAAATAAGATTAGCACACCTGGGTGGCTCAGTCATTTAAGCTTCTGACTCTTGGTTTTGGCTCAGGCGGTGATCTTAGGGTCCTGAGATCAAGCCACTCAGCAGGGAGTCTGCTTCAGATTCTCTTGCCCTCAAGTAAATAAGCCTTTAAATAAAATAAAACAAGAATATAAAATTAACGAACTCCATTCAAGGGGAGCTTGTCCATTCATTTGTTCATTTACTCTAAAGATAAATTGCATGTCTGATATGCAGCCATGTGCTTGATATTGTGGTAGGCTTCAGGGAGGCAAATTTTAAAAAATCAAGACCCTCTGACGTCCAAGACTTCATAGTCAATTGGAGACAAAGTCAGTAAATCACTGTCATGTACAGAAGTGGTAGAACAGAGACTTGTACTGGTGTCATAAGAGTACACTGGCAGTTTAAGACTGCATGGTCCACAGCCCTCCTAAAACTCAAAGATAACAGATTTTGATGCCATTCAAAGGCCATTTACTCAATTCGTCTCCTTACTATATAGTGACTAAGTGCAATCAAAACAGAATGTTCCATGATGTCAAGACTGAACTGAATTGTATCTGATGGTTTACTATCATAAGAAAACAAAGCTTTTTGGATTAGACTTTTAAATCATTTTAAAGTTTTCTACCAGTTACAAAATATGAGAGAGAGGAGAGCGAAAGAAGGATTTTATGTAGGGGGCCACAGTACTAACTAATTAAATGAAAAATACTTTAAAACTGTGGTCATCAAATAAGAATACTGGTACCTTATAACATTATATAAATTTATTAATGCTTTAAACTTACAGAACACTTTCAAAAAATCATTAATGTATATTAAAAATCAGCCATTCATTTGAAAAGGTATAAAATTCAAATTACCAAATTAAAACAAATATACTAAACCAGGGAATTCCATTTCTTATGATGTTTAATACTGAGCTTATTAAAGATCAGAGTTACTTAGCTGTACCCTCAGCTCTTGTGGTTTAGTAGTATTGGGTTTTGCTCCTATATTAAGTAGCAATGTTGGCTTTCCATGATTTATGGTGGGGTTAGCCCGAAGTCAATAAAGGGCTATTCTGTTGAGGTTCTGCTTATTGTTGACTACTCTATCTTTTATTGCTTATTCTCTTCTGGTGGCAAACATATTTTACCTTCACCTTGAATCTCCTAGCTTTCTTTTAATAGGACTGGGAAAAGAACAGGAATGAGAGAGAGAGACAGACTTGGTAATACCAGTGTAAATTCATTTTCAAAGGATGTTTGAAAATAATTGAATACAATCTCTACTTTGCAACTTTAAAATAACCTATTCTTGAAAGGGCTGTTGGAATAATTGTGGGGAGAGTTGATTTGGTCAGACTGTTTCTAGGATTCATATACTGAGATGCTTTTACTCTATCTTGAAAGAAATAAAATTGAATATTCTCCACAGACACTTTGGCTGACAGAAAAATTTAAACAGGTATCATGATTAGAAATCTCAACCTCCAACTTCAATTACAACATATGATCGATTGGTGAGATTACTGAAAGCAAATGTCTGGCAGGCAGTCAACCACTGTCTGAGATTAAATTTCACAAGTGAAATCAACTTGTTGAGAGCACCCTTGCATATATAACATAGATGTGAACTATCTGCCTCCACATTCTAACTTTGAGGATTTCTTATAGGAGCTGTAAGGGAATTCTTTATGAACAGGTTTAGGATAAAAGCTGTTAATGTTAACTTTTGAGAAGTTGACATTTCACCTATATAGTGGTTTAAGGAGACCCTATTCAGTGAAACTATATCATGCTGCTATTTGATACCAAAGGTATCATAATATGAAAGGAAAGTGTTCCTATCGGTGGACTAAAAAAATCTAGGGTAGAATTATTTTTGGTAGTACCAGTAACCTCTCACTAAGGGTTCAGCCTTTCTGAAGTTACTGAGATTACAGAAAATTGAAGGCACTGTCAGGACGGATCAAGTGATTTTTAATTCACCATAGCCACTCGTGGCTGCTGTGTGAAGATGTTGTCAAGGTCCCACAGGCCTCATAAACCTAATATCATCCTTCGATTTCTTCTTCACTGTGGTTCTCTCAGCCTCATCCTCACAAAGGTATACCAACTCTCTCTCATGATGAATGCTTACAGAGCATGCTGTGCTCTTCCAGAGTGCTCCTGGGTGAGTTCTACTAAAATGAGGATAGGGTATTAGTGATGCTGTCCAGTGCTTATGCATAATTAGATATATGTCAATCCTGTTGAGTCCTGCTAAGGATTTCACATATCTTTTGCTTTGGAATTGGAATACCAGATTCTCCAGAGCATTTGCCTTCTTTTCTCTTTTTATCTGGTGCAAAATAGGAGCTCTAGAAGCCAATCATGAAAATAGACTAATCCCTGTCCAAAATGCAGATGTTGACTACCTCTTAATAAATAGGTTTTAAAAGAGGAATGGTCATCTTAGTAGTCTCTCTTAAATTCCACTAGAGAGCAGTTCAACAAGTCTTATAGCTGTTGCTTAGTCATCACCTAGTCTTGTTTATTCACAAGGTGGTAAAGTATAAGAAATGTATGTTCAGAAAGAGTCAAGGGCAAGGAGTTAGCTGGTATGACGGGTCATCTTGTGTGTCAACTTGTCTGGGCCACAGTGCCCAGATATTTGGTGAAACAGTATTCTAGATATTTCTGTGAGGGTGTTTTTAGATGTGATTTACATTTAAATTGGTGAAATCTGAGTAAAGCAGATTGCCCTTCATAATGCAGGTGGACCTTGTGCAAAGTCCTGACTAGAACAAAAGGCTAACCTCGTATGTTCTAATTTTATTTGCAACAGTATTCACAAATGGATAGAAGATATAAGATAGCACTTATATTGAGTGACAATTTTTTCCAGGTACTGTGCTATATCATCTCAACAAAATATTTCTAATAATTACAACACTGGCATTGTAAGTCTTATTATTCCTTAGTATAGATGAGAAAAAGAGGATGGAGGAAATTGACTTTCTTAAGGCTACATAATTACTAAGTGACAAAGGTCAAACACAAATCTGATTCCAAAGTGTATACTCTTTCCAATTAAATATATTGCTTCATAAAAAGTAGAAAACTCTAGGTGCATGTAACCATTACAATGTAAATATATCTTCTGTAATATTTTCTCCAAGTTCTCATATTGACATGACTCCCATTTGTTCTTCAAGTGTTATGACTGCATAGTTGATGTTCTCAGAAGAAATACTGTGAATGTTCAAAGCTACGTGCATGTATAATCATCCATGTCCAGTTACAAGGGCTAAAGAAGTAGGGCCACCAATAAAAGGTCAGATATTTCTATAGTTAGAAGCCAAGTAAACTGATGGTAGTAGTTTTCACAAGGTATTATGTGAGGAATAGTCAGCTTTCATGGGGGAAACAATACCATTCATCAAGATCCATCTGTTACATTCATAGGGAACAACTTTTGTACTAAGATGAAAACAAGGAAAAAAGTCTTATGTATCTGATGAAGCAAAAACCTCTTGGACAGGCAATGCAGAATTATAACCATTGCACCAATATTAAAGTGAGAATCTCTGGAGACTAGAAATGCATCGTAAATCACTTAAGTAACCTTTTCTCTAGGACTTTGAATTGCCAACTGCTATATTTGCTTAATGGATGGTCTATACAAAATTTATAATTGTAATTCATTGAATCTGTTTTAGGCACCCATATAATAACCTCTTTTGATCAGGTTTCTAGGTTAAACATTTGACGCAATTTCTGTGAATTACAGAATTTTTCTGTGCTGTTTATAAACTGTTTCCTAAAATTTTAGGTATTGTACTTCATTATGATGCTGCTTTGATAAAGATTTTTCAGTTATTAAAATAATATTGAATACTTCCTATATTGTCAGGTCGTACACTAAACCCTGGGGATACATATATGAGTAAGACCTAGTCTTTGCCCAGGAGATGTTCCAACTCATGTTCAGATGGGATGGACTCTGTATTCGGTTAGGCTAAAAAGGAAAAAAACCCAAAAACCCAAGTTTCAGTTATCAGTAATTTAAAACAGCAAAGATTTATGTCCTACTCAGGCTATATCCTCATCATAGGTGGCCTTAAAGTGTCAATTCTGGGTCTTCCTCTTTCCATAACCAAGACTGAAGTTCAGACATGGTCTGATATGTCGTTGGTTGCCATGGTGAAAGATAATTCTGGAGGGTTTGCACTAGCAATTATATAATCAATCAACCCTGAAGCAACAAATCTGACCACAATTCTTGGTCAAAACTATTATGGATACACCCAACTTCAGTGGGTTCAAAAGTGGACTCCTTCAGGGGTCCTGGCTCAAGACTGCCATAGGAAGATCCTTCCATGGACACATCAAGTCTGTAGCTATATATGGTACAGTTTCTTTTTAAAATGTTTTATTTAAATTCAGTTTAATTAACATCTACTGTATTATTAGTTTCAGAGGTAGAATTTAGTGATTTATCAGTTGCATTCAACACCCAGTGCTCATTACTTCAAGTGTCCTCCTTAATGCCCAGCACTCAATTACCCTATCCCCCACCCACCTCCCCTCCAGCAAACTTTAGTATGTTTCCTACAGTTAAGAATATCTTACGATTTGCCTTCCTCTCTGTTTTCATCTTATTTTTCATGGAACAGTTTTTTAAACAAAACCTCAAGGCTGGCTAAGCAACTCCTACACATTAAAGTGGGTAGGACAGACTGGGACACAATCTCATTACAAACCCCACCCCTGGCCCGGCAACCCGCAATGGGGAAAGAACTCAAACCCTGGAGCTTCTCCCTGAGGAGCAAAAGGGTTTGAACCTCACGTTGGACATAGTTTTTACACCTGAGAGACAAACTGCCCAAACATCTAGCTTAGAAAAACAAAAACAATGGAGCAGTTGTTCATAAGACCTATAAGGCTGTAATGAATTGGGAAATGCCTCCTAAAGGGCTTGTGTACTTAGACTCACCCGCCCCCAGGCCCTGCTCAGGGGCAGTAGATTATGCTCAGACTTTAAGTGAAATTAAAGTGTTGGCCTGAAGGGCAGACCTCTCATTTAACGTACACATCTGAGAGACTGCTGGAATATTTTTGGGGGATGAAGACTGGCCAGCACCATTTCTACACTCTCCCTATGTCTTGCTCTAGCTCTCAGGTGTCCTCTTTATGCTCCCCCTCTGCTGCCTTCCCGAGCACTAGTATCTCCCAGAAGGGAGCTTTTACACATATCAGGAGCCCTGGTTTTTGCTGCTGCTGACCAGGGGACACTTCCTGATTGCCTGGCTCTGGAGGCCAGGGGGGTTGGGGTTCCTGGGTCCCATGGGACTATAACAATCAGACAGTTCTTGGCAGGCAACCACCCCCAGGGCATGTCTTTCTGTGAAAGAGGTCTATTTGCTTATCCAGGAATTTTGGCCTGAGGGATGGGCCTATGGAGGTGCTCTCAGGGAATGGAGGCTGGTGGGTAAAATCTTTATACTCTTCCTCTGCCTCATTTCAGCTCACTTTGATCTCCCAGAAAGGAGCTTATACACTTGTCTGGAGTCCTGATTTTTGTGACGGCCAGGCCACCTCCGGATTGCTGAGCTCTGGTGGCCATAAAGGTTTATACTTGTGGTACACAGGACTGTATATATTTGTATGCTCTAAAATCTGCTGCCTGAGGATATGGCTTATAATCAGCCTGAATCTAGGTACTGAATCTAGATCTTATCCCCTTGGGACACTGAGAGGTTGTAACACACTCTTAAATACTGGGAGCTAATAAAAATAAAGTAGGCTGCTTGGACAATCACAAAGGTCTAAGAGACGATCAAGAGCTATGGCAGTATTGAGCAATAAGGCTCATCTCCTACACAAGGCCACTCCTTCAAGATTATGAAACGTGGTTGTTTCAGCTAATATACAGACACTGACACAGAGTCAAGCAAAATGAAGAAACAGAGGAATATATTCCAAACAAAAGAATATGATAACGCTTCAGAAAAAATGAGATGGAGATAAGTTATATAATAAAAAGTTCAAAATAATAGATAAAAATACCATTTGGTATAGAGATACCAAACTCAAGACAAGAACAGAGGAACACATTGAGAACTTCAAAAAAGAGAAACTAAAAGAAGGTACCAAATAGAAGTCACAGAGCTGAAGAACACAATACTGAAGTGAAAAATACACTATCGGGACTGAACAGCAGACTAGAGGAAGCAGAAGACAGAAATCAATGAACTCAAAAACAGGGCAGTGGGACACATCCAATCAGAGAAGCAACAAGAAAAAAAATCTTAAAAAGAGACTGATGGAACAACATCAAGTGGACTAACATTCACATTATAGGGGTACCCAAGGAGAAGTGAAGAGAGAAGGGAGAAGAAAGCCTCTTTCTTTGCAGAAATAATGACAGAAAACTTTCCTAACTTGAGGAAGGAAACATACATCTAGAAAGCCCAGAAAGTTCCTAGTAAGACAAACTCAAAAGGACCCAACCCAAACACATTCTAATTAAAATGTAAAAAGTTAAAGGCAAGGAGAGAATCTTAAAAGCAACACGAGAAAAATAACTTGTTACGTACAGGAAACCCCCATAAAACAATCAAATTTTCAGCAGAAACTGCAAGCCAGAGGAAGTGGCATAACATAAAGTGCCAAAAGGAAAAAACAACAAACCCCCCCTGCCAACCAAGACTCTATGCAGCAAACTTGTCATTCAGAATTGAAGGAATGATAAAGTTTTCCTGAAAAGTAAAAACTAAAGAAGCTCATCATCACTAAACTGGCTTTTCAAAAAAATGTTATAGAGACTTCTGTAAGTTGAAAAGAAAGGACACTAATTAGGAACAAGAAAACATATGAAAGTATAAATCTCACTGGTAAAGGTAAATATAAAGAAAAGGTAGTGTATTAATCACTTAGAAAACTACTATGAAGGGTAAAAGACAAAGTAGTAAAAATAAGTACAATACTTTAGTTAAGGAACACACAAGATGTAAAACGTGACATCAAAAACAGAACAGGTGGGAGAGTAAAAATGTAGAGCTTTAGATAAGCTTATAATAACTTCAGTACAAACATAAAATAGACTGTTACAAGTATGTAAGTCTCACGGTAACCACAAAATAAAAAAAAAAGGTATAAACATACCACTCAATAAAGTCACCAAATCACAAAGGAAGAGAGCAAGAGAAGGAACTAAAAAGCAGCCAGAAAGCAAGTAAAAAAATGGCAAAAGTCCATACTTGTCAATAACTACTTTAATTGTAAATGAGCTAAATTCTAAAATCAGAAGACAGAGTGGCTGAATGAAATAAAAAAACAAGACCTATCTGTATATGGCCTAAAACAGACTCACTTGAGATATAAGGAGACACACAGACTTAAACTGGATAGATGGGAACCAACACAAAAAAGAGGTAGCTATACTTATTAGGCTTTGTTTGAATGTCTATTTTGTCTGATATAAGAGACAAGAAGGGCATTACATAGTGATAAATGGTCAATCCAATGAAAGGATATAACATTTGGAAATATTTATGCACCCAACATAGAAGTACCTAAAAATATAAAGCAAAAATAGACCTAAAAGGAGAAATCAACAAAGAAACATTAAACTTAACCTACATGTTAGACCAGATGGTCATAACACATAAATATGTGTTATTCTATTAAAAAACAACAGAATATGCATTTTTCTCAAGCACACATTCTCCACGTAGGTGATATGTTAGACCACAAAACAAATCTTAATAAATTTAAGACTGAAATCGTATCAAGCATCTTTTCTGACCACAATGGAATGCGACTGGAAATTCAACAGTATGTGGGGATTAAACAACATGTTCCTGAACAAACCATGTGTCAAAGAAGAAAGCAAAAGAAAAATACTTTGAGACAAATGAAAATGGAAACAGAACATACCAGAACTTATGCAACACATAAGTTGAGAGTTTTAAGAGGGAAGTTCATAGCAATCAATGACTACATTAACAAGCAAGATCTCAAGAAAGCAACCTAACTGTACACCTCAAGAACTAGAGAAAAATATATCAAATGAAGCCCAAAGTTAGAATAAAATAACAAAAGACAATAGAAAAGATCAATGAAATTGAAAAGATAAACAAAATTAACAAACCTTTAGCTAGTATCACCAAGAGTAGAGGACACAAATAAAATCAGAAATGAAAGAGAAGTTACAATTGAAACCACAGAAATATGAAGGATAATAGACTACTGTGAACAATTATATACCGATAAATTGGATAAGCTAAAATAGATGAATTTTTAAAAACATATAACCTATCAAGACTGAATCATGAAAAAGTGAAAAACCTGAACAGACTGATTATTGGTAAGAAGACTGAATCAGTAACCAATAACTTCCCTGTGAACAAAAGCCCAGGACGAGACAGATTCACTGGTGAATGCTACTAATGATTCAAAAAGGATCAATACCAGTTATTCTCAAACTCCTCCAAAAAATTAAAAAGCAGGGAATGCTTCCAAACTCATTTTCTGAGGCTAAAATTACTCTGATACCAAGACCAGATAAGAATGCCACAAGAAAAGAAAATTACAGGCCAACATCCCTGATGAACATAGATGGAAAATTCTCAATAAAATGTCAGGCAACATATTTCAACAGTACATTGAAAGGATCATATGCTATGATTAAGAGGGATTTATTCTAAGGAGGCACGGATGATTCAACATCTGCAAATCAACACCACATTAACAAAATAATGAATAAAAATTACATTATTGTCTCAACAGAGGCAGAAAAAGCTTTAGACAAAATCAGCAACCACTTATGTTAGAAACTCTCAACCTAGTAAAGACCATATATGACAAACCCACAGCTAACATCAAACTCAATGATGAAAAGCTGAATGCTTTTCCCTTAAGATTAGAAACAAGACAAAGATGCCCACTCTTGTCACTTATATTCAACATAATATTGGAAGTCCTTGGCAGAGCCATTAGACAAATAAATAAATAAATAAATAAATAAATAAATAAATAAAATTAAAAAGGGAAGGAGGAGTAAAACTGTAAAAAAGACATATTTAGAAACTCTAAAGACTACACCAAAACTCCTAGAACTAATAAATACAGTTAAGTTGCAGAATACAAAATCAATATACAAAAATCTGTTGTTTCTATATACTAATATTCAGAAAGAAATTTAAAGAAAAAAATCCCATTTATAAAAGAATAAGATACACAGGAATAAATTTAACCAAGGAGGTGAAAGATCTGCACACTCAAAGCTATAAGACATTGATGAAAGAAAATTAGGGCTACCACAACCTAAAAAGCTTCTGCACAGCAAAAGAAACTGTTAGCAAAATGAAAAGGCCACCTACAGAATGGAAGAAGATATTTGCAAATCATGTATCTGATAAGGGGATAATATCCAAAATATATTAGGAATACAAACAACAGCCCCCCCCCAAATGATTAAAACATGGGCAGAAGATCTGAATAAACATTTTTCCAAAGATGACATAGATGGCCAAGAGTCATATGAAAAGATGCTCAACGTCATTAATCATCAGGAAAATGCATGTCAAAAGCACGAGATATCACTTCACACACATTAGAAGGGCTATTATAAAAAAAATAAATAAATAACAGGGGAGCCTTGGTAGCTCAGTGGGTTAAACCTCTGCCTTCAGCTCAGGTCATGATCTCAGGGTCCTGGGATTGAGTCCCACATCCGG
This sequence comes from Ursus maritimus, assembly GCF_017311325.1. Classification (NCBI taxonomy): domain Eukaryota; kingdom Metazoa; phylum Chordata; class Mammalia; order Carnivora; family Ursidae; genus Ursus; species Ursus maritimus. The sequence goes on along the minus strand of NW_024424564.1, from coordinate 5,042,734 downwards.
CTCTCTGCTCAGCGGGGAACCTGATTCTACCTCTGTGCCCTCTCTCTCTGTCTCTCTCTTTCAAATAAATAAAGTCTTTGGGAAAAAAAAAAAGCTCACCCTTGTGCACTGTTGGTAGGAATTGACATTGGTACATCCACCATGGAAAACAGTACGGAAGTTCCTCAAAAAATTAAAGTAAAACTGCCATATGATCCAGCAATCTACTTCTAGGTATTTATCTGAACAAAAATACTAACTTTAAAAGATATGTATCCCCATGTTCACTGCAGCATTATTTATGGTACCCAAGACTTGGAAACAACCTAAGTGAGCATCAACGGGTGAATGAATAAAGAAAATGTGTTAAGGTGTAGGAATATGGTGGCAGAGTAGGAGCACCCTAAGCTTGCTTCATCTCACAAATACAACTAGGTAACTATCAAGTCATCCTAAATACCCCAGAAGATGACCTGAAGTCTGGCAGAACTCCACCACTAAAGGTAAAGAAGGGGCCACATAAAAGAAGGTACAAAGTGTAGAGATGTGGTGTGGGAGAGAAACAGACTGTGGCTGCTGCAGTGGGCAGGAAGCCACAGTTGCAGAAAAGGGTGAGAGACAGATTGACACACAGGAGGGTGCACAGGGTTAATGAATCCCTATAGCAACTGGCTGGGAAAGTGAGAAGCTGAATTTTGTGACTTCAGGCAACCAGTGGGGCTTAAAGCCTAGAGTTCTAAAAGCCAGCAGGCTTGTCTGGGATAGAGCCTGGAAGGCATTGTGCTGATCCTGGTGAGGAGGCAGGCAAAGAACCCATAAACATACAGGGCGGACATAACAATCTGAAGAGTGCCTGGCACAAACAGAGGGGAGATGATTTGCTCTTCTCAGAGCATGTCCCAGAAAGGCAACATTCACAGAGAGATCCCTCTGGCAACAAATAACTGGCTGGCACCATTTCCTCCCCTACCCTTTAGCATAACCACAGGGACACCTGTGGGAACAAGTACAGAGCAGATGGTTACTAACTAACTTGCTTAAACCAAGCCCCACCCCACCCACTCCACTGGAACTACCCTTCACAGTCATCCTTGCCTCAGTCCCAGCTTCACAGGGCCCCTTGCATTGAAGACTGCCCCCAAACCCCTGCTCACACTGCCATCTCTCAATATGGGAGTTTTGCAGAGCCTCAGTTCCACTGGTGGTGGCAAAACATCTCATTTCACAAGCAGACCAGAACTCACCTAGTTAATGCACCACCTTCAGGCCAGGGACCAATCACTGCTCACAACAGGCAAAGAGAGCCTCTGCAGATGGCTGGTTTGAAAGTAGCCAGGACAAAACAGCAGAACACAGCACATGTCAGAGATACTCCCAGAAGCACCAGGCCCTGGGCAACAGGGGACACAACCCTGCAGGGCACTACAGGACGCCTTCTTCATAAGGCCATCACTCTCAAGAACAGGAGACTTCCATGACTTTCCTAACACAGATAAACACACACAGAAACTTAGACAAAAATGAGAAGATGGAGAAATTTATCCCAAATTAAACAATAGGACAAGGCTACGGACAGAGATCTAAGTGAAGCAGATATAAGTGACATGCCTGATAGAGTATTTAAAGCAATGAACATAAGGACACTCACTGGACTGGAGAAAAGAGTGAAACACATGAGTGAGAGCTGTAACAAAGAGATAAGGAACAACATAGCAGAGATAAAGGGCTCAATAAACAAAATGAGAAACATGCTTGATGTAATTAAATTGGCAAACTATATTGATAAAATTTTAAAAGCAGCAAGACAAAAGGAGATGGTTACATAGAAGGGAAGCCCCATAGGGCTAGCAAGGGGTTTTTCAGCAGAAACTTTCCAGGACAGAAGTAAGTGGCATGATATATTCAAAGTGCTGAATGGGAAAAATCTGCAGCCAAGAATACTCTATCGAGTAAGACTATCATTCAGAATAGAAAGAGAGATAAAGAGTCTCCCAGACAAACAAAAACTAAAGGAGTTTGTGACCAGTAAACCAGTTCTCCAAGAAATACTAAAGAGGATTCTTTAGAGTGGAATAGAGAGATCAAAAGTGACAGTATAAAGATAAGAAACATAAAAGCAATAAAAATGAATATTTTTGTAAAAATCAGTCAAGGAACTCACAAAAAAGGATATAAAATATAATAACATATACCTACAACATGGGGAGAAGAGGAGTAAAGGATGGGTCAAACTTAAACTACCATATAGACTGCTATATGCACAAGAGATTATACACAAACCTAATGGTAACCATATATCAAAAAAACTAATAAGTGTGCAAAGTGTAAATAGAAATCCAAATACATCACTAAAGAAAATCAGCAAGACATGAGAGAAAGACAAGAAAGGATCAGAGAAAAGCTCTAGAAACAACTATAAGACAAGTAATAAAATGGCAATAAATACATATCTATCAATAATTAGTTTGAATGCAAATGGACTAAATGCTCCAATCAAAAGACACAGGGTGACAGAATGGATAAAAACAAAGACCCATCTATATGCTCTAGAAAAAAAGCCAAAAACTATAAAGAATACTCAGCAAGGTTATTCAGAATTGAAAGAGTTTTCTAGACAAGAAAAGCTAAAGGAGTTTATCACCACAAAACCACCTTTTTAAGAATGTTAATGGTAATTCTTTAAACTAAAAAGACACTAGTAACAAGAAAACATCAAAAGTAAAAATCTCACTGGTGAAGGCAAATATATAATAAATGTAGTGGATTAAACACTTATACAGCTAGTATAAAGGTTAAAAGACAAAGTAGTAAAATTAACTGTAACTACAATAATTAGCTAAAGGACACACAAAATAAAAAGATGCAAAACATATAAAAAATATTGAATGTGTAGTGGGGGCAAAAATATAAAATTTTTATAATTCATTCAAATTTAAGTTTCCATCAACTTAAAGTAGACTCATTTTGGACCTAAAGATACCTGCAGATTGAAAGTGAGGGAATGGAGAAACATTTGTCATGCAAGAGTATGTCAAAAGATAGCTGGAGTAGCAATACTTATATTGGGCAAACGAGACCTTAAAACAAAGACTGTAACAAGAGACAAAGACACTATATAATAATAAAGGGGACTATCCAACGAGAAGATATAACAATTGTAAATATTTATGCACCCAACATAGGAGCATCTAAATACAAAGAACAGTTAATAACATAAAGGAACTAATTGATAAGAACACAGTAATAGTAGGGGACTTTAAGACCCCACCTGTATCATTGGACAGATCATCTAAACAGAAAATCAACAAGGAAACAATGGCTTTGAGTGACACACTGGGCCAGATGGATTTAACAGATATATCCAGAACATTCCATCCTGAAACAGAATACATTCTTTTCAGGTGCATATGGAACATTCTCCAGAATAGATGGCACATTAGTCCACCAAACAAGCCTCAGAATTCAAAAAGATCGAAGTCATACCATGTATCTTTTCTGACCACAAGGATGTGAAACCAGAAGTCAACCATGAGAAGAAAATCTGGAAAACCACAACCACATAGAGGTTAAATAACGTGCTACTAAACCATGAATGAGTCAACTAGGAAATAAAAGAAGAAATAAAACAGTACATAGAAGAAATGAAAATGAAAACATAATGGTCCAAAACCTTTGGTATGCAGCAAAGCTGGTTCTAGGAGAGAAGTTTATAGCAACACAGGCTTACCTCAAGAAGCAAGAAAAATCTCAAATAAACAACCTAACTTTACCCTTACAGAAACCAGAAAAAGAATGACAAACCAAACCTAAAATCAGCAGAAGGAAGAAAAAAATAGAACAGATCAATGAAACCAGGACCTGGTTCTTTGAAAAAAAAATCAATAAATATAATAAACTGCTAGCTAGACTCATCAAGAAAAAAAGAGAAAGTACTCAAAATCACAAATGAGAGGAGAAATTAGAATATTATGAAAAACTATATGCCAAAAAATTGGACAACCTGGAAGAAATGGGTAAATTCATAGAAACATAGAAACTACAAAAACTGAAACAGGAAGAAATAGAAAAGTTGAATAGACAGATGATGAGTGAAGAAATTGACTCAGTAATCAAAAATCTCCCAACAAACAGAAGTCCAGGACCAGATGGTTTCACAGGTGAATTCTACCAAACATTTAAAGAAGAGTTAATACCTATTCTTCTTAGATTGTTCAAAACAAAAAAATTAGAAAAGGAACTTCCAAATTCATTCTATGATGCCAGCATTTACCCTGATACCAAAACTAGATAGCACTAAAAAAGAAAACTACAGGCCAATATCCCTGATCAAGATGGATGCAAAAATTCTCAACAATGTAGTAGCTCATGTGGAATTTAAGAAACAAAAGAATTAAGCAAAGGGGGAAAAAAAACGAGAGAGACAGAGAAAGAGAGAGGGAGACAAACCAAGAAACAAACTCTTAGTTATATTTAGAGAACTGATGGTCACCAGAGGGGAGGTGGATTGGGAGATGGGTGAAACAGGTGATGGGGAATAAGGAGTGCACTTGTCATGATGAGCACCACGTGATGTATGGAAGTGTTGAATCAGTATATTGTACCCCTGAAACTAATATAACACTATGTTCACCAACTGGGATTAAAATAAAAACTTTAAAAAAGTTTTTTATATACAATGGAATATTTTCAGCCAGAGAAAAGAAGGAATTCTAGCCATCTGCAGCAACATGGATAGACCTAGAGAAGGTATTATGTTAAGTCAAGTCAGACATAGAAAGACAAATAGCATAGGATATGTCTTATCCATGGAATCTAAGCAGAAGAAACCAAAAGTACCCCCTGAACACCAAGCTTATAGAGAACAAATTGGTGATTGCCAGAGGTTGGAGGTTGGGGGTGGGCCAAATGGGTGAAGGATGTCAAAAAGCACAACTTTCCAGTTATAAAATTATTAAGTCATTTGGATATTAAGTACAGCAATGGTGACTATAGTTTACAACACTGTATTGAATATCTGAAAGTTGCTAAGAGAGTAAATCTTAAAAATTCTCTTCCCACATAAAAAATTTTCTAACTATGTGGTGATGGATGTTAACTAGATCCTTGTAATTATTTTGCAAAATATATAAATATTGAATCATGTTGTGCACCTGAAACTCATACATTAGGTCAATTATATCTCAATAAGAAAAAAGAATTAAAATTTTATTTTAAAAAGTAGAATCTTTTTATATGCCTAAGGGATTTTTTTTATGCATGCAACTTTGGCACTCTATGTGTAAATGTGGAGGTTTTATTTAACTCTGTGTGTTGTACCTGTCAGTGGAGATAGAACAAAATCATACCTGAATCTGAATTTGCTAAGCTTTATTGAACATCTATTCAGTGCCAGTCATTATATTAGGAACTAGATATCCAAAGACAGGTATAGTCACAAATCTTTCTGATGAATGGAGATGCCACTTCTTATGCACATTGTCTTTTCCCATCTAACTGAAAGTTTTGACATTTTTTCTGACCTACCTCCTACCTCTTATTATGAGATACCAGATTAGATAGGAGAGAAAGGGCAGACTTTTGAGAAGACATGTAAGGCAAGCAAGTAATTTAAAAAGTTGTCACTGTAAATCATCCATGCCTAAAAGATGCATTTTTTATAACCACGACAGAAACCATCATTGCACCAAAGAAAATAACCTCATTCTTTAGTCATACCACATACAAAAAGCTAAGAAACACAGAAGTCAGAAACCTATTCTAGAGCTCGTATGTCTAGTGATTTAGTCTAATATATAAGCAAGAAAGTGTTCCTTGGGAAGGGAGTAATAATGTGTGTTTAAGAAGACTTTTACATGAAAAAAAAAATTGCTCTACGACTCCAGAATGTTTCCAAGAGTTGTATTAGCTTTCCCTTAATCACTCACAATGGATGCATCGCCAAGAGCTGTTTGTCTATTTTTACGATGGGTCCTATTTGCCTCAGTGAGAAATGGCTGCTATGTTCTCTTGAGAATGCCTTCAAGGATGGTGTAATGATTAATAAACCAGTCTCTGGAGTCAGATTACTTGTGTTCACATCCCAACTCTGCCACTTAGTAGCTGGTGACCTTGGGCAAGTTACTTTACATCTATGCTCCTCAGTTCGCACATCTGTGAGATCATGATAACAGTATACCCATCATATAGGTTCCTTATATAGATTAAATGAGTTAGTATTTGTAAAGCACTAAAACAGTTCCCATTCAAGGGTAAGGGCTATATATACTTGTTAAGTAAAATACGTTAATCAAGAAAGTTGCTAATAGGCTCATAAAATGGGCCAGCTTTTTCAAAACTCAAACATGAACATTATTATTCCAAGTAGTCAGTCTTATTAAATAAGCACTAACTAGAGATATCTCAGGATTTCCCTTACCACCTCCATTCTTATTTAAACGTGAGCTTTAAAAAGCACAAATTCTTCAAAGGTTGGTCTGTGTACCTATTCCCTTTTGGATTAGTTACAGAAAGATCATGCTAGAAAGGAACCATAGAGATGGAATCGGTGGATTCTAGCGGCTATGATGGTAACAGGATCTGGGCCATTCCAGTTACCTGTCACAGATGGGCCCGGTGAAAACTGTTGTACTGACCAGTGGTAAAGGCAGGTTTATGCTGCAGGAGCAGAAACAGTTTCTCCTTTATAGCCACCAGAAAATGGTGAGGACTCTTGAGGACTGATCAGAGCTACCCAGTGAAGGAGGCAATTTTTTTCCCTGAACATTGCAATTATTGTCATTTACTCTACTGGTATTTCTCCATCCACTGGTACAATTCAAAGACAGCCTCACAAAAGAGTTTCCTTTTATGGTTTTATTCACTTTTTTTAAGGTTTTATTCACTTGAGAAAGAAATGTTATGCTAGGGTTTATGTGCTTGGTTTGTGGGTTATTCTTTTTTAAGCTTTTTGTACTTTTTTGTACTTTTGCCTATGGCAATTTAAGATGAGGTTAGCTTGGAGTAGTTGGTACAGCAGTAAAGGACTGTTTTATTGAATGCTGAGCTACTCTTGCCCATTTTGCTATTACTAATACAACTTAATGTTCTTACTAAATCACAAAAACACCAAGTAGAAACTGATGCTGAACGTGTTTATAGATATTCAGCAATTAGCAGAGGCTAATAATTCCTATTTATGGAATAACAAATAAAACCTAAGTGATTTTTTTAACCTCAGTACATTTCAAACAAAATGTGTTATATATAAGTTTTTACTCTTAGGAAAGAAAAGAAAATGTGTTAGACCTTATGTGCATAATACACCCTCTTTTTAATTTATCCTGACTCGAGTATAACATTTGAAAATAAAACAGACTCAGCACAGGAAATGTAAAACTTTGGAAAGGACAACTAAAGTATCAGAGAGCCAGAAATGCATCCATACTTAATGCCTTATTATACAGAGTTCATATTTTATAATAACAATGGAATAATGAGAATACTAAGTATATAAATTTCTGTTTTTGAAAATATTTATTCCAAAGTACTGTTTGTGTTTAAGAGTTGGCATTTATTGTATTCTCATTATAGGCATTATTGCAGTTAACCTTCATAGTAGTGTGATGAGATAGGGGCCATCTCCATGCATAGGAAAGGAAAGAGGTCTTTTGTAGTGAAATAACAGGCCACACACTTAATAAATACCCAAGTCAGAATAAGCCCATAGCTGGATGATACTCTTAACCTGTGCTCTTAACCATTACTTATTAATTACTGTCTGCCTGATTCTCAGTAAATTTTAAATTCATCGTTTTTTTAATCATCATCCGAAGATGACCGTTCAATATATGTAGAACACACTACCTTTAAGCAACTTTTAATTATTCATGATAAAGAGAAGAAAAAAGCTAGGGGATATTGAAATTCACAATGATTTTTCAATTTTAGGCAAAATTAGGAAAATGCCATTATAACTTTTCATTATGATGTAACAGAAATAACAAAAAATACCAGTGAATGAACCCGATACTTGAGTATTAGTGTTTTAAAATAGATCTAGATTTTGTAAGCCTATTTTGACCTCTTTGTTACAATGAATCTTATATCTCAAAGGTAATAGTGTGTGCCATGGCTTTAATTGGATTCTGAGTTCATGACCTTGGATTACAATAGTAACTGATAACATTATAGTCAGTCTTTAACATTACAACCTCAATGTCTCATTTTTATGATGGAAAAGTTGAAGAAGTTAGTACAAAGCTATATCTAGGAACCCTTTCTCAATGCCAGCCTTAAAAATTTATTAGCAACTTGATGTGATTTAATGGGTTTCAGAAATGTTTTATGCTTCAAGAAATGTTCCGTTTTTTGCCAATCACAGTGTCTGAGATACCTGTATTAGAGAATCACTCATTCATAGAGTTAAGATTTCAACGTTCAAGAGTTGTTTACTAAAATTGAAGTTTCTACAATAAGGACAATTACTCTATATGGTGAAGATACAATGTATTGTCCATAATAGGACATTTTTCCAAGATAAACCCAACAGGAAGTCAGGACAATAGGTGTAAATCAGGACTACTACTCAAACTGAAAAATATAGTAACCCCAAGTACAAGTAACAACTTATGTTTTGAGCATTCGATGGAAGTAAGTTTGGAAATCAGACTCAATCTAAATATGATCGTTACGCAGAGGTACCGTGCAGGTAGAAGACCAAAGATAAATTTAAAATGTTACTTAATTTAGTGGATGACTGATCGATACCAAGTTCATCAGTAACACTGAACTCCTGAAACTTGACTTTCACTTTTAGTAATGGTTGTTTAGTAGTATTGTCAAACTACTCCATTTTCCCCTTCCCCAAAAGGAGTCTGAAGAGCTTAACGAAATATAAGACGGTATACTTGAGGCACTGGAAGCCAATAAGAGAAGAGAAGAGTTTCTGGTCCAGGATTTGGGTAGGAGGAAGACCAAGAGAGATTTGTCCAGTTTTAGGAGTTACTTAACCTATGAAGGTAATTGTCCGTGTCAGAGGGAGTAAAAAAGGCAGCAGCAGAAGAGGAAAAGGAAATCAAGAACAAGAACAACCAGAAAGCACTTGGTAGATTTTAACGCAAATTTATCAGTGACTATACCGAATGTAAATGGCTTAAATGATCCACTTAAAAGGCAAATAAGTGCAAGGATTGTTATTCTGGATCAAAAGGTCAAAATGAAATATATGCTGTTTTGCAGGGGTGCATCTAAATTAAAAGAATAAAGAAAAACTGAAAATATGAAAATAAATAGAAAACATATTTATGCCAACACTAACCTAAAGAAAGCGGATATAATGATATTAATAGTAAGGAAGAATGTGGCAAAATTATTGCTAAGGAAGAACATTTTCTAATGATAAAAGGTATAATTCCTCATGAAGAAACCACATGATAAGGGATTTTTCTGCTTACGTTAGTGCTTGCATGCAACTTCCATTTTTACTAGAATTAGTAAAAATAAGTAAGTTCTTACTATGGTCAAGCAGGATCGTAAGCACTTAACACATATTACTTTATTTGATTCTCACAACCACCCCAGGAGATAGGCTTATTATTATCATCATTTTATACATGAAGTATTTTTCCACATGAGAATGAGAACTAAGGAGGTTGCCCCAAATTACATAGCTTATAAGCAATGGAGTGGAGGCTAAACCCAGGCAGTCTAGTCTCCAATTTATAATGATAAATATTTGAATAGGAAAAGCTTAAATGGACCAAATAATTTTTGGCTTCCTCTCTGCTACACATTTCAAACCGGTTTGCATTGGATGGGTTAGTTCCTAAGTTGCTCTTTTCCTTCTGCTTCAATTTTCCATTTAGACTCTTCTCCATCTCTTCTCTTCAAAACCCCCTAAAAGCAGAGATATGGTATTTTTTCTCATGACTGGCCTCACATTTCTCCTGAACTTCATTATCCCAAGAACAGCTGAAGAGTCTGGGGAGGAGACATCCCTTCAAAGAAAAAGTTAGATGCTACAGTAGAGGGAAGAGTGCCCTTCTTTTTCTAGATTGTTTTTCTACACTAGGGGATGTCTCAATCTAGCTAGATTGTAAGTAAATTTAAGTCATGCATTGAGAAATTCTTTGCTAACAGTCAGCTGAAAGCATTTGCCAGAAAAAAAAAAAAACTTTTGTTTCCTGTACACACACAGACTGACTCACTACCCGCTCCTTCTGGAAAACTTTGTAAATCTCACTGTCTGAAAAGAAGGAACAGTAGCTTCCAGGGGAAAGAAAGACAGAAAGAAAAGAAAGAAAAGAAAGAAAGGAAAGAAAGAAGAAAGAAGAAGTCGTCACTGAGGTGTCTTGTGTTCATTCGGGTTCTATCCAATTCTGACTTCCAGGAATGAGACTTTTGGAAGGAGGGACACATGCAGCATGTGTGTTTCTAGTTCCTTTCTGTGTGTCCACATGAGAACAAGGACCGTATCTGCTTTTGCCTCATCCTCAGTAGGTAACATAGAAGCAACAACAACATTTGTTGAACAAAGAAATTCATGAGTGAATAACGTCTGCGACCTCAGTTCCTACTACGCTCTCCTTGCGTGCTCAGCGCCGCCACACCACCCTCCCCTTTCCTGTCTCGGGTCGTTTATACGTGTTGTTCCCTCTAAAGTGCTCTTCCCCCAACCATTAGCTTGACTGACTCTCACTGCTGTAGGCCTTTACGGGTCTCATTTCTCAGCAAATGTTCCCTGTCTATGCTAACTACCTCAAACACCCCTCTCCTCCTCTTGACTCTGCTTTTCTCCTGGCATGGCCTAACGTATTTGAACAATTATTGTGTCTGTTGTTTGTCTGCCTCTCTAGATTGTCGGTTCATAGGGGTAGTGATTTTTTTCACAGCTAGGACCGTGTCTGCTACTAAGTATTCGCTCAATCAGTATTAGTCAAGTGAATGAATGGAACCAGACGTGCAGGACCTGTTCCACTAGGTTTGAAGCCTCAGAATGAGGATCTCAGTCCCCCAGACTATCACTTACTGCTCAGAGGCATCTTCCAGAAGTTCCACCTAATTTATCTGAACTTCAGTTTCTTCAACTGTAAGTTGAAGATAATAGTAATTAATAACAAGGCCTAATATCTGTAAATAGTAAACGGGGATAGTCTCAAATAATTTTGAGGATTACAAGAGAAAACAAATGTGCACTAAGCTGTCTATTGATGCCAGCAATTATGATCTGAGAGGTGGAGGCAAAAGAAGGGGTGAGGAGGGTTCCAGATTTCCCTGAGGAGAAGGGATCAACTCTCTTTGGCCTTCTAGTCTAGACCAGAAAATGAAGGGTTTTTTTTGCTAAGCAATTTTTGCTAAGCAAAAATTAACTTCTCTTTGCCTTTCAAAACACTAGCCTCTATATTTGGAAAAAAAAAAATGGGAGGAGGGGTCAGGGATCCTGCACTAAATATAGAGCATATAATCAATGTATGCACAGAGAGAGAGATTGTATGCACAGTATTATTTGGGGGGCAAATCAATCATTGTGGTATTTATTTACTTTGTTCTATTATAAGAAATTGATGGTATTTCATTTATACCATCACACCTGATGTCAAGCAAGCATGTAATACTTAGGTGTAGGATAATTGTCACCACGGAATATTTCATGAGAAAATTTTCCTGACAGTGTTAAGCAGCAGTATGGAAATTACTCAAGAGAGAAGTGCATTAAAAAAAATTAGGATAATTTCTAACTGAAATGTTAACTGTAATGAGTATGCCAGAATCAACCTTGATGTATCTATTTGGACATTTTCCACATCCCAAGTGGTTAGTCTAATACCAATTAAAGCATCACACATTGCTATTATCTTCTTGCATTATTATTTTCATGAATTAATTTTGTTTTAAAAATCAGACCTTTTCCAAAGGAGAATAAATTTAAATATCTGAGGTGCGAATGTGAAACTGATGTCAGGACCCATACATATCTATAATTTCAAATTCTGAAACCAGAGAATCATGGGAATAATCCTAAAAAAATTTAGAATGGAGGAACTGACCTTTTGGGTCACTTCATTGTTCCCCTAGCTATTCACAGAGAATCCAAATAGTAGCTCTAGGTTTCCTTCCTGTGAAATTACATACCACTTTCCTCTTATGTTCATTCCTTCATTTGTCCATTTATCTACCACCCACCCACCCATCATTTCAGTTTTGCAATTTAATAAATATTAGGCATGATTTATGTGCCTGGAATGCTGCTTAGAACGGATGAAGCAAAATGTATGCTAGTATCTTTTTTCTAATACATCATAGTTTAGTGCAAGAAACAAAGAGATTAATAAATAATCAAAATATGATGAGATATGTATTAGACATATGGATAGAGTGCTGACTGGATGAATCACAAAGGTTGATGATTTATGAAGTGGTAACATTTCTTAGGCTTAAGAGAAGAGTATTTCAGGCAAAGCTAAACCAGATACAAAGATAAGGGGATATGGATGGGCATGTCAAGTCCTATGAGTATTAGTTATGACTAAGGTTGAGCTTATGTCTCTCTGAAGGGGTTGGGAAGACGGAGAGAGGAAGGTAGGTGGGTTGATATGAAGCTCCTCTAAATTTTCTCCAGCTTCATCCTTTGTCACATGTGTCTTTGGCAAGTCATGACACTGATCTACTTTATGACTGCCCTGGCTCTGACCTTTGTGGATAAAAATCAAGTGATCATGGTGACCAGAACTCAAAAGTTTCATTCTTTCTCAGGCCATATTTTAGTCTTTTATTTTCCAGTGAGGTAGGGAGAGATCTAGGCATGATGAGGACAAGCGGTTGGTTCTTATTACTCAAAGACTCAATTTTTTTTTTTAAATTGGGAAATAATATCCTCAGCTCTCAAATTTATGTAGGAAATGTTTTGCTTTGATTCATATTACCAAAATCTTCTATTGTCTAATTCGAAATTACTAGCCACTCCTTCATGATTTTATTATTTATTATTGTTATTCATGTTATGCTCTCAAAGAGTAAATTATTCAAATGTTTGAAATTCAAATAGTACATATTTTATATCTCTGGAGTACTTTGGGAAAGAGATGATAAAGAAGGTTTGAAAGTCTTTATCTAGAAAATGTCATAAATTACAACTGAAAAATGTCATGGATCCCATTCAGACTGTTAATGAGGATTACGTAGTTGATGAGCAGAGAATAACAAAGCTCGCTTGTGAATGCCTATGGGTGGCTAGACCTATACATTGGTTAAATGACTTGGCCCCATTTATCAGCATTAAATTGTGTATGATTCAGGTTCATGCTGCAGCAAGATCACAAATGACTGTAGACATGGATGTTCAGGAAAGCCTATGGATGGTTAAGGTAGCAAATAACAAAAAACCAAGGTAGCAAATTATAATTGAATGCTACTACATAATACCATTTGTACAATTCTTTTACCCTTTTATGTCGAAATGATCGTGTATGGATTTCTATATACTTTCTCCCTTGATTTTAATGAACTTTTTTATTAAGTTAGTGCAGAATGCTTCCCAAAATATTAACAAGAAATTCTTACGATGTTTGTATCACTTTCTTGCAATAGCTTTTTATTTTAGGTCCCATTTATGAGTATGCATTTTTCTGAAATTGAAAAAAAAAATGTTCTGAGAGTTTATAATCCTTTAGGAGAGATGCAAACCTATCTCCATTGTGAACTTTTACAGGCGTAAAGGAAGCTGTTGTCTCTCTGTCCCTTTATGTGTGTTGAAATGTTCCCTTTCTCCCAGGTTTGCTTCTTGTAATCATCTGTTGAACAGTGGAGTACCTGACATGTGTTTATTCCTTAGGCAAACGTGTAAAACTCTTCAAGTTCGAATGGAGAAGTAGAAAGAGAAGGTTTCTGCTGTGCCTGATGACAGTTTTTGATTTTTCCACACTCAAAAAAATTCTGGCTCCATGTTGGAGCACTAGTGTGGCGAATCCTAGTGTTGGTCGGATTCTAAGGAAGGGACAGAAGTTTCGTTGAGGAGTAAAGATTCAAAACATCTCCTGAAATGAGCTCTCGTCTTGGTTTATTTCTCACAGAGCAGCAGGTGTGTACATTGTGTTACAGGACTAAGTGTAACCTACTCTTTCTTATAGTTACCATTAGCCTTCTGGGTGCTCCTGATTTCAGGGGGAAAGATGAACTTGGTACAGCTTTAGGGATCAGAAGGCAAAGAACTTAAAGAAAGGCACTGAGCTATCTTTTATAGAACTAATGAGACCCACAAATTAAAACTGCCACAAGGAGGTGAACCTAATATTGTCACTTACAATGGCCCTGCAGTAGACATTGTTTTTCCAAGAATAGGAAATGGATAATACAAAACTTTGGGTGTATTAGGGGACCTCTGTCAGTGTTCAACCTGCCTATTAATGTGGAAATTAGCATGAAAAGTACTGAGCCATCAGGCTTTCACTAAATCACCATAAGCCAAGTGAAGATTGTATTCTTACCTAATGGTCCGTTCTATCTATCTATCTATCTATCTATCTATCTATCTATCTATCTATCTATACATTGCCCTGTAACTGAATCAGCTATGTCAAACTAGCATCTAAACAATGAGAAATAGCTAAAGATTCACATTTTGATCAACTTTGGGAATTTGAAACTACAGAATTGTGACTAGTATTCTAAAACCAAAAAACAAAAACAACCAGGGAAGAATATAGCAGAAATAGAAGGGAAAAAGCAAAGCATCCGGTATATTAAACATCACAGACTATATTACAACTTTTCAGAAAATACATTCTAGTTTTGCAACTATTTCCCACAGATATACCACATATGGAAGGATCATCTCTAAATGTAATATTATGGCAAAGGATGGGGATGGGGAGGAGGGCGTATGTGCTACCTCAGGCATGGTACTAGCGTGGTTCAAGTTCCACCAAGTTCTTCTCCAAGTGACAGCAACACAGTCTTTATTCAGACAGATAGCTCGAGGAAAGGTTGTGACTAAGAGCCATTTGCATTTGTAACTCAAACTACCCAGGAGGTTCAGAGAAAATGTTGCTCTTAGTTATCTCTAGGCTACTAAGAAGTATTTCTTCCATGTTTCAGCCCTTCTCCCCAACTCCACTTATCTTAAATTCACCTTCTGAGTACAGTTCGTACCGCGTACTTCTGCTAGCCCTCATATGCAGTGAGGCTGAAGTTGAGAAGTGCGATACTTGAGCAGATAGATTTAAACTTCTTCAAGCAAGGCTGTAAGTCTGAAAGTGGATACAAACTATCAATTCAAATTACACTTTTATAAATTAGAGGTGAGTCTAAAAAAAAGGAACCGAATATCAAATCTGGCAGGTAAAGTACCTTCCAATTGAGTTCAAAATCTCAACTGTCTTTAAAAATGTGTGAAGTAGGCTGGTATATGAAATAATATTTTTTTAAAGTCTACTCAGATTTCCTCCAAGTATTCAAAATGATTGTTTTCCCTGTCTAAGGACTTTTCGATGTTTTTAAGCGAAACATAACTGGATCCCATTATCCTGTTGTCTTTCAGAATGATCTTGATTTGGAGGGTCATTTTCTACTTGGAATAAACACAAGGTGGGAACAGGGCCAGGAGAAGGAAAGTCTTACACTTCCTAAATGTCCCAAAGGAATTTATTAACTACCCACAGAGATATCGGGGAATGTTTTATTATGCTAGCAGTGAATGTCATTCGGACAGAATCAGTCGATCTGCCTGTGAGGAGATGAGTGTGCTTAAATGGCAACACAAACAGTCATCTGCTTTCACGAGTCACATAGAAGAGTTCATGGAAGGCGCTCTGTACAGCTTTCAAAGTTCCGAGAAATAATGCAGGTCCATCTGTTCAAAAGATTCATTTCCAGTCAAGATCTTTACTTACACAGCATAGGAACCTGAAAGCCATTGACAGATGTTGTATTTGTGGTAAAAGCTTACTAGTTTTGCATTTTAATATAATGAGTAGGCTTCTTAGAAAAATGAAAGCTACACAGTGTTTATACCACCACTGAACTTAGGTAATTCAAATAAAGTTTTATCCCATTTGGAATTAGTGCTTCTTAAGAAATGTCAGAGTAGTTTGGGGATAGAAGGGAATGGGAAGCTTGCTGGGTCTAACAGGCTCACTTGGCAGATAGAAACCCTGGAGATTCAGAGATTTTTAAGTGACTTGTCCAATGTGCTCAGACCAGCAGGTAGTATCACTAGTATAAAACTCTTATCAGAGTAAGGCCACCCCTCTTCCGTTATGCTTGGTGTTTGGGTTCTCTCCAGAAGTGTAGTTAGATTATAGGGCATCTTCTGCTTCCACACTGTGTGATACCTAAATATAACCAGTTAGCTACGGCAATGCTCTCTGTTGTTTGAAATGACTATCCTTCCAATCACTCAAGGCTGTTAAATTTTTAGAGAATTTATAGGACAGATAACAAGGTCATTTAGTAGAAACGCTGACCCTAGCAGAAGTATTATACAGCTGGCTTTTGGTGCCTCGAATGTTAAAATAAATGTTCAGGCCAAGCCAGCACCGGACATTCTTAGGAAGGAAAAATAAACTGTGGCATGAGAATCCAACAGTTTTCATGGCTATAGGAATCATCTCCATTGCCAAGAAAGTAAAACAAAGCCTTAGTTTTTTTTTATATATAGGTAGGTAGATTTATGAAGATGATTCATACGTCATTGCCATATAGTGCCTCAGCTAGACCTAAATGCTGCCTGGTCGGCTTACTCTGGAATTATTATTCTAGACTGACAGGTGTCTTTCATTTTGTAATACCTCATTATAGAAGGTGCTTTAAGATAGGACAAGTGGATTCACATACAGTTATGACCAGCTCAATGGCAGCTTTGCTCTAGTTTAAATGAGAAAACCTGCTACTTCAGAGTAACGATGTTTTAATTGCACATTCAGTACACAAAAACTAAGGCAAGGGCTTAATTCATACACTTGTAAGAGCTACATTAAAAAAAAATATATCTGCAGCAAAGCAGCACTTATATTCCAAGCAAGGGAGAGTTCATTCAAATCAGCTTTTAGGATTATAAAGTTTTTCTAGCTTTCCTTTTATCAAATAAGTTGAATTTACTTATTATCAGAATGTTAGTTTGACTTGGTACCTGTTGTGATGTCATGAAGCAGCTGTATTATAAAGACTGGACATGCACTGCATTTAAACCTACCACCTCCTTTTGGAAATATTGCCACATATTTATTCCTTGCCTTCCAACTGTTTAAATATTGTTCATCAGTCCAAAAATAAATGTTTCTCTAATAACATGGGTATTCGCTGTAAATTCAACATATTTTTATGAAATTGACTTGTAATGTTCGTTATGCATTGTCTGTTCTATTATTGTGTGTATAGGACCCATTTTATATTCACAGGAACTTAAATATTGTCCAATAGTTCCTCATAACAAGACTTTAATGACCACACTGGAGAAAAGATTTTTTTTTTTTGAATTAAGCTAAAATGATAAGATTCACATTGATGCTGTGGAAATTTGGCAGTGATTTCTCAAATTTATGTTGACTGGAAAACTGAACAACTGGGATTTAAAAAATCTGGAGTATGGGATAAAACTCAAAGTAGAAAAATATCAGCAGAATCATCAATAATGAATAAGGAAATTTACAAATCTGCATTTTGTTTCGGCATAATTATACCACAGTTATTTTTTTAAGGCTAGACGGTTAAAGTATAGCGCTGATTTCCTAAATATTTGCTCTGTATGCAAAGTCTGATGGCAGCTGGTCCATTAAAAAGACAAAGTAAGAATGAAAAAGAATAGATTATGTGTCTACAAACACTTGTAATGTACGATCAGAAGAAATCAGGGGCAAAAACTAGGAATTCAGTGCATTCAGAGGGCTAGAAATGTGTGTGTATATAAATAATACATAATAAGAATTACCATTTACATAGTGTTTATTACATGCCCAGCACTGTTCTAAGCACTTGACCTATTAACTTATTTGCTCCTCAGCTCATACAACCCTATGATGTAGGTACTAATATTATCCCTGTTTTACTCAAGGTCACACACTGAGTTAGCAGCAGAACTGAGCACTGACCCTAGGAAGCCTGGCTTCAGGTGCATTCTTTTTAACCACTACTCTCTATCACCTCATCTGAAAAGAGTCTCCCTCCCATAGTAGGTCCAAACAGTGGTGCTTCCCTCTTGACATGACTTTTATGACTAGTAAGAATACAAAATGAGTAATTGCAAGATCAGTTTCTATAAGACGCTGAAAATTAACTTAAATCAGTAACAGAGAAACAAGCAGTAATGCCCCCTCCCCCCAATAACTATCCTACGTATCACCTTTTATGTCGTGTTTGGGAATTACTACTACTACCACCCGTTATTTAAAAAGCATTCACCCAGACACTTTGGAAGGATTATCTGATTTCACCACGATAGCAAATGCATGGGGTCTGGTGAAACCATTCTCATATTATCCTTGGGGAAGACCAGGCTCAGGGAGTTCAAATAGCTTATTCAGCCCCACAGTGTGAGAAGATGCTAAGGAAGAGATCTGAATCCGGCTGCACCGTCGCATCTCTCATCATCGCGTGTTGCCTCCCACTGATAACTCAGGCGGCGGGCCTTGAGCGGGGGGGAAAAAGGAATTACAGACTCCATGAATAGAATTATTTTAAGAACTTTATAAGATCATCTTTTACACTTGGGGACAGGACAGATTCTTGAATTTCCTTTTTAGCCTTTCTAATTTATCTTCACTAGAAGATAGGCAGAGGATACTGCAGAATGTTCCAAATATAAAATAAAAACAGTATAAAATAGCTGACTTAACTTCATATTTAACTAACGTTATGTATGCCATTACCTGGTTTTGTTTTCTCTAATTATATTGGTAAACTGAAAGAATGTGATTTTAGCACAGATTTTTGAGAAATCTAATCAGGATCCTGTAATAGATTTGTTAGACTGGGAGAAATAAATGGGTGGGTTTTTTAAAAAGGGGATAATTCTTAAAGAATTCGTTTTTTGTTTAATGTTAGCAGGTTAGCTCCATCCTGGTGGATCATTACTGAGATGGCTCTGTGCTTGTGACAAGAAAAGCTGCCAGTACTGTTACTGTTACTATTAGTATTATTACCTTTTGCATGTGTCAGCTGTCAAGTATTTTCACTTGCTGAGTTGGCTGGTGTGCAGCATACACAAGGAAGATTTCCATGAAAAGGAACAGCTGTGTGAAACATTGCCTTTGGAAAGGCAGATTCACTGAGGTGGCGATTAAAACGCATGAGGCTCAGGGCACAACTGTAACGATCACAGGACCACTTCTCTCCGTCATGCAGTATTTTATATCTACTGCCCTCAGAACCAAAAGGCAGTACATTTGTGTAGCAAATGCTATTTCCTATCCTGTAAAGATGGTTTTATTGCAACCTCCTGCTTTCAGTTACTGAAAACTTGGCTGAAAATTCTCTTTACAAGGTACCACTTTTTACTATGTGGCCTCTTCCAAAAGATACGGCTTGAGTGAGAGAGAATAATATTTAAATTCTAAAAATAAGGCAATGCATAATGTGGTGTATTAAAAAATCTGAAGTAAGAGCAACATTTGTAAATGTCAGATTGTATTAGTATTGCTGAAACAGCCCTTGCGTATCAGGAAAGGGTCAAATGGCACTTCTTTTCCAATTAGCATGCCAGAATTCTGACTTGAGTAACTTGGACTTAATAAGCACGTAAATCATAAAAGGGTTGATTTTTTGTGTGTGTTACATTTTACACGATTTAGTTTTACATATTACTGTGTCTTTTGTATTAGGTGATTAAAATTGGTAATAATGTACCTACATTCAAAATCATCCTTATGTTTTGGGGCGCCTGGGTGGCGCAGCGGTTAAGCGTCTGCCTTCGGCTCAGGGCGTGATCCCGGCGTTCTGGGATCGAGCCCCACATCAGGCTCCTCCACTGGGAGCCTGCTTCTTCCTCTCCCACTCCCCCTGCTTGTGTTCCCTCTCTCACTGGCAGTCTCTCTCTCTGTCAAATGAATAAATAAAATCTTAAAAAAAACAACAACACAAAATCATCCTTACGTTTTTAAATCTCTGGTTTTGCCACTCGAGTTGGTACAAATCCGGAGGTTGTCAAGGAGGCGCTGAGACGTGCTCACGCATGATCATACGTGTGCTACACTGAACAGGACAAGGAGTTACTTAGCCTTTGTTTGGATTCCTTAAGAGTTCCTCTAATGTGACTAAATATCTGTTAGTACTTCTAGTGGTTCTCGTGTTAAAAATTCGTGCATTAAAAAAAAAAAACCCTTTAAAACTTTTATTATACTAGTTCAGAATAGATGTTTTCATAAACATTATCCTATTTGATCCTCACGGCAACCCTGTGAGGTTAACAGGATTATCTCCTTTCTACACACGGGAAAACTGGGGGTCCGAGCAGTGGCATGACATGTCCACTGTGCCTGCAAGCACTACCACCATGACCTTAACCGAGAACTCCACACGCCAAACCACAATTACTTGATCAGAGTAATTTACAAAAATGAAATCTAAAACAAAGAGCCCACGTAAGCCCTATCTTCATCTCGTAAAATGTGCTAGGATATTTTTAGGATTAATAAACTAGGAATATTGTGGAAAACTGGAGCAAGAAAAGTCATTTTAATCATGTTTCAATCTATGCTTAGACAATTCTTTTAGTCATGTTTAAATTTTTATTTTCTAGCAATTATTTTAGCTGAAAGAAATAGAATAAAACATAGACTTATGGTATTCTTATGATTCTTAGGATGTGCATTGTATATATGTGTTTGTGTGGAGACGTGTATGTTTACTGAGATGGAGGAAAAATTTGTTCTATGTACATAAACCTTTGGGATTGTACTGTAAATTTGAGTGTCTATTTTTAAAATTATGTGAAAACAAAGCTTTAATATATAGTTGAGAGAATCACTCTCCAGTTTTTTTTTTAAAGATTTTATTTATTTATTCGACAGAGATAGAGACAGCCAGAGAGAGAGGGAACACAGCCAGGGGGAGTGGGAGAGGAAGAAGCAGGCTCATAGCGGAGGAGCCTGATGTGGGGCTCGATCCCACAACGCCAGGATCATGCCCTGAGCCGAAGGCAGACGCTTAACCGCTGTGCCACCCAGGTGCCCCCACTCTCCAGTTTTATATAAACTAGCAGGATGAAATACGTAGCTTGGAATGAAGATGAGAGGCCATCTACCATAGCCACGAACAGATTACTTAGAACTGGCGCTTGAAATGACACAGGAGGACACGCCACTCGCTCTCGTGGGGTCACGGCACCATGTCCGTCCAGTTGCCTACACTGAATCCCTGCTGAGGCTAACCCCTTAGTTCTGTCTCTCTCAATTCCTCTCTTTTCCTCGCACTAGTTTTGGAAATATAGTCCCTTATCATGCTTTTTAAGTCTTCCTACTGAGAGGAGAATCGCCAGAAAAGGCAAGTGGATCTTGCTCAGGCAACGGCCATCAAGGATTGTGTTAAATCAGTATTTATCAAGAAAGTTTATCATAAAGAGTTTGTATTTTTCACAATGATCAGCTATCTCTATTGACAACCTGTGACATAATGTCTGTAGAAAATTCATATTTACTTTCCGCGGTGTTCTTAACACTCACACTCAAACTGGGAGCCATTCACCGAACTTCTATAAAATGACCGCTAAGTGGAAGACAAATTGAAAATGAGATTGCTGCCCTCCCTAAGATAGCCCCTGCTCCCAGCATCTCACCAGGAGGTGAGAAAGCCCCTTCTGTGTCTGTGTCCTTCCATCCTCAGTTCAATTCCTCCCATAGTTCCTCTGTGCATGGGAGTAAGAAGCTTTAAAGATGCTTCCTTGGGCAGGATAGCTGACCAATGAGATGTCAATAAGATGGCTGCCTCCACACAGAAAATACTTGTTTCTGAATGTATAGCTTCGTTTTGCAGTGTAATTTGAGACTAGGTGTGGTAGAGCCAGAGCTAGGTTATTTTGCTTAATGTTTCTCTTTTTCATAGTTGATCAAAAAACAACAAAACAAAAAACAGCCTTTCCATAAATATTTTATGGAAGGATGAGTAATTATATAATTTAATGGAGTAAAACCAAAGTCCACAGTAACTTTGAAGAATTCACTTTTTGTAATAACCGTTGCTTGAAAAGAATAGTTATGTAACCAAGTACTTTGATATTAGAGTATACTTAGGAATTCACTGACACAGCAGAAATCTGTCTCTCTACATCCATCTATCATCTACACGTATGTATATATATAGAGAGAGATAGGTATCAGGTATTCTGGATGTCTATTTTTTTCCTGTACACATTCTTTGGACTTAAGTAGGTGTGAAAAGCCAGTGTGAACCTCCCTTAATAATAGCATTAATAATGCTATCCTAATCAATTTTTTGAGAATTTTGAAAAATATAAAATTTGGTAAAATATTGTACAATCATTGTTTTTCTCCCCAGATATTTTTCTCCTCATGAATAATTTTTCCGAAATCTAACTGAGTCAAATAAGCACTCAAGTTTTAAACTATTTTCAAGAATGGATTTTATGGAGCCAATGCCCCAGGACTTTCTTGAAGATGCGGTCTGACTGTATTCCTGTGAACAAAGGTCTTTTTTTACTGAGGCCTGGCATAAAGTGTTTATGATCTCTGGATTCTATGTTCCAAGCCTATACAAAGAACAAAGATTCCAGAATCATTCTTTGGATTTGAGACAGGCAGCATCACCAGTTAAGATCTTCCTGGTCACAGCTGCAGTCATTTGGGTAATTGTGCAAGTGGCTCTAAAGTACTGTGAAAGGATAAAGAGAAAAAAAAACAAACAACAACGGGTGTATTTTTATAAGATGGCAACATCTGAATATGGTATTCCTTTAAAATTCAACAATTTATTTGATATAGCAAATACCACCATTTTGAGTTATTAATTTCTAATACTAAATTGTGTTTGGAGTTTTAAGATCACAGCCTTGTTATAAAATGATTATATTTTCTTCTTCCTTTGTAGGTAACCCATTAACGAAGGAAAAATCAAGTGATCCTCAAGCCTGATTACCCTAAACAAATGCACAGAAACTTAATTCCCGAGGTGATCTTGAAAGGAGATTTTTATACCGCTCACAAGAGGCACTGCAGAGTCTTATTTCCAAGGGATTTCATGGCTCATAACCAGCCTCTTCTTGAAACCAAGACTTTTAAAAAGTCAGACATGAACTTCTATGTCATGAAGATTTTGTCAGATTTGAACTGTGTTCAACTTGTAAAATTGCACTTGCTAAGAGAATTTGAAGTTGCCATCTGAAGACTTGGTGTTTCCAGGTGATGTCAGAGACACTCACCTTTTGGGTTCTTGGCCTCAAATGTGACTGCTTTTCTTGTTTCTGAAAGTCTGCCAAGTGCACCGGCCTTCTGCCATGGATATGTTCCTGGGTCCGGTCCCGTGTTCACTGGTTGGTGGGACTGCACCCGGCTTTACTGACATTTCCTTTGCGAACTTCTCTGGCATGGTGTAGACTGAGACAGTTTTATTTGTATCCTAATCTTGGAGCTCTGAAAGCCTACATGTTTTAACATCTTACAGTTGCTTTTGTTAAAGGAATGGAAATATATATCCATTGATAATAATTATTGTTGGCAAGTAATAGTTATCTGAATACATCAATCATATAAGAATGTATAGACAAGCTGACATGTTTCCCCAAGGCTAACATACTACTGCAGCTGTCAGTTAAATAGGTAGTAGTTAGAACTGAATTTCCATTTTCATTATATGCTATTTTGTACTTCTAGAGTACTTTCCCTCTTGGTTTTTAAGTGGGCTTTTTCTTTCATGTTTATATTTACTTTTTCCCTTCACAGAAATCAGCAGTGAGCAGTCAAGTATGTAGGTAGCCTTCAGTTTCAAAAAAATCGCCAGGGGTGCATGTAGATTTCTGATTTCTTAGCTTGAGAGTTATTCACTTAAGATTTCTTCTAGTAATTTTTTTTTTAACTGTCCTCTCATTTTATATAGACTGTCCCTTGCTCGCTCCCAATGACTGTTTGAATGCTTATATATTTGTTCAGTCTGTTAACAGAATTGTTCATTTTCCTTGGTCTCAAATTTATAAATATTTGCTTATAGTTGTGCCATTCGAACAATTTCTTAGGTCAGTTTCTGTCCACAGTTTTGTAGTCATTTTAACATTTTTGTTTTTCAGTTCTACAGGAAAGTCTTACAAATATTTAAAGGCCTTAAACATGTACGTAATTTTTTTCTAAGTTATTACAGAATGTATAATTTTATACTACATTTATTTTATTTCATTTGTTATGTGAAGTTGGAGAAGAACTGAAAATGCATAGCCATTCTGTAATAATATTGTGTAAATGTATAGTTGAAGGGATGTAATCGGAGACACTTCTTTGTTTACTCATCTTAGCCTAACAGGAAGGTACTTCAGAAATTGTCCTATTAGAAATTCCATTATGTTAGAAAAGATGTGACCATTTTTCATATTTTTAAAACTCAATGCCATGGTCAATTAAGTCTATGTTGGTTTCCATGATGGAGGCTGACATACCTTGGAGAGTTTTGGTCTGTTAGTTGGTAACAAATTTCAAAGACCAGTGCATTACCCAGAATGTTTTCTGGGCGGAAAAATTAAAGTGTAAAATTGGTTAAAACTTAAATTTGTAAAGTATACTTTGAACACTGAACCAAAGTGTGCTGCCCTCCAAGTCCATGGGATAAAATGACTTCCTCCCTCCATGTTAATTATACATAAAACTAATTAGATGGCTTTGAGTGGATTTTGCAATAGTTTAAGACTGTATGAATTCTGAAAGAAAAAAGTAACAGTTGTGCTGGAATTTTTCCATCAATTATAACAGCATTAATTTCTTTGGAACAAAGTAGAAAACTGTATTATTTTGGAAATTATGAATTTGTCTAGGTTTGTTTGAAATTGTAGATCATGCTTCTCATTTTTTTAACTGAGTCCTTTAAAACAACACTGGAAATTCTGTATTATATTCAAGTGTAATACATGCATATCAATAGAAAAAAATAAATGGAATTTCAGATATACTAACTAGATTATCCCCAGTAGATTAATGTTGTGACAATTCAGAAAAGGTAAATAAAATTGGGATATAAAAGGGACTCTCTTTCATGGGTTACATTTGGAGAATCTGTCTTCTGGCGTTTTATTTTAAAAGTACTTCAGTTACTATCCAGAAAAACCTCGGAATTCATGGGCAAGCTGACATAAATTTTTCAATCTAACTGTTAATAAGAATCCATGGCAACTCTTGCCATTTACACAAGGTTCCAATACTTGATTTGCTTCTTTGCTAGGAAACAATTGAAAGAGATATATTTACCCTTGTGCTATTTGCCCACATCTTGTCTATGAGGACAACTGATGTATATTTGCTAGCAATACGCAAAATTTTTCTATTATACAAATTGTTAAATATACTGCTTATCCTTTGAAATTCATTATACATGGAAATGTTAATGAAAATATCAAATACAGTTATAACTCAGCATTCAAATTTCTAAAAATAATTTTTAAAAAAGTTTAAAATTCACAAGAAGTTACAAAAAAGAGTGGAGAAGTTCTGTGTGCCCTTTCCCCCAACTGTCCTCCAATGACAAAATCTTGTAAAACCAAGAAACTGACATTGGCGCAATATTATTAACTCAAATACAGATCTTACCTAGAATTTACCAGTTTCACATGCAGTATGTGCGTGTGTGGGGGGGGGGGAGAGAGAGAGACAGAGACAGAGATCTTATCCTTTTCAATTGATAAAACTTTATTGTGATGTGTATTAGAGCATAAGAATATGGTCAATGAGTGATTTGTAGTTAAGTTTTTTTCAAGTTCTCTATTTTTAGAATAACATCCTTTAGCTTTATTTTTTGTACACTCTTGTTGCCTTAACATAATGGAGACTTCCAGTTTTAATGGCAGACAGTACCACATGTGATTTCAAACTTGGTTTTGAATTAATGGGTAGGAGGAGAACTGCAAATATGTATCTAAGGTTGAAATAAAAAGGGAGCTGATCCTGTTCTTTATTTCCCTCAGCAAACCCTGTGCTGTGCAATTGGGCCGTGGCCTTTGATGATACACAGCAGCTAACAGCACAATGATTAAATGGGACTTGATCTTTATGAAGTTTGATTATTTTCTCAATTCATAGGTGATACACCCATCTGAAAGAGCCATATATGCAAAGGTATCAAATAGTATTTTGCACCATCCTTTTTCTCCTTTTGACTTACTTAAGTGGGAAGGAATAGAATGATGGTAGACACTCTGCTAGGAGAAACAGAAAAGTCAGAAGAGACATATATACCGGGCAGCTTCCCACTCCCCTTACCCACATAGGGAACATACCCACAGAGTGTAGCACATTACTATTTTTATCAAGGTTTTTTTTTTTTTAATAGAATGCTTTGAAAAATAGTAGAGATAGCAGATTTCCTCTTCTTTTTTCTTCACCGAGACTGAGTAGTAGTGTAGACATTACAATTATCTAGCATTTAACAGACAGTTACTAAATTCCTCCAAAGTATATCTGGCTAGATTACATTCTGGGGTTAGCTGAAGTTTAACCTTTAACATACTTTTTTTCTTAAATTTTATTTTTATTTATTTTTTTGATGTAAAGTTCGATGATTTATTAGTTGCGTATAACACCCAGTGCACCACGCAATATGTGCCCTCCTTACTACCCATCACCAGCTTTTAAAATCAGTTCACGAGGTAATTTTTCAATGCTCTACTTATGCATGGCCCTATGCTAACCTAATGGGTGCACAAAAGAGTTAAGTATTTCATATTTGCTTTGATTTTTTTTCATATCTGTTTTCAATATACTGAAAATCAGTAACTAGGAGGCATTACGTCCTAAACATTTGTCTGCAAATCCTGTTGTAGAAAGTGACTGAACTTTATGTTTGAACTTTATTCTAGAAGTTAGGTGAGCAGGACACTGCATGTCCACAGTTGTGTTTTATAGATTTTAGCAAAAATGTGATTGAGGATCTCAAAGAAGAGAGATAATGGACTTGAAGAGAAGTGACAGAGGACTAAAATAATCTGGGGGAGAGGGAATGAGGCCTGAGCTTGGACTATTACACTGAGAAGACTGTGAAACAGTGGATATCAATCCCAATTGCAATTTAAATTACTTGAGGATCCTAACAATTCCCCATGCTTGACCCTACTCTCTGATATGATCTTACTTGGGCCCACGCTTTAATCCCAGACCAATTATTATTTTTTTAAAGCTCCCCAGATGATTCTAATGAGCACTCAGGGTTAAGAACCACTAATGAAGGGTTTTGCCCAAGGTGGAAGTGATGTCAAATAGGAACCGAACAGGTTTTATTGGATTGGTAATTAGAGATTATTGTTGGTCTTGGAAAGAACAGTTTCAATGAAGTGCTTATTACAGAATTGAGCTTTCATTGGGTTGGAGAATGAATAAGAGTTGAAAGTGGAAATAGCACACATAGACTTCTCTTTGGGAAATGAAAAGGCAAAATACGGTAGTGTTTATGAAGGGGAGGCAGAATCCAAAAAGTGAGTTTTTTTTTAAAAAAGGGAGAAATAAGAGTGTGTTTATATACGCTGCAAAAGAGGGAGGGAAGAGGGGTAAGTGGTGTGGTAAGAACCTAGAACTGAAAATAAAAAAGAAATGAAGGCAGGGGTATCCATATCTATATGGAAAGAAAGTCATAAAGTGTAAGGAAGAAACAGAACCAAATCCCATAGAAAATCTAATGGGGTGAACAGTGAAGAAGCAATTGGTGTTTAGTACTTTGGTGACCTCCCACACAACAGTGTCCCTAGTGTGGCAGAACATGAATCAGAGAACAATCACTGGGGTTGACAAGCCCATGGGTGAGTTTCAGATTATGCCTGGGCTACTGAGAGAAAGTTAATGACTCCAAGATCATAAATACATTAATAAGAGAGAAATTAGCTAGGTCACAATATCCTTACTTATAAAGTGAAAATACTTTGTCTCACAGGATTGTTGTGAAGATTCAATTAGGTAATATATGCAAAGTGCAGTATGTAGTGAATAGTATTTACTAAATGGTGGTTCTTCATTTGTGAAAGAGGTCAGCTCTGTTCACCCTGCAATTGGTATAAACACTGTGTTGACAGAAAATAATAAAACCACATAATATACGATATAAAAAATCTTAGGGCCTGCTGGTATTTGTTCTAAATAGAATGGGAAGATGTAGAGACATTGCATTTAAACCACCTTTTTTCAGGAATTATGTGGTTGCAAAGAAGGTTAAAGAATACCAGTGGCAGACAAAGTGAAAATACGTTTTCTTCGACAGAGACCAGAAAGGTTGACAGGCTGAGCAAAAGAGGTAGAGAAGGAGAAATTGATAAAAGAAGGGATTTATTGGGAATAGGTTGGGAATACCAAAGGAAAAGGTTAGTGTGAGAGCTATCTGTGCTTCTGCTGTTAGATAAATGAACAAAAATGGCTGAAGCTAGGGAGAAATTCAGAAGTGAGGTTAAAGGAATAAGGCCGAGGGGCCTCTGGACTGAGGAAACAGCAGCACATACAGGTTTTAAGTAGATGAGATTTATCTGCTGAGTATACAAGATACAGAGTTTGGTTTGAAATCAAGGCGAACAGAAAATGTTTGAAGCAAATGTTGGTGTTTTTAGATACTCAGAGCTCAAAAAGCAATAAAGTCATAATACAGGGCATTTAATTTGTAGAGATATGTGACTTTTCCATTAGTGTAATGCAGCCTGGACAAAAACCAGATAAATGAATAGTAGGATCATCTTTGGATGAAAACAGGAAGGTTAAAAGCCTAGCATCTCTTGAGTCCTTCCTCTATGCCAAAAGTTCTAAGAACTTTATAACTTAATCTAATCTTTTTTGAGATATAGATATATTATTGTTAGTACCATTTTGTAATAAGAAAACTGCAGCATGGAGAGCTTAAACAGTTTCCTTAGTGTCACATAATAGTAAGTGGCAGAGCCAGTATTTTAATTAACTCTGTCATACTAAATGGCAGGGTGTTAGTTTACATGCCATTGAAGAAGTATAGGATAGGACTATAGGAAGACTCTGAGGGCAAGTGAAATAAAAGGCAATGATGTTTATAAATCTGGATAGGGTAGAAACTAGATTTGAAAGTGGAGAGCAGCTTAATTAGAGATAAGGAATAAGGAGAGATCCATTCATTAACAAATATTTTTGTGCTCTTGTGTGCCACGAATTGTGTTGATGTAAGTACGGTTGAACCTTGAACAACACAGGTGTGAACTGTGGGGGTCCACCTATAACATGGATTTTTTACAATACAGTACTATAAATGTGTTTTCTCTTATGATTTTCATAACATTTACTTTTCTCTAGTCTTATTGTAAGAGTATAGTATATAATACCTATTACATACAAAATATGTGTTGATCGAGTCCATGTTATTGATAAGGTTTCTGGTCAAAAATAAGCTATTAGTAGTTAAGTTTTGGGCAAGTCAAAAGTTATACATGAGACTTCAAGTCCATACCGGTGACACAGGAAGACCCTGAACTCACTTCCTCCATGGACACACCAAATATACACCTGTTTATACAACAATTCCTCCTGAAGAAAAACTGAAAGCTGACTGAACAGCTTCTATACAACAAGAGATAGAGAGACCATGTATAAAACGGGAAGAGAGACAGACACATGGTAACAAAGCGAACCCCCACCCCCAATGTTATAAACTGTAGTGAAGAGGGATAGTACTGATGGACCTGAGCGGATTCCTTTACCCTGAGGCTCACAAAAAAGGCCATGACTTAAGGGGCAACTTGAATATAAAGGAAACAGACCCAGTACCCTGCCAAATGGCAGGGTAACTGCTAGAACTCACTTCAGGTCAGAGGGGCTGGCAAGTGCCATGGTAAACGTTCCCACTCCACCTTGATAGTGTGGGTCCTTGATAACAGGGTCCAGGCACCATAGCTGGCCTGCTGCCTCAGTGAGCCCCAGACCCCTAGTAGATAGCAGCCCTGGAGGCCCTGGGGCAGAGAAAAAAAAAGCCTTTTTTAAAAAGAGCAACTATAATATATAAGGCGGAGGTCCAGAACTCCACCAAGAGGAAGGGGAAAGCTGCTCAAACTCTCTCAGGTTGGAGAGGCTGGTGAACCCAACAGTTTATGTTCTTCCTCTACCTTGATAGTGTGGACAAGAGCAAGATCCAGTGACTGAGGTGGTCTAATACCTCAGTGAGCCCTGGGTCCCCTAGCCCACACAAGCCCCAGCCATCTTTCTCATCAAGGTGGTGCACACCCAGACACCCATTTGGGCAGTGCTCACCACAGCTCCAGGTATCTTGCCAAAGTGATAAAGGTGCAAAGGAACCTGGAACACTCCAGACCTGTACCCTTTTGGTCCAAACAATTTGCAGGGCAACCCCTAGACAAAGTGCCCCAAGATCTCTGGCTCGTGCCTGCCTCACCTCCAGCTGCCTTACCAGGGAACCCCGTGTGCAGCACCTGAGGACTCCCTAGCCAATTCTCCATCTCAGTTCTAGCCACCCCACCAGGAATGGAGGGAGGGAGGAAGGAAGGAAGGAAAGGGAAAGGGAAAAGAAAATTACAGGCCAATATCCCTGATGACCACAGATGCAAAAATCCTCAACAAAATATTAGCAAACCAAATTTGACAATGCATTAAAAGGACTATTCACCGTAATCAAGTGGGATTTATTCTAGGGATGCAAAGATGGTTCAATATTTGCCAATCAATGTGATACACCACATTAACTAAATGCAGGATAAAAATTATATGATCATCTCAAGAGACGCAGAAAAGGCATTTGACAAAATTCAACATCTATTCATGATAAAAAGTCTGAACAAAGTGGGTTTAGGAGGAATGTACCTCAACATAATATAGGCCATATATGACAAACCCACACATAACATCATACTCAATGAAAGTGAAAACCTGAGAGATTTTCCTCTAACATCAGGAACAAGAATGTCCACTCTCACCACTTTTATTCAATATAGTATTAGAAGTCCTAGCCACAGCCATCACACAAGAAAAAGAAATAAAAGATACTCAAATTGGTAAGGTAAAAGTACAACTGTCATTACTTACATATGACATGATACTATACAGAGAAAACTCTAAAGATTCTACCAAGAAACTATTAGAAGTAATAATGAATTTGGTAAATTGGCAGGATACAAAATTAATATACATAAATTCGTTGAATTTCTGTACACTAATAACAAAATAGCAGAAAAAGAAATTAAGAAGCAATTCCATTTACAATCGCACAGAAAAAATAAAATACCTAAGAATCAACCAAGGAGGTAAAATACCCATACTCTAAAAACTATAAAACATTGATGAAAAAAACTGAAAGCAACACAAATAAATGCAAAGATATAACATGTTCATGAACTGGATGAATTGACATTGTTAAAATGTCCATACTACCCAAAGCAATCTACAGATTCAATGCAATTCCCATCAAAATAACAACAGCATTTTTCATAGACCTAGAACAAGTAATACTAAAATTTGTATGGAACCACAAGACTTCAAATAGCCAAGGCAATTTTGAGAAAGAAAAACAAAGCTGGAGGTATCACAATCTCAGATTTTAAGATATACCACAAAGCTATAATCAAAACAGTATCATATTCATACAAAAACAGATACAAAAATCAATAGAACAGATTAGAGAATTCAGAAATAAACCCATGCTTATATCGTTAATTAATATATGACAAAGGAGGCAAGAATATACAATGGGGAAAAGACAATCTCTTCAATAAATGGTGCTGGGAAAACCCAACATCTATATGCACGAGAATGAAACTGCAGCACTTTCTTATACCATACACAAAAATAAACTCAAAATGGATTGAAGACCTGAATGTGAGACCTGAAACCATAAAACTCCTAAAAGAAAACATAGGCAGGCACCTGGGTGGGCTCAGTCTGTTATGTGTCCGCCTTTGGCTCAGGTCATGATCTCAAGGTCCTGGGATCAAGCCCTGCATGCCTGCTCAGCAGGGAGTCTGCTTCTTCCTTTCCCTCTGCCCCTCCCCACCAACTCATGCTCTCTCTCCCCCTCTGCTTCTCTCTCTCTCTCAAATAAATAAATAAATAAATAAATAAATAAATAAATAAAATCTTAAAAAAAGAAAACATAGGCAATAATCTCTTGGACATCAGACTTAGCAATATTTTTCTAGATATGTCTCCTTAGGCAAGAAAAACAAAAGTAAAAACAACCTATTTGCCTATACTAAAATAACTTGCATAGTGAAGGAAACCACCAATAAAACAAAAAGGCAACCAACTAAACGGGAGAAGATATTTTCAAATGACTTATCTGATAAGGAGTTAAATCCAAAATATCTAAAGAACTTCTTTAACTAAACACCAAAAAAATAAATAATCCTTAAAAAATGGGCAGAGGACCTGAATAGACATTTTTCCAAAGATGACATACAGATGGCCAACAGATACATGAAAAGATGCTCAACATCACTAATCATCAGGGAAATGCAAATCAAAACCACAATGAAATATTACACCAGTCAGAATGGCCAGTATCCAAAAGACAAGAAATAACAAGTGTTGGCTAGGACGTAGAGAAAAAGAAACTTACGTACATTGCAGGTTTGAATGTAAATTAGCACAGGCACTGAGGAAAACAGTATGGGGGTTCCTCAAAAATTAAAAATAGACATGCCATACTATCTAGCAATTCCACCATTGGCTATTTACCCAAAGGAAACAAAAACACTAATTTGAAGAGATACAAGCACCCCTGTGTTCACTGCAATATTATTTACAATAGCTAAGATATGGAATGGGGTGCCTGGGTGGCACGGCGGTTAAGCATCTGCCTTTGGCTCAGGGCGTGATCCTGGCGTTGTGGGATCGAGCCCCACATCAGGCTCCTCCGCTATGAGCCTGCTTCTTCCTCTCCCACTCCCCCTGCTTGTGTTCCCTCTCTCGCTGGCTGTCTCTGTCTCTGTCGAATAAATAAATAAAAAATCTTAAAAAAAAAAAAAGATATGGAAGCAACTTAAGTGTCCATTGAAAGATGAATTGATGAAGAAGATGTAGTATGCAAATATATTTGTAAGTACGTACACACACACACACACACACACACTGAAATACTATTTAGCCATAAGAAAGAATAAGATCTTGCCATTTGTGATAACATGGATGACTTAGAGGATATTCTGCTTAGTGAAATAAGTCAGACAGAAAAAGACAAATGCCCTATGATTTCATTTATATGTGGACTCCAAAAAATGAAAACAAAAGCAGAAACAGACCCATAAACACAGACAACAACTTAGTGATTGCCAGAGGGCAGAGGGGTAGGAGGTAAAGGCTTCTGTTTTAGAATGTTTAAGTGACAAGGGTGAAAGGTACAGCATAGGGAAAGAGTCAGTGGTGTTACAGCAGTCTTGTATGGTGACAGATGGTAGCTACAATTGTGAACATAACATAATGTTCAGAGTTGCAGAATCACTGTTTTTCCACCTGACACTAATGTAACATTAAGCCAACTATATTTCAATTAAAAAAAAAAGTTATACATTGATTTTTGACTGCATATGGGGTTGGTGTCTCTAACCCCTGCATTGTTCAAGGGTCTCACGTAGTAAGCTTTACCTTCTTTTTCAAATGATATCCCCACCCTCTTTGGGAGGGGTAATAAACTGAATCTGAAACCACTTAGTTTAAGAATCTTCACATAGATTCCGTGAGGCACTAAGGTTACACAGCAGCACTGCAGAGAGAAAAAGCTGAATGCAGAATGGGAAAATGAAGAGCAGAGAGATACAATGCTTTAGAAAGAAGCCTATTGTTTTGATGAGGACAGGCATGTATTTATAATTGGAAACCTCAGCAATGCCTGAGCATTTCATAGAAGAAAGACTAACAAATAGTCTGTATTCTATATTAAAGGTTTACCTTTTATTTTTTTTTTTTAAAGAAGGTTTACCTTTGATTCTTTTTTTTTTTTTTTAAGATTTTTTTTTATTTATGTGACAGAGAAACAGCCAGTGAGAGAGGGAACACAGCAGGGGAGTGGGAGAAGAAGAAGCAAGCTCATAGCGGAGGAGCCTGATGTAGGGCTCAATCCCATAACGCCGGGATCACGCCCTGAGCCGAAGGCAGACGCTTAACGACTGCGCTACCCAGGGGCCCCTACCTTTGATTCTTAATTGGAAATGAGGTTTCCTTTTATTGGGTCCAACTGTCACGCATCAAAGGGCGATTTGTTAGAGTGATGTATCAGTTACCCACTGCTGTGTAATATACAACTCCAAAACAGGCAGCATAAAGCAATAACCCTCAATTACCACTCTCAAGTCTATGGGTCAGCCTAGAGATTCTGCTGGTCTTGGCTGGGCTCACACTTGTGATTGCTGGGAGCTGTGGATGGATGGGCAGTGCTGAGTTTTCTGGACTCTCACATGTGTTGGGGGTATCTGGCTATATGTACCTAACCTACCATTATCTTAGCTGGAACAACTGGGTTACTTCCAAGTGGTGTCTCACCTTTCACCAGCTTAGCCTGGCCTGTTCTCATGGCAGAGAAAGCAAGGTTTTGAGATAATAAAGATAAGCAAAGGCTCAGGACCGGGACACTCACTTTGGCTATTTTCTATGTCCAAAACAAGTCATAAAGATAGCTCATATTCTGGGGGTGGAGAAAAAGACTCCACCTCTTGGTGAAGGTTGCTGCAAAGTCACAATGCAAGCTAGATGCAGGAAAGGATGAAGAACTGGAGCCATTTTTTTCGATCACCACTATGGGCTTCATGCTAGTCTTCAATGCCAACTTTGCTTGCTCATCTGAGTAATCTTTTCCAACCTAATGTGATTTTGATACACATCAAGTTTAAGTTCTTCAATGGCTCCCCACTGTCATGATAGAAATCTATACTCTATCAAACATCAATGGCATCCCATACCCAGCCCCTGCTACTTCTTTTTATCCTCCTCCCCTATACTTACACAGCTAATCCTGTCATGCCCACATTCTTGTAGGTACTTCTTAGAACACACTTGCTCCTACAAGCACTCATTTTGCCTCTGACGCTGGACTCTGTCCATCTCCCCCCATCCATTTCCAGTTAGCTCTTTCTCATATCTGTAAGTTTAAATTATCGAATTCTGTTGATAATTAATATTTCCATTGTAACATTAAGTGTACAAATATTGACATGTTATCACAAGATAGTACTGGTAAAACAGTTTTGAAACAAAGTCTTCCAAGAACTAGACTCTCAACAAGGACTTAGTTCAGGATTCTACAAAGGGTAGGTTGTATTAAGTATTTAATCTTAGTTTTTTTCTGTTGATATTTCATAATTTGTACTGAAAATATTTTACATAGATTTTTTTCTAGAGTGCTTGTGAGGTAATCTGTAACCCCATGTTCAAATCCTCTTTTTTGGTAAAATGATTTTCATATGAGACAGAAAAAAATATCATAGAGCCTTCTTTTACAGTGTGTCTCTCCACCAAGGCTCCCCTGACCCCCACAAGCAGATTAAGTGCCTTTTCTGCATGTTCCCATTGCTTTCTGCTGCAGTGTTTCTTCGCTGTCTAACTCCTGTGATCCTAATCTTTTCCTCTTGATAATCTTATTGCATAACAGTGCCTGGGATGCACGGGCAGCCAAGACATTGCATATTAAGTGAAACATTGCATGATTAATGTACACTACATAGGACCATTTAGTAATAACTGTGTTTGCTTCTTGTTGATTGACTAACTTGTTCCTTATTCAAAAGGCTGAGTATCAGCTGTTAGGAAAGATTCTGGCAAATGGAGCATGATTGTGATTTGCAAATGTCACGTTAATTCTTTTTGTTTTCTGGCTGATAGTTAAATCTCTTGCACTACGCATCAAAAATGTCACAGCTAAACAATCTGAGGGATTAAATGGTTCCTCCTAATTTCCCTGCTGCTAAATGGCAGGAAGATATTACCTAGCCACTGTTGTCAGTCTTCGCTGGTGAGTTCACATAGGAAGAACTTCCTTTTTTTAGTTTGAAGGCATTAAGAAACACACTCAAATTACAATTTAAGAGTTGTTTGCTCTGGAGTATACAATCTGTTGCTCTTTCATTGTCAGTCATTTCAAATATTTTACTAAAACTGCCACCAGCACTGGTCCCTATTTTCACCTTCAGCGCTCTCTTTGTGAATTTCTTTTATGCTTTTATCAAGATGATTTTAGAAATTTTAAAATTTCATATTGCTTCATAATGACCTAACGACGCATGTTGGCAGCATCTCTAAACACTAATGGAAGCTTAAATATTGTTGTTGCCTTAATTATTTCTGGCAGCGCTCCTCATGGTACTACGTGAAACTCATTTGACCCTTCCTCATTTCCCCTCTGGCTTAACAGTAGGCCCCTTTTCTTGTCTTATGATTCCTATTTAGTTTTAAAAAGTTAAAATGGTCCATTTTCTCATTCAAAAGACTCATTATCAGAACCAGTTTGGACGAGAACCTTGTGGCAGTTGTGAAAGGAAAAGTATAGGATATCTCTTAGCATCTCTTACAGGTTTACTGAAAAGGAATACTTGAGAATGGATTACAGATAATTACTTCACAAGGAGCTTTTTAAAATCCAATTACAAGATTTCTTATTTAAGGGGAAAAATAAAAAAAAGAAAGAAAGAAAAATTTCAGGCTCACTTAAATGCAGTGTGTTATCTTGCAGAATATCGAGTGCATCCTGGGAGTTTCACTGTGGAAGGACTTTGTGATAGCACCGTCTTCCTGTAACAGGATTCCACAGATAGTATTATGATGAATCTCCTGTATGTGTTCATTTAATTTCAGGGGTTGCTGCACTAAACAATAAACCGAATTTGAGAGCCTGAATCCGGATGTATCTTGTCACTTTTTTTCCCAG
Source organism: Ursus maritimus (assembly GCF_017311325.1). Classification (NCBI taxonomy): domain Eukaryota; kingdom Metazoa; phylum Chordata; class Mammalia; order Carnivora; family Ursidae; genus Ursus; species Ursus maritimus. The sequence continues at coordinate 5,005,789 of NW_024424564.1, read as the reverse complement.
TCAGTTCAATCAAATGTCATTCTATTCAATTGAATATAGACAGGGTGAATTTCAAGTAAGAGAAAATTCAACCTGACAGATTTTCTTTTAAAGTTACTTTTGTTTGATTTTATTTCCTTCTTTGCTGTGAAACCACACAATGAAATGGAAACCAGAATGTCATTCTACTGTTGCCTGCTGCTTCTGACTCAGGCTTTCGGATCAGTGAAACCAGTTGTTCTCATGTGGTCGTATCGGTTGGGCACTGTACAAATCCAGGGAGCGCCATTACATGTGTCATCATGGGGATATCAGTCCCTAGGAATTGTGGTGTCCACTTTGCGTTACTGTAAACAGAATCTCTTCTGAGTTTCTCCATCATGAAAGAGCTATTGCCTCCTGTTTTGTTTCAAAGGAATGCAAAGAATAAGATTGATAGAGGTTTTCAGTTAGTGATTTAGGCTTTTTTCTTTTTCGTTTTTTTTTTTTTTAAGGGAATCTGGGTCATAAACTGATAAATTGTGACCCTAGGCAAGCAAATGATTTAACTTCTTCAGGCCTCAATTTTCTTACCTGTGAAAGACAAATAATATCTTGTTTTCTCTGCTACCCGGAGCCATTGAGAAGATTAAGTGAAAGATTGGTTAATTCTCTGCAAAGTTACAAGTGCTAGGCAAATGTGTTCTAGTATTATCATCATTATGAGAATGTGCCAGAGAAGACACATGACACTTGATGATCTTGGTGAAGTCTGTATAACATTTTCTATCAGTGAGAGCTATTTACAGGGCATTGTTAATTAAAACAAGGTCATATGCTGTGGTTCTTCCAAGGTTTTAATATTGTAACAATTAGAAGCACATTATCTTTTAAACATTTATAGGTTTAAATAAGTATGGTAGGTGTATGGCATTCTTATGCTATTCTAAAGATTGAGTCATATTATATTCTATTTCCTTACTCCTAAATTAGAAATGATGATTCTTCTTCTAAAGGCCATCTTTATGTCAGCAGTCTCAATTTAAAGATAAAATTTAAACAATAGCTTAAGTATGTATAAACATCTATTAGGAGGTGACTACATGTCAAATATGGTTTTAAGCCTTCTATAAATTTTCTTCTACAAATTTCACTCATTTACTGCTCTCAGTCACTTCATGAAGTAGGTACTATTATTGTTTGCATTTTGCTGATGGGAAATTAAAGCATTAGAGGTTAAGAAATTTGCATAGATCACATAGCTAGTAAATGGTAGAGCAGGATTCAAATCCTAGAGATCTATCTGGCTACAAAGTCTGTGGCTCCTAAGCACTGGCTTGTTATCAATCATGTCTCTTTTAGTTGTGTATAGGAACACACTATAAATCATAAGGGTAATATGCAGAAATACATATAATTTCAAGGTCAGTTGATTTGAGTGCTATACAAATAAGGCTAAGGTTAAAGGCCATATTTTCATGGAGAACTTTCCATGTAGATCAACACTATTTGTTTATGCAGGTAATGTCTCCTGTGGACTATAAAAAGTAAAAGAAGAGGTGGGCAAATACCCAACATCCCCAGTGAGTCATCGTGTGTTCCCCACTGCTGACCAGATGTCATATTTGAATATTCACTAAACTATGATAGCACATGGGATGCTATCACAAGCTGAGGTTTTTCCACATCCAGTTTAATATTCCTAAACAAATTTCTTATTATTAGGAGTCAAAATTTCCATCAAATTAGAACAAAGTACCATATGGAGGTTTATGTGTCTTTAAAAAAAAATGTACCTTAGTCATGTTTCACTGTAGCTATATTAACACTATTATCAAAGGAATTCTATGTAACTTGAAATTATTTTGTAACTTACAATAGGATACACCTACTCTTTGTGCCATTACCCATCCATTATTATTCTTTCAATCTTTGGAAATCAAAACTACATTTATCCCTGGTCTTCCAGTGCTTCTGCATTATCCATGATGAGTCAATGATTGCCCTTCAAGGGTTTGGCACTGTAATTTAGGAGTTTTTTCAATAATTTTGAGAGACAGTGTATGTCAAATGGAGTCATGAATCCATTAAAAGAATCTCCACCCTCATATATGTGCCTGATACCTTATTCCTAATGTTAATTACCCCTCTGCAATAGAGACTATTCCTTTTGGGAGAGCAGGCAGACACAAAACAGAAATTAAAGAGATATATGGTATTTTAAAACACACCTACTGCAATATTGGACTTTTGATTTATTTAATTTCATTTGGTATTTACTAGAGTCACATGGAAATATAACCACTGAGTTCACAGAGGACATTGATTCAGAGATATAAGTAACTATCTGAGAGCTATAAAGCCAGTAAGCAAATCACTAAATATCAAATCTAAATCTCCCCAAACTCCAAACTTTCTATTTTACTTTACAGTTCTCTCTCAACCACCATTTAACATGCAAGCAACTAGCCAAAACAGAGGGATTTGGGTTTTTAGAGAAATTAAAGACACTGTTTAGTTTTACAAGAATATTCCACATCTCAGTTCTTGACTTCCAGTTAACATTATACAAATCTAGTCTTAAAGTGCTCTCATCTTTTGCACATTTGTTTTTTAAGTAACTTGGAGCTCATCATAGAGTTTTCTGTGTAGTTCTGCCAGTATTTTTAGGTAAATTTTCCTACCCCATTTTTAATTTCTAAGTCACTCTTGAACAAACTTTTGTTTCAGTTTATAGGAACCCATCAATATCTTTCACTAAGAATTCTAGAGACAAAATTTGATCCACTTAAAAATGGCCACAAGTGTTTTTACTATATCCAGAACTAATCCATCCACTCAAGATTTCTTTGAATCACATAAAAAGTGAAGACTGATTGTAATTGTGAGAGTTGCCTTCACTTAGAATCACCGTTATTAAGGTTGAAAATTTATAATGCTTGGCCAATGGTAATTTATGCCAGTATATTTTGTTTATTTTATGGAGGCTATCTTTTTTTTTTTTAAAGATTTTATTTATTTGTCAGAGAGAGAGCGCGAGCGAGCTCACAAGCAGGGGGAGCAGCAGGAAGAGCAGGAAGAGGGAGAAGCAGGTGCTCCGCTTGAGCAAGGAGCCCGATGAGGGACTTGATCCCAGGACCCTGGGATCATGACCTGAGCCGAAGGCAATCGCTTAACTGACTGAGCCATCTAAGCATCCCTATGGAGGCTATCTTTAAAAGACAGGCTACATTCCTTTACATTGCTGGAATCTGATTTTGTTGGTGCAATGAAGCACGTACAAGATTTTAACCTAAAATCAGCTGTCATTTCATTTAGATCATTAGTATTTTCTTACATAAGTGTATACAATAAAATATATTAAAATATTTATTCAAAGATTAATGCCCAGTACAAATACATAGAATTAGAGATTTTCTAAGATTAGTAGTTATCCCAATTTCCTTACTTTTAGGAACTCTATATGTGAATATTTTAGGCGATATAATTTTTTGATTCATGATGATGAAAATTTTTCACTGTTTACACTTTCTTCTTAAACAATATTATCCATGCCGATGACTCTTCAAATGTGTGTGTTTTTAGCCCTGATCTGGCCCTTGAATTCAAAGATCATTACTCCAATGACCTGCTAGACATTCTTATTCAGCTATCTAATTGGTATTTTAAACACAACATGAGCAAAACAGACCATTCTTTCTTTTTCCTTTAGTCTCTTCTAATATTATAATCACCATATATCCAGTTTCTCATCTTAAATACTTAGTCATCTTTAATTCTTCTCTCATTTCCTCTCCAATCCATCAGCAAGTGCTATTCACTCTACAGCTCAAAATACCCTGAATCTATTTTTCTTTATCTCTTCTGCCATCATGCTGGTCCAATTCACCATCGTCTCTTACTTAGGTAAATGAAAATTTTCTTAATTGGTCACCCTACTCCTATACAGACCTCTGACTATAAAACATTATGCACACAACAGCCAGAATAAACTTTTAAAAGAATAAATCTACCTTGCAAAAAATTGTCCTGGGGCAATTGTACACTCATAAGCAAACAAACCAACAAAAACAGATTAAACAAACAAAAAAACCACCTTAACCTTAACTTCATACCTTATACAAAAATTAAAACAGATTATGCACCTACATGTAAAATGTAAAACAACAGAAATTTTCTTTAAAAGTGGGAGAGATATTTGGGGTTTTGACTTAGACAAAGAAATCTTAGATTTGGGACTAAAACATGATCCATGCAAGAAAAAATTCATAACAGGGACCTCATCAAAATTAAAAATTTTTGCTTTGTAGAAAACCATGTGAAAGGCTGAAGAGACAGAACACAGATTTGGAGAAAATATTTTCAAACCACATACCCAACAGATGATTAGTATTTAGAATATACAAAGGAAGCTCAAAAGTCAACAGTACAAGTTCTGATTCAAGATGGCACATACAAGGATCCTGAACTCACTTCCTCCCATGGACACACAGAATCTACAGTTACATATAAAACAATTCCCTTTGAAAGAAATCCAAAATCTAGCTGAATGATTCCTACACATCAGATGAATGAGAAAAAATCCACATCAAAATGGGTAGGATAGGGTTCAGACACAACCTCACCTTAAACCCCAATACAGTGGCATACAGTCTTGTCATAAACCACAGCACAGTGACAACTGGGAAAGAACTAAGAAAGAATTCTTAACAGACTCTAACTTACTTACCTTGACCATTCCCTCAGAGCCCAGAACAGGGGCAGGAGACTGAAACAAAGGAATTATAAAACAGCCAGAAAACAACAAAATAGTGACAAGTACCTACCTATTGATAATTACTTTAAGTGTAAATGGACTAAATTCTCCAATCAAAAGACACAGAGTGGCAGAATGGATTAAAAAAAATAAGACCCAACTATATGTGGCCTAGAAGAGACTCAAAGAAAATAAAAGTGATGGGAAGGAAAAAGATATTTTATGCAAGTAGACACCAAAAGAAAGCTGAGATAGCTATACTTACATCAGACAAATGGTACCTTAAGACAAAGACTGTAATAAGAAACAAAGAAGATTCTTATATAATGATAAAAGGGTGAAATTAACAAGAGGCTATAACATTTACAAAAATTTATGCACCCAGGCTCAGTTGGTTAAGCGACCGCCTTCGGCTCAGGTCATGATCCCAGGGTTTTGGGATTGAGTCCTGCATCAGGCTCCCTGCTTAGCGGGGAGCCTACTTCTCCCTCTGCCTCTGCCCCTCCTCCCTGCTTGTGCTCTCTCTCTCTCTGACAAATAAACAAATAAATAAAATCTTAAAAAAAAATTATGCAACCAACGTAAGAGCACCTAAATATATAAAGCAAATATTAACTGAGTAAAGAGAGAAAAACATTACTGGAGGACTTCAATAACCCCATTTTCATCAATGGATAGATTGGCCAGACAGAAAATTAGTAAAGAAACACTGGACTTAAATGACATGATAGACCTGGTAGGCCTTAGACATTTACAGAACATCCCATATACATTCTTCTCATTGGCACATGAAACATTCTCCAGGATAAGAGAATATGTTAGGCCACAAAACAAGTCATAATAAATTAAAGAAGAATGAAATCATATCAAGCACCTTCTCCAAACAAAATGGTATGAAACTAGAAATTACAAGAAGAAAACTAGAAAATTCAAAAACACATGGGGATTAAACACATGCTACTGAACAACCAATGGGTCAGCAAAGAAATCAAAAGAGAAATAAAAATATCAAGACAAAAGAAAATGGAAATACACCAACACTCATGAGATGTAGCAAATGCAATGCTAAAAGGGAATTTTATAGTGAAAAATGCATACACCAAGAAAAAAGAAAGATTTCAAATAACTAATCCAACTTTATACATCAAAGAACTAAATTAGAACAGACTAAGCCCAATGCTTGCAAGGAAGAAAATAACAAAAATCAGAGTGAAAATAAATGACACAGAGACTAAAAAGATGAAAACAAAGGTCACTGAAACTAAGAGGTGGTTTTTTCAAAGATAAACAAGATAACAAACGTTCCACTAGACTCACTGTAAAAAAGGAGAAAACTCACATAAAATCAGAAAAGACATTAGAAACGATACCACAGAAATACAAAAGGATCATAAAAAACTACAATGAACAATTATATGCCAACAACTCAGACAACCTAAATAAGTTCCTAGAAACATACAACCTACCAAGACTGAACTATGAAGAAATAGAAAATCTGAACAGACCAGTAACTAGCAAGGAGATTGAATCAGTAATCGAAAACTTGCTAAAAATAAAAATCCAGGACCAGGTGGCTTCACTGTTGAATTCTACTAAACACTAAACTGAATACCAATTCTTCTCAAACTCTTCCAAAAAAAAAATAGAAGAGGAAACACTTTCAAACTCATTTTACCAGGCTAGCATTACCTGATACCAAAACCTGACTAGGATACTATAATAAAAGAAAAATTACAGGCCAATATCCCCGGTGACCACAAATGCAAAAACCTTCAACAAAATAATAGCAACCCAGGGAATGGTTACCTACAAAGGAGAAATATGAGGGATTTTTTTGTGTGATAAAACTTTGTGTATATGGGGTGCCTGGGTGGCGCAGTCGTTAAGCGTCTGCCTTCGGCTCAGGGTGTGATCCCGGAGTTCTGGGATCGAGCCCCACCTCAGGCTACTCCACTAGGAGCCTGTTTCTTCCTCTCCCACTCCCCCTGCTTGTGTTCCCTCTCTCGCTGGCTGTCTCTAGCTCTGTCAAATAAATAAATAAAATCTTAAAAAAACAAAACAAAACAAAAACTTTGTGTGTAATGAGCTGTAGTGGAAATATAACTCTACGCATTTGCCAAATCCGATAGTAGGGTGTGAAGTTTCCTACAAAATAACTGGCACTGTTTAAAAATGCTAAAGTTAAGAAAGACAGGGAGAGACTGAAGATTTCTCACAGTAATGGAAAGCACTAACAAAATGCAATATAAGATCTTATTTTGGATCCTAAAACATAAAATTAACATTAGTGGAAAAGCTGGTAAAATTGGGAAAAAGTGTGTATTGTACCAATATATTAGTGTATCAATATTAATTTGTTAATTTTGATAATTGTACAATTGTTATGTAAAACATCGACATTTGAGGATTCTTAGTATTTTTGAACCATGCTGCAATGCTAAATGTAATCACCAAAATTAAATCACAATAGAAAATTTTAAAATAAAAAAATAGCAAATCAAATTCAACAATACATTAAAAGGATCATACATCATAATCAAATGGGACTTATTCCAGAGAGGCAAGGATCATTCAACATCCACAAATGAATCAATGTGACATATCACATTAACAAAATAAAGGATAAAAATCACATGATCTTAATAGAACAGAAAAAGCATCTGACAAAATTCAACATCAATCTATGATAAAAACTCTAAACAGGGTGCCTGGATGGCTGAGTCGTTAAGCGTCTGCGGTCAGCTCAGGTCATAATCCCAGGGTCCTGGGATTGAGCCCTGCACCAGGCTCCCTGCTCAGCAAGGAGCCTGCTTCTCACTTTCCCACTCCCCCTGCTTGTGCTCTCTGTCAAATAAATAAGTAAAATCTTAAAAAAACAAACAAAAACAAAACAAAACAAAAAAACCCAAACACCTCTCAACAAAGTAGGTATAAAAGAAATGTACATAAGAAAGGTCTTATGTGTGTGACAAGTCCACAGCTAACATCATTCTCAGTGATGAAAAGCTGAAAACTTCTTCAAAGATCAAGAACCAAACAGGACTGCCCACTCTCACCTCTTTTTTATTCAACAGAATACTGAAAGTCTTAGCCAAAGCATTAGTCAATAAAAAGAAATAAAAATAATCCAAACCGGAAAAGAATAAGTAAAACAGTCCCTATTTACAAATGATAGGATATTGTATGTAAAAAAACCCTAAAGACTTCACCAAAGACTGTTAGAACTAATTAACAAATATAGTAAAGTTACTGGATACAAAATCCATGTGTTTCTATGCACAAATAATGAACTATCATAAAGAGATATTAAGAAAACATCCCATTCACAACTGTATCAGAAAGAATAAAATGTCTAGGAATAATGTAAAGGAGGTGAAAAAACTGTACGCTCAAAACTACAAGACACTGATGAAGACATAAATAAAATATATCCTGTGCTTATGGATAGGAAACATCAGTATTGTTAAAATGTCCATACCACCCAAAGCTCTCTACAGATTTAGTGCAACCCCTATCAAAATTCCAATGCCGTTTTCCATGGAAATAGAACAATCTTAAAATTTGTATGGAACCAGAAAAGACTGCAAATAGCCAAAGCATCTTCAGAAAGAACAGAGTCGTAGGCATCACACTTTCAGATTTCAAACTATATTACAAAGCTATAGTAATCAAAACAGACACATATATCAATAGAACAGAAAAGAGAACCTGGAAATAAATCTAGGCATATATGGCCAATTAAGTTAAGACAAGAGCCAACGCTCTTTGGGAAAAGAATAGTTTCTCCAATAAATGGGGCTGGAAAAACTGGAGATCCACAAGCAAAATAATGAAACTGGACCACTATCTTATATCATAAACAAAAATCAACTCAAAATGAATTAGAGACTTCAGTGTAAGACCTGAAATGATAAAACTTCTAGGAGAAAACATATTAAGTAAGGTTCTTGACACAGGCCTTGGCATTGATTTTTTTGTATTTGGCACAAATTAAAGGAAATACATGTAAAAATAAGTAAGTGGGACTACATAAAACTAAAAAGCTTCTGTACAGCAAAGGAAACCATCAATAAAATGACAAGGCAACCTACTGAATGGGAGAAAATATTTGCAAATCATGTCTGATAAGGGGTTAACATCTAAAATATATTTAAAAACAACTCATACAATTCAATAGCTACAAAAATAAATAATCTGATTAAAAAACGGGCAGAGGAACTGAATATACTTTTTTTTCCAAGGAAGAAATACAAATGGACAATAGATACAAGAAAGGGTGCTAAGGATCACTAATCATCAGGAAAATTCAAATCAAAAGTGCCATGAGATTAGCACCTTATACCTGTTAGAATGGTTGTCTTCAAAAAAACACTAGATAATAAGTGTTGGTGAGGATATGGAATCAATGAATTCCTTGTGCCCCATTGGGGGCATGTAAATTATGCATCCACAATGAAAACAACATGGGGGTTTCTCAGAAAATTAAAAATAGAACTACCATGGGGCACTTGGGTGGCTCAGTCAGTTGAGCATCCAGCTCTTGATCCTAGCTCAGGTCTTGATCTCAGGGTTGTGAGTTCAAGCCCCACACTATGCTCCACACTGCGAGTGGAGCCTACTTAAAAAAAAAAACAAACAAAACTACTACTGTGTGAGCCAGCAATCCCAGTTCTTAGTATATATCCAAAGGAAACAAAATGATCTCAAAATGGTATCTGCAACCCTATGTTCACTGTAACATTATTTAAAATAGCAAAGACATGGAAACAATGTAAGTATCCATTGCCTGATGAATGGACAAAGAAAATTGGTATACACGCACACAAATGGACAAAGAAAACTGGTATATATATACACATGTACACAAGAAAATTGGTGTGTGTATAGATATATATATAACACACATACACACAATGAAATCCTCAGTCACAAAAAAGAAATTCTGCCATTTGTGACAACACAGATGCACCTTGAGGGTATTATGCTAAGTGATATAAGTCTGGCAGAGAAAGACAAAAACTGTCTGATTTCACTTATATGTGGAATGTAACCAAAATCCAAATTCACAGGTGACAGCCCCAAGTGAGGTTTGGGTGCGTGCACTAATGGGTGAAAGTTGCCAAAGGTACAAACTTCCCATTATGAGATATATAAGTCCAGGAGATGTAATAAACAACATGTCAATCATAGTTAACAATATCACATCACGTATATTTGAACACTGCCAAGATATAAGAGTAAATCCTCAATGTTCTCATCACAAGAAAAAAAAATAACTCTGTGGTGATGGATGTTAATTAAACTTCTTGTGATAATCCTTTTGCAACACATACATATATCAAAGCATTTTCTTGTTCATCTAAAACCACTACGATCTTACATCAATTACATCAATGATATCTAAACAAGCAAACAAAACCTCAACAATAAAAAACAAGCAATTTAAGTGGAAAATGGGCAAAAGACATGAATAAATATTTCACTGAAGACCAAATATGTCCTAGGTACTATGGAAATTAAAATCACAACAAGCTATCATGCATATATTAATATGGCTCGCTAAAATGAACGACAGTGGCAAGTAAAAGTGGGATGGATTTCATCGTTGTCAGTATTCTGGTTGTAATACTGACTATAGTTTTGCAAGATATTTCAACAGTAAAACTAGACAAGAGGTCAAGTTATCTCTCCTCATTTTTTCTTAGAATTGCATATGAATCTAATTGTTTCACTAAAAATTTCTATTAAAAATGTATAAATCACTCCTCTGAATAAGTCCTTCCAATGGTCTACTCTACTTAAATAAAATAGAATAAACTCCATATTCCTTACTCTAGCTGTTCCCTCTTTCTGGAAAAGCATTCCTCCAGATCTTCACTTGTCTTCTTGTCACTCATGTATCTTCTCAAACCTCTCCTCCTAAACAGACAGCTTTCCTAAGTACCCTATCTACAGTAGGCAACACTTTGTCCATTCACTCCAGCTGTTAACTTTTTCATTTTCCTTAAAGCTTTCATCAAAATACTTGTATATTGTCTACTCATATTGCCTTTATACTCCCTCCCTCATTTGATTCAAATGTGAATCCTGCAAGAGTAAGATTTTTTCTATTTTCTTCAGCATTGTTTCCTCATATTAGAACAGTGTCCGGCAGGTCGCAGACATGCATATTCATGTTTATTTAAATGAGGAAGCAGGCAGCAAGCAGGCAAGGGGGGGAGGGGAGAAGGAAGGCTGGAATAGCCACTTGCTTGAATAGTTGAATCACAATACAGAATCACAACATAGGCCTGAATGAAGACCATGTCAATTCTGTGAATGTCAAAACACCAAAGACCACATTGAGAACTGGCACGTAGTTGGCAATGTAAACGCGCGTACTGCTAGGTAGCACTGCACACACAGAAGTGTGATGGAAGGCAGTACTGAGTCACTCCATCCAGGAATGTGCTCAGTCATATTTGTGAGAGAGAATTGATGAGTGAATACACGTATGTATAACTGGAATGCAGGAGAAATAAGCTGTATAATCACCATCTTTAAGGATCTGGAAGGATAGAGGAGGTATAGTGTTACTTTCTACTACACCTCTCTACTACCCTGTATCAAAGGTTGTTAGGGTCTTCTCCATTTGAGGGAAAAAAAAAACAGAGCTACAGATTAGGAAATGTCTCTACTGAAGCAAAACCAGTCAGTCTGGCAAATCCTCACAAGTACTGGGGGAGCATCAAGCCACTCAGAAACACGAGAGGGTGCCATAAATGATGCCGAGCTAAATGCACCATATACTAATAAACTACCAATTCCTTTCATGGAGTTGTGGAATTGAGGTGAGTGGCAGAGAAGTGTTCACAATGGGATGGGCAAAAGTACAAGGTATGTACTCAAAGTTTCACAGAAAATTTGCCTTGCTTACCATTATCACTCTTAGCAAGAAGCCTGACAGAATAGCCCGAGATTTGCAGCAAAAAACACAGTAGAACTTGTAAGTGGAAGATGACAGTATTTCTAGCTGCTATCCCCGGGAAATCTTGCTGCTTTGCCTAGAAATCATGGCAAAGGGACTTGAAAACAATGTCTCCATATGCCACGGTTGCTGGAATTATTCCTCAGATAGATTCCCTTGTCATTTTTCATGTGCAGGAACTCATTAGACACCTACAGGAAGAACATATGGAGGGAAACAATGATTCTATTGGTAGACAATGCTGTAGAATGGCGTGTTTATATTCTAAAAGGTCTTGCTGCAAACAGCTTACTAGAAACAGTAATGGCTGCTCCTTCATGAGTAGGTAGTAACAGAATCCTCACCGTCTTAAACACAAGCAAAAACATTCTCAATGAAATAAAATAACTAGCCTGTTGGCCAGAGGAATTGTTTTCTCTAATTTTCTTTTTCAATACTGAAGTCTTAATTCTTCTGCGGAAGAGAAGATGCTGTTGAATTTTTTGAAGCTGTGATCTCTCTTCCAATGGAAGAATTGTTACATTAAAAAGTCAGAGGTGGGTTAGCTTAGTAGTTCAGAGCTTGGAGTGTGCAATCAAAAAGACAGGGGTTCCACTTCAGGCTCCACTGCTTGGCACAAGTTATCTATGGTCTCAAGGTCCTTATTTCCTCATCTATAAAGTAAGGGCAACAGTATCTAACTCTGAAGTTGTAAGAACTTAGTGAAATGAATAATGTCAGTCAGGTTCTCCACTTAAGCTGTTGTCATCATCATCGGGTAGTTTCCCAAATCATACACGTATTTTAAAAGTACTTTTATCCTACTAGGCTAAAGAGTAAAATAAAAGGACATTCAGGTAATGGAAACTTGTAATTACCACAGTGAATGAACAAACATCCAAATTCAAATCAGTGAAACGAAAATTTCTGAAAGACAATACATTGTTTTGTTGTGACTCGAGGTTGATTCTAATATTTGTAAGTAAGATTTGCTGCATATTATTGTCATCTATTTATATGCTGTGAATCATGACTTCTGCCAATTATGCTATCAGGAGACTTTCTTTTTTGGGATGTTGCTATTTTAGTAGTCAGGGTCTTTGCAGTAGCACAACTGGTAAAGAAGACCTTTTGTAAAATGTAATACAAGATACCATCTGATTCTTCCTGCTCATGGGTTCTTACTTAAGCTCTTGGCCCTCCCTCTGTCACTGATGCTAATGGAAAAAATTTTTTAAGAACAATCATCTCAGTTGAGACATGAGTGACAGGGAAAAACCTAGATTTGAAAACCCAGCATTTGTGTAACTTTTTATAACAGATTTGCAAATGCCATATTCCAGAAACATGGACTTACACGGGGCTTCTTCTAGGGTCCCAGTAAATTGCATGTTGAGTTTTGTTTCCCTTTTTAGACTCTATCTTCAGGAAGCTGAGCAAAGTAGAAATCTAGAAATCGTGTATTCAATATTACAAATGAAAGCTTGGATAAGGGACGGGACAAGTAGGTTATCTTTTACGACTCTATGCTTTGACCAGATTATCCAAGCATTTACCACATTTCTATTTTTCAAAGCTTCATAGGGATGGATTATAAACAAATATACCAGGAGACAGAATTCACTCCGTTTTCTTCCCTGTGAAACAGATTGAAAGAATTGTTGTTTCTAGTGACTCACTGTAGAGATGAGTCTTGATAAAATGAGCAAACCAGATTCTTCAGTTTTTAGGTCTATTCTATGGAAAAGACATATACCACCGTAGGCTTAAATTATTAACCTGAAATTTTAAATCAATCCAATAGTAAACAGATAATCACTGTATTTGTTACCCAGAGACAAGAAGAAATATGGGGGATACTTCATCAGGGATCATGAGTCCAAAGAAAGGATGTTATGTCAATGAGGTTGGCTTGTTTACACATGCCAAGTAAAATACAGAATTGAATTATACAGATAGTTACAGCTAAGTAGCGGCTTACTGTACCTTTTGCTTTTCAGGTATCCATCAGCCTGGCAAAGGCAGTGCAGTAAGTGTACAGAATATCAAAACCGCTGAGCACCGATTGCCTGAGAACAAAGGGATTTATAATTTGGTAATATTCAGGTCAAATAATGCCAAAAGCTGAATTTTATGTTAAATACCTTCTTCTGTAAAAGGGTGGTTATACTTAAAATTTATAGCATTGCTATGGAAGCCAAAAGTTATAATGCAGAGGTAAAAAATGTCAGGCTAACCATCGGCTCCACCATATTATAGCAGCATATAGCTATTTTATGGATTTATTGTAATAGTTTTAAAAGGTCATTTAAATATGAAGACGATTGTCAGACTTGGCTCTTTAAGAATTTGCTTTCAGCAAAGTACATTAAGACTTATATTAATGGCAATTTCAGTACCTAGCCCGGAGGCCTATAGTTAGGTCCCGACCTATTTGATATTTTTACCCTTTTACTCCTCTCCTGGTTTGGGGTGATGACTCCAAGCTCAGTGTGGGATCAGCCTTGCTAACATCCTGCCCAGATGGGCCATCCTCCATGGAGCATACGAAAACCCAAGAAACTATATACTTCATTTTAAAAAATGAAATTATGATTTCGAAAAGCCCTCTTCTGTTTTCTTCGTAAGTGTACTCGTATGTCACACTATGCCTCATTATTTTCAGTTTTGGTAAATAAAAGTACCACTGATACATACTGATATATAAATATTCAAGGTTTAGAAACCAGGAAAATATATAGAACACAAACAAATCTAAAAATGTCATCTCTTGATGTTTCTGGACTTCGAGTGCTGCAGGGAGAGCCTTACGGTATTCATTTTTGTTTTCACAGTGGTTTACATGAAGGAAAATAGTAAGTCCAAGTAAAAGGATGTTTAAAAAAAGAAAAATATTCCTCTAATCCAACCTGTGACCATCTGTGAGTGTATGTGTGTGTTTCTAATTGGACAGAAACTGAAAGCATCCTACATATAGGCAATAAACACTATCAGGGAAGAACTATGTTAGGAAAGAGATTCCTAATTGAAAGATCAGGTGGAACCATATGATAAAATGAAGGGGGGGGGGAATCAGAGAGGGAGACTAACCAGGAAAGACAATGGACTTGGGGGAAACAAACTGAGGCTATCAGAGGGGTGGGGGTGGGGGGATGGGCTAGCTGGTGATGTATTGCACGGAGCACTGGGTGTTATACGCAAACAATGAATCATGGAACACTACATCAAAAACTAATGATGTACTGTATGGTGACAAACATAATAAAAAATTAATTAAAAAAAAAAAAGAAATACCAGGTGGCCCTGGAGAGTCAAATGAGACACAAGCAGTCATTTCTGGGTCACCTGTAACAATGCGTCCTTGATTTGTGTGTAGAGTCAGTGTGCAGGATTTTTATACATTCCCAGTTGGCCTGGGGCCTGAATTTACTAAAAGGGTTTACTCTCCTGGCTTCCATCAAAACAAGTTATTCTGTAACTATTTCAAAAGTGGAATAAGCAACTCAGCTTGCCTAGTGGGGTGCCACAAGGCATATTCCTGATGAATTCACCTTAGCAGCTTTCCTCATATTTCTATCATTTCCAGAAAAACGTCATGTGGCAACTGAGCAGCTCTTGAACTTAGACTTCAAGGACTGCTCAAGTTTAATTTAATTTTAAGCAATAATCACCATGCCATTGAAAGTATGATGGGAAATGTTAACGCATCAAAGTAAGAACGCATTACAGTTTATTAAATTTAAGGAAAATCTGTTTGATAGGCAACAAACACTAAGGCGAAGAGTTCTAATATGTATGAAAAGCCCTTATTTTCATTATCGGGTCATGTGGTATCTCCTACATGGAATTTAAATGTTGATAATATTGAGCTGGCAGTTTAATTTCTGCTCAGATCATTAAAATGGAGTCTTTGCCCAAACTAAGTTATAGCGTATTCTATCTACTTGTGACTCAAGCAGTCTTCTAAAAAATAACTTTTATTATGTAAAATTAAGTGGTGCCTTTTTCTTGTGTGCCTAAAAAATAATGACAATGTTCAAGAATGAATCTACGTCAGCAATGCCAAAATGGCAATTTGATACAATTATGTATTTAATTCAGGAGAAAAAAAGAAAATCTCACTCCGGTGAGCTACATAGTAAAGTGGCATGCTTATCTTTCTAAATTCCTGATAGTTTTTTTTTTCTTTTGCCTAATATCTACTTTAGCTAGTACAACTCCAAATCTGTCAGATTGTTTGATACACCTGTTTCTCTAACACCTGTCGTGGGCTATTAAATAACAAAACAAAACCCAAACCTTTAATGAATCCTAGAATTCATAGGAAGGATCAACAGCAAGTACTTCATTGATTTTTTATTTTAGTGAGATTCTTTTGTGAAAGACTCCAAAGTAGCATCAATAATTTGCATAACACCTAGAGAAACTATAGTTTATTTTCCGAAGTATGTATATTTTGCTGTAATCGATAGAATATTAAAAATCCAACAAGAATTTTCTTGATTTGCCTCAAAACAGGAATATTATTTAAATATATTTTGTTTGGTGAATAGATATAAACTCACTCAGCTCATTTACAATAAAAGCTCCAGTGCCTTAAGCTGCTTTCCCAGCTATAGGACTGTCAAGGTGACTTCTCTTTCTCTTTCAATTACTCAGCTTCGCCATAGTTTAACTATTACATTGATGGAAGGCTCGCACTCCACTTATTTATGGAGGGTGACATTTCAGCAGAGAGAAATCTCCCCCACTGAATTGTGGAAGAAAATGTTACATTAATGGATACAAAAAAGATGCCATGGAATAGTGAAATGAAGAGATGCTATTTTTGAAAGAAGACTTGGAAATCACAAACATCAATTAATTATTCCTAGTAAGTGATGAATCATTATCAGCAACTGTTTTTCACTCAGCTCGCTTTCTACCATTTTGTCAGAGGAAACTACAGAAACCCTAGTTTTTACTTTGTAAGCTGGTGACATTTTCCTCATGCCCTTGAAAATAAGCAAGTAATGGAGCCTTTTAGATCTGTTTTTGCATGACGTTTAACGTGAAATACAATAGAGTTGGAGATGACATTTGGAATGGGCTAATATATTTTGTTAAATGGCACTTTCAATAAGCTCTATAAGCTTCATTACCAGTTTCCCAAGCATAGTGAGTCTCAGATGTTTTGACCATCAGTCACCACTGAAACATATAGGAAAACATTATCTTGAAATGCTGGGGAAATGTACATATTTACAACCGATTTAAATACTAATGAAAGACACTGCAGATTGCAGATTTTGGAAGAGACCACACGGTATTTTGCCATAATTTGTAAAAGTGGTCAACATTATTCTTGAACCCAAAGTCAATCAAAGGGTAAACAATAGTAAGTAACCATCATCTGATAATTGCTTAACATGTGCCACACACTAAGGGCTCACCTAACCCTCAGACTATGCCACGGCATCAACAGGACAGTTCTACAGATGAGAAAACAAAGCCCAAGACTGTTTAAATAACTTGGGTGGATTCAAAGCTAGCAAGCTGTGGGTGCGTATCTACTGGTCAGTGTACAAAATCTCTATGTCTAACCACTACGTAAGACTACCTCCTTTATTTTCTTATGTTCTATTTCACATTTTTATATAATGAAGGAACAGTTCTTGTCAGTGAAATAAGCTTAAAACCCTAGACCCTAAGAAATACTAGGACAGAAGCCTCTTAAAATGGTGATCCTGTTTCTATGCGACTTTCTGCAGATGTTGGCACTTGCTCACAGCTCAGCAGAGTTGTAGAAAACTATTTTTAAGAATATCCTTTTCTCTTGGGGCGCCTGGGTGGCACAGCGGTTAAGCGTCTGCCTTTGGCTCAGGGCGTGATCCCGGTGTTATGGGATCGAGCCCCACATTAGGCTCTTCTGCTGGGAGCCTGCTTCTTCCTCTCCCACTCCCCCTGCTTGTGTTCCCTCTCTCGCTGGCTGTCTCTATCTCTGTCGAATAAATAAATAAAATCTTAAAAAAAAAAAAAAGAATATCCTTTTCCCTTTATTTGGATGTTGCTGAGATTAGTGTGATGGGAAACCAAAAAGGTGGTACTTGGACTCTGACTCTCAAATGATCTAACTGAAAACTGTCAGGTTAAATACGTGCTGAATCTCCTGGAGGACTGCCTTTCTTCTCAGACCAGGAAATCCTCCGATGGTTGTCATAAAACCCCCTCCCAAATTTCTGTTATCTTAGGTAACAAATGGTTACCAATCTTAGGTACATAATCAGAGTAAACAGATGAGAGCGACAAAAGCGGTTGGGAGGCTGGCCTTTAAGGGCATGGACAATATTGAACATGGATCCTGATAACTTCCTGACATACTCTGCTTTGAGGAAAGAGACTAGTTTTATAGGCATAATGACTGGAACTTGAAAAACCGCCCTCCCTTCCCCCAAATATTGGGGGTCAGTGAGTTTGTCTCTAGGTCAGTATACAGCACATTGCAAAATATATTCTTAAATGAAAATTACATATATTTAAGATTATAATATGATGATTGATATACATAGCAAAATAATTATTACAATCAAACTAATTAACATAAAGTCTCCTTACATGGTTACCAATTTTTGTGACGAGGGTACCCAAAATCCATTCTCTTTGGATATTTGCAGTGCTTGACACAGTATTATTAACTACAGTCATCACGCTATACATTAGATCTCTAGACGTATTCATTCTACATAACTGATAACTTTGTACCCTTTGATCAATATCTCCTCTTTTCCCCCACTCCACAGCCTCTGGTAACCACCACTCTACTCTCTGCTTCTATAAGTTTGACTTCTTTTTTTATTCCACCTACAGTATGTCTTTTTGGTCTGGCTTATTTCACTTAGCACAACAGCCTCCAGTTTCATCCACATTGTCACAGAGGGCAGGATTTCCTTCTTTCTCATGGCTGCATAAGATTCCACTGTGTGCGTGCGTGTGTGTGTGTGTGTGTGCACGTGCGCAGGTGTGTGTGCGCGCATGGGTGTGTGCGTGTGCACGGGTGTGTGTGCGTGCGCGGGTGTGTGTGTGCGTGCGCGGGTGTGTGTGTGCGTGCGCGCGTGTGTGCGTGCGTGTGCATGGATCTGTCACATCTTCTTTAGCCATTCATTTGTCCACGGACATGGGTTATATCCATTTCTTGGCTATTGTGAATAATGCCACAATGAACATGAGAGTACAGATATCTCTGAGCTACTGCCTTCATTTCCTTTGGATATATGCCCAGAAGTGGGATTGCTGGATCATACCTATTTTTAATTTTTTGAGGAACCCTCACACTGTTTTCTAGAGTGGCTCTATTCATTTACATTCCCATCAACAGTGCACAAGAGTTGCCTTTTCTCCACACCTCGCAGCACGTTTTATCATTGGTATTTGGTGTACTATGATGGGCTACCCTATGTGCGTGGGTAACTGTGCCTATCTACCGTTGCTCACTATACAGAAAGGTAGCAAACACTGATACATCAATTTAAAAAAATGAGGATGTGGAGAATCGGATGTAAATCCTTGGTAACACAGCAAAGGGAAGGTCTAGAGAAGTCCTGATTTAGATAACCTTTGGTCATGTTGCTTCTTACCTATTCTCCTTATTCTTAACACCTTAACCTCTGCAGTTTGAGTCAATTTAGATCAATGAGTTTGTTTTTTTTTTTTTTAAACAACGTAAATGAATCTTTAAACTCAGGTCATTGTAAAATGTAAAAAGGGTTAAAGTCATTATACCAACTAGATCACATAAATTACAAATTACTTATAAAACCATTAATAAATGGCAATCACCCACCAACGATTTATCTCTCTAAAACTGAAAATAAAATGTATCCTCATTTACATGCAGCCTTGCTATTAAGTCTAATCCTGCTAGCTGTGTAAATTTTGCTATTTCTTCCCGTGGAATATGAACAGAAGTGAAACATGTCCCCTTTGGAAAGGGCTTTAGGATAGGCTTCTTCATGCTCTCTTCTTCTTTTCCACTGGTTATCCTGGCTGCAAACTCACTTCTATCATGCAGATGACAAGGCCCACAGGATGGTAGAGCTGTCCTTCTAGCCTGGCCCCTGGAGAGCTTGATGGAGCAGAGCCTGCCTACCAGGCTTGGATTATTACAAGAGGAAGCAAACTTCTATCTTATTTCAATCATTAATTTTCGGGTCTCTGGAGATATATTTAGTTTTGCCTGCATGTGTTAAATGTCTCTATCCCCAGCCTTTCCTGTATATTACAGAGTTTGGTTGTCTTCTAATCCTTTTTTGTTGTTGTTGTTGCTCACCACATTAATGGGATTACTCCCATTTGTCAGTCTTGATATCCAAGGTACAGATAATTCTTACACAGTCTGTAAGTGTATACAGTTCAGATTTTAAGGTGCGGAGACTTTATCAACTGTATTAAAGTACCACCACCTTATTTCCCTGTTTGCTATTGCACAGATCCATGTGATACTAGAACAAAGATAGCTTCATTTCCCTTAAATCTTCACTCACTCTGCTGCAGCTAAAGGCCACTTGTCATTTCTCTCTGGGCCTTGGTGAGGATTGGCACGTGAGGGTAATAGGGTTTTAGGAGTTACTGGCTAGTCTGGCTTGGGGTAGGTGGGCCAATAATAATTGATTGAGTCCTATGAAGAACACTACCCTGTCATTACTCATAACTCATACTATTTTAACTTCCTTTGTTATACTATTACATTTCTTACTTAGTAGGGTCATGGTTATAATTTGATTGTAGATATTTTGGTTCTCTTTTTCCTTTAAATTTCTTCCCCAAAACTCTAAACTATCCATACCTCAGAAAAACATAAGCCTGTACGATACTTGAGAAGAACTGATACGGTTTTATGTGCCATTAATTACTATGTAATTATTTTGCCAAAAATGAATAAAAAATCTAGCATATTGTTATTAAATTTCTAATTATAAACATGGAACTAATAAAGAGTCAAATAGAACTTCTGCTTATTTTAAAATGCAATTTTTTAATTTCACCATTCTAAATTCATGTACCTTTAAAACTGAGAAAAGAAACTCCGCTGAACGTCGTACAATTATGGGAAATACCATCGCACAAGGGGCAGGTAAGGTAGTTGGAGAGAGCTAAAAGCTCAAAATGATGACTCTACAAGGTGGTCAAGGGGTATAACATCTGAGTTAAAGGAGGAAGAAAAAGATGGTGACACAAAATAAGGAGATGAGTCAATTCCTTAGATACGCACGACTGTTCACAATGTGTGCATCATGGCTTTGGCATCAACTGAAAGAGGCTGAGTGGGAGGTGTCCCACAGGGAGGGAAACAAACATCCCTTGGCTCTCATTAGGAGGGATGCATGCCTCAGCTGCAGGAAGGTGGCTGGGAAAACTAATGTACAGGCCATGTTAAACTAGCTCACAGACACTGCAGGAAAATCGGTGCAAGTAGAAATAATGGCACTATATGTGTGCCACTGAACTGACATTTTGATTTGCCATAATTAATAAGATTCTATATTATCATTAGTTTTATTTGTTTGTTTTTAACCCCAGATAACCCCTAGAGTTCTTGCAGTTTGGATTATGGAGAGGAGAAGTTTAGGTATACCAGCTGGACAATTCAGTACCAAATAAGGTCTTGCTCACATTTTCTTGTAAGTTTTAATGCTCTAATACCCTATTAACTAACAAAAAAATCCAGTTTTTTTCCTTGGTTTACTTCCTCAAATACTTTCTCTAAACCTCCAAAGACATTCATTAACCTTGGAATGTGCTTCTCACCTCTAAGTGGCCCTAGAAGTCCACAATCCACTTGAGAGGAAACTCACCAACCTGAGCTGGCCAGGGGCAATCAAGTGGCCCTTACCTGCCTGAGAAATCGGGCCCATAGGGAAGCCAGAGGTCTTTGGATTTTGCTGCTAGTTATATACCCAGGTTTTAGCAAAGCTAGAGAATGATCCTGCATTCAACCAAAGTATGTCCTAGAGTGATCTTTGGAGCTAAAAGTGGTGTTATGTCTCTTGGGGGTTTCTTCCCTTTGGCATTACCCTAAGACACGTGGAAGATGCTAGGGAGACTGGCACAGTGTGTGTTCCACTGCACCATAAGCCCTGCCAGAGCCTTGAGATCTCCAAACATGCCTAGGTTTGGTGTCATAGTCAGATTCATTACTCCAGGCTGTTTTCCTTTATGTGGATTTCCCTCTCAGGAACTCTGGTATTATTTTGAAGTTTGATCTCAATGGGATTATTTTAGCCCATCAGAAATATTTTTACATTTATAAAGCTCAGAGAGGGTCCTGGTTCTCTTTTTTCTGGGAAATTTTTCAGCCTCCCAAGAAGAGGATACTTGCAAATTCAAACTTTCAAAAAAGAAAAGAAAAAAAATACCACTTAGCTCCATTCACAAGCATCCAAGATCCTAATAAAAACTGTCCAGAGATGAGTGATGAGAATGTTTGAAAACAGAATTTAGGCCCAGAAATGGGAAGCTAAAATGTTCTACCATTCTAAATAACTGGGGAATTGGGGAGAAAATGCATTAAGAAAGGTTTAATAAAACTTGGTACTTTGAGTTCCTTGCTTGGATATTATTAAAAGTCATGTCTGCATGCCATCATCATTGGTAGGTATTTATGAAATGCCCATTTGAGCAGGTCGTTGCCTGGGGTGCAATACGGAGTGAATGAGAGACCTATCCAAAGTACTCATAACCTTGGAGGAAACATTTTTATGGTCTAAGTTTTGCTTAAATCCATATTTCTTATCTTACTCCTCTTATCTTTATGTCTCATTCCCCAGTCTGGTGACTACTTAAAGTATTAATTCTTAATCTCCCCAAAGACCTCTCTAAGGCTTTGCTGTGATTAGGTAGACAAAAGTAACTGAGAAGGAACACATTCAGTCTGAGCATTAACTAAGCACGATATGGGGCACAATTTAGAATCGTGGGCAATTTACAGTCTTGTGTGTGAATTAGCATTACCATGGTGTATTTCAAGAAGTTCTCGCTAAAGTCAAGTCGCTCTTCCCAGGGAAGGCTAGATATGTCTAGTTAGGAGAAAAAAGAGAAGAAGGTAAGTTTCTAGTTTCAAAACAAAAAGGGTAAGTTAAAGCAATTGTCAGTGATGTCTGCAATGAGACTGGGAACACTGCTGGAGTTTCTGTGGCTCATGCAGGTGCAGGGAAATATGTGGGGTGACATTTCAGAAGTTTTGAAACTATGCTGAGACTGCTCATTTCCACATTAAAGAGGTAAGAGCTACTGCATGCTGTGAAGAGAGACGCAGTCCCTTTTACCAAGACCCGCAGAAAAGGGACCTCTTCCACTTTTCTCTGCTTTCTTCAGGATCGCAGCGTCACTACAGAGAGATTTCTGGGAGTCAGAATGTTGTTTTCTACATTTATAAAGTCGGTTTCAGGGACTACAACACATCAGAGTTGTATACAGTTCATCACAGAATCATTGGGGAAAAACAAATATTTTACAATAAAGGAGGATTTTTTCCTCTCAGTGGTTAAAGAAAATAGTAATTTATTTATGTCAATGCTTAACTTGGATGAATTAGTGAGCTCACAAGTGAAAAACATAAACTCTTTTAAAAAATGGCTTTCACATCAAACTTAAACTAAGCAAAATATTTTTATCCAATAGTTTTTATCAAAAAGAAAATGACAAAAAGTCTGTGTGAGTTCAAGGTAGGCCTAACTTCATTGAATTGTGTTGTTTGTGAGTGAAATTTCTCTTTGGCGTTTGATCCCGCCAATGTCTTCTCTCTTTGAAGTTAAATGCGTGTTGCTCATACCATCAATTACTCACTTCTGTACTTCCAAAACAGCGTTTCCTGCTCTAGTTCTCTCTTCTGATGCTGTCCTCCTCCCCCATTCAAATCTACTCTGACCCAGCTGTCAGAGCAGAAGTGAGTGGGATACATCAGTGACAAGGCTAGTCCAACCCAATGGCATCACTAATATAACAGCTTAATAGGTTCTTTAGAAGCACTTGGATAAGCTGCAGAAATAATCTGTAATGGTGGACAAAAACATCTACACCAGGCCTATTGCAAAGAAATTTTAGGAAGATTTAGTCACCCCCAACTCACAGACTGGCTCTGCCTAGTACATGAAAAAACCTTTTCTTAATGTGTAAGGCCTTGATTTTAACAATATACCTTTGAATTAAGTATTATTAGGTCCATTTTTCCTGATGATGATACTAAGAAATAGTGAGGTTTGTCTACATGCAGCAAGGTTGGATTCAAAGCCAGATACTTAGACTTCAGAGCTTACGTTCTTTTCACTACAGCACTGTCTTAATACTACTACTTCTACTGTTTGTAATAGAGATAGAGACAGCCAGCGAGAGAGGGAGCACAAGCAGGGGGAGTGGGAGAGGAAGAAGCAGGCTCATAGCGGAGGAGCCTGATGTGGGGCTCGATCCCATAACACCCATAACACCGGGATCACGCCCTGAGCCGAAGGCAGACGCTCAACCACTGTGCCACCCAGGCGCCCCAACCATACCTACTTTTAATTACTAGTGGCCTACAATTAATGAATGGCTGGCATATGCCAGGTATTTTCCCAAGCATTTTGCACATTTGCTCATTTGACACTCCTAACAACTCCATGTTATTATCCCAACTGTTTGGTGAGAGAACCGAGGCCAGAGACCGCAGGGAATCTCTTAGCCCGTGGTCACACCGCTACACTGACATGGAGGTGTCTTCCCACATCTAGGTACTACCTTCCCAATTCCCTTCCTCTGACCCAACTTCTTTATTTCTCAGTCCCCAATTCAGGACACATTACTACAGACCAGTGCTTTAGCAGAATTTAGAGAGGATTGCAGAAATCCTTGGAATTGTTTCTCTGCTGACCAACAATTCTACATCCTTGAAGAGGTGAAGTGGGGCAAGGTGAAGGAGGGTGGAGCACAGATCTGAACAGAATAAGCAAACAAAATAATATCAAATGCATGGAAAGACTGATAATGCGTTGGGCCAGTCCCCTTGAATTTCTACCCCATGTCTTATTCTCTCACCTTTCATATTTTGAGCTACAGTACATTTGGATTTGTAGCTGTTAGAGTTGTTTGCTTATTCATGCTAACTTGGCTTTCTTGGCAATTCAAAGCAAAAAGCAAAGGGTTTCAACTTCATTTCACAATGAAAGTTCAGTCACTATCTGGACATTTCTAACTGTTAAACTAACTTTTCAATAACCTTCAATCACTTGGATGATACAGGAATTTGAACTGAAATGTATAAGGACATATAATGAGTGACTGTTAATGCAACTGGCCTTTGCAAGAAACACATCTGCATACATTTTGTAAAATTGTTCGGTTTGCACTTTCCAGCCTGTTTCCTTGCTGTAATTACGCTCAAAATGCAGCCGTCCATATATATCTTGGGAATCCCTGCACATCAGCAGAGTGTCATTATAGGTAATAGAGAAGACAGCAATGGTGCTGTAGTGGGGATAGCCTTGGTATTTTGTTGTAATTGTTGCTAGAATTCAGGTTTGAGTTTCAGGTTAGCCAGTTACTGACTTACAAGCTTTGGAAAATGACTTAATACTCTAACCTCCTTTTACAGATGTGGAAACCAGGAAAAATGTTGATGTGAAAATCAAATGCTTTAAATTACAGTATAGTCTTTGAAAACTATAAAATATAAATATATTTTTTTCATCATTTGGTCTTGAGGTGGTAAACACGTGTCACTCATGCCAGCACTATTCTACTAGTTGACAGCAAATATTGCTAATTGAGTATAGCAGTCTTTTCAAGGGGTATATGTGTATTTATGCAAGGGTATATATGCTTATTTACTTACATATTTATATTTAGAGTCCTTCTCAACATAGCTCCCTAGATGGCCACTACCAACCATCCAGAGATGCATATTAGATAAAACTTTCTTTCTATCTTGGTTTGATTCATCAAATTTCATTTGTGTTTGGAGAAATTATGATTTATTCATTGAGTCAGCAAACATTTATTAAGTACCAGGAAAGGTACTGGATTTGATAGAAATAGCAATAGAATATACTTCTGATCTGGACCTCTCTATCTGGTGGAAGAGCTGGTGGAGGAGTCAGATATGTTTATAGCAGTATGATTAATATTATAATGATAGAAGCAGAGGAGGAAATGCTTACTCATGCCCCTTGAGGGTAAAGATTTGATTAAAGCAGCCTTACAGAGACTCGGTGTGTGATTCTTCAAGAGCTGTAGCAGCATACTGC
This sequence comes from Ursus maritimus, assembly GCF_017311325.1. NCBI lineage: Eukaryota > Metazoa > Chordata > Mammalia > Carnivora > Ursidae > Ursus > Ursus maritimus. The sequence goes on along the minus strand of NW_024424564.1, from coordinate 4,979,877 downwards.
CCCTTAGGTGGACAGTAATCAGGAGTATGTCCAGTGCTAGGAGGTGAGCTGTACTAAGAATGAGAAAGCCAGGTCCTTAAATTCCACGTTTTCTTGAAACCTGTATATGGGACATGCGCACTTCAAAGGAATATTTGATAGTTAAAGGTGTTCATGTAGTGACAGAGAGTTTATTAAAAAAGAAAATAGAGATTAAAACCCAAACCAACAAACAAAACTACCATAAGGAAAAAGTCAAATTGCAAAAGCAGATTTCAATGACTATAGTTCTAGTGAACTTAATTACTCTTTCCAAGAAATGATCAGAGAAATAAGGTCACTAAAGACATAAGGGTTCCTCTCTATCTATAAGAAGACCTCTTCTTTTAAGTAGCATCTAGCTAGACTTGTTCTAAAAATAATTTGTAATGGAAGCCTAGAATATGGCATAAGCTTGTCAGTTGTTAGTTATAAAAAGAACAAATTAAGCCCAAAGTTAGCAGAAGAAAGGAAATAATAATGTTCAGAGTGGAAATAAATGCAATAGGGATTAGAAAAGATCAGTGAAAAGAAAATCTGTTTTTTCAAAAAGGTAAACAAAATTAACAAAACTTTAGCTAGACAAACTAAGAAAAAAGACTCAAAATCAGAAAATAAGACATTACAACTGATACCACAAAAATACATAGAATCATAAAAGCCTACCATGCACAATTTTATGCCAACAAATTGGGTATAATTTGTAACTTTTGTAAAATGATGTCCTAGAAACACAACCCCCCAAGACAGAATCATGAAGAGACAGAAAATCTGAACAGAACAATTACTAGTAAGGAGATTGAATCAATAATCAAAAACCTTCCCACACACAAAAGCCCGGGATCAAGTGGCTTCACTGGTGGATTCCAACAAAGATTAAAGAATTAATGCCAATCCTTCTCAAACTTTTCCAAAAAAAACTCAAGATCAGGGAACACTCCAAACTCATTTTATGAAGTCAGCATTACTTAATCTTAAAACCAGACAAGGACACCATAAGAAAAGAAAAGTACAGGTCAATATCCCTGATGAATATGGATGCAAATTTTCAACCAAACATGAGCAAACTAAACTCAACAACACAAGAAATGGATCATGCAACATGCCCAAGTGAGATCTGTCCTTGGGATGCAAGAATGGTTCAAAATCTGAGTCAAAAAACGTAATCTACCACATTAACAGAATGAAAGTTAAAAATGATATGGTCATCTTAATAGGTGCAGAAAAAGCATCTGACATAAC
>NW_024424564.1:4685397-4978612 GCF_017311325.1 Ursus maritimus | reverse complement strand
TTCATGATAAAAAACCCTCAACAAATTGGATATAGAAGAAACATACCTCAACATATAAATGTCCATTAGGACAAACCCACAACTAATATTACATTCAATAGTGAAAGAAAGCTTTCCCTCAGAGATCAGAAACAAGACAAGTGTGTCCACTCACATGACTCTAATTCAACATAGTACTCCTAAGTCCTAGCTAGAGCAATCAAATCAGTGAAGAAATAAAAGACACCCAAATCAGAAAAGAAAAAATAGAATTATATGTTTGCAGATGATATAGTCTTATATATAGAAAATTCTTGGGGCGCCTGGGTGGCTCAATTGGTTAAGCAACTGCCTTCGGCTCAGGTCATGATCCCAGGGTCCTGGGATTGAGCCCCGCATCAGGCTCCCTGCTCAGTGGGGAACCTACTTCTCCTTCTCCCTCTGCCACTCCCTCTGTGCTTTCCTGCTCTCTATCAAATAAATAAAATCTTAAAAAAAAAAAAAGAAAATTCTTAAGACTCAACCAAAAAACTTTTGCAACTAATAAATAAATCCAGTAAATTTTTAGGATATAAATGCAACATGGAGAAATCAGTTGCATTTCTATACAGTAATAATGAAATATCTGAAAGAGAACTAAGGAATACTATCCCATTCATAACAGCATCAAAAACAATAAAATACTTAGAAATAAATTTAAGCTAGGAAATGAAAGATCTGTATAATGAAAACTACAAGACTCTGATTAAAGAAATTGAAGATGAGACAAAATCAGAGAGGGATACAAACCATAAGAGACTCTTTACTACAGGAAACAAACTGAGGGTTGCTGGAGGGGAGGTGGGTGGGGGAATGGGTTAACTGGGTGATGGGCATTAGGAGGGCACGTGATGTAATGAGCACTGGGTGTTATATGCAACTGATGAATAACTGAACTCTACATCTGAAACTAATGCTATGCTATATGTTAATTGATTTTAAATAAGATAAGAAAAAAACAATTGAAGATGACATAAAGAATAGAAAGATATTCCATGTTAGTAATTCAGAAAAATTAATGTTGTTAAAGCACCCATTCTACTCAAAGCCATCTATAGATTTGATGCAGTCCTACCAAAATTATATGGCATTTTTCAAATAGAAAAAGATCCTAAAACTTGAATGGAACTACAGAAGACTTTGAATAGCCAAAGCAATGCTGAGAAAGAAGGACAAAGCTTGAAGCATCATGGTTCCTGATTTCAAACTATACCACAAAGCTATAGTCATCAAAACAGTATGTACTGGCAGAAAATCAGACATATAAACCAAGGCAGCAGAACAGAACCCAGAAATAAACCCCCACGTATACAATAAACTAATATTTAACAACGGAGCCAAGAACATTCAATGGGGAAAAGACAGCCTCTTCAATAAATGGTGCTGGTAAAACTGAACAACCGTATGTAGAAAAATGAAACTGGACCCCTATCTTATCTCACTAACAAAAATTAACTTGAAATGGATTAAATACTCATGCAAAAGTTCTGATATTGTAATATTCCAAGAAGAAAACATAGGGAAGAAGCTCCTTGACCTTGGTCTTGGCAATAATTCCTTGGAATTGATGACAAAAGCACAAGCAACAAAAGCAAAACTCAGTAAATGGGATGACATTAAACTTAAAAACTTGTGTACCACAAAAGGAACAATCAGCAAAATGAAAAGACCATCTACAAATTGGAAGAAAATATTTGCAAACCATATATCAGATTAGGGATTGATATCAATACATATATAAAGAAGTCATACAACTCAGTAACAACCACCTCAAAAAAAAAAAAAAATCCTGATTAAAAAATGGGCAGAGGAACCAAAAAGACATTTTTCCCAAAGACGACATCCACACAGACAACAGGTATCTGGAAAAGTTTTTGACCATCACTAACCATCAGGAAAATGTAAATCAAAAACCAATATGAAATATCCCCTCACACCTATTAGGATGATTATAATCAAAAAGAGAACAGATATAGTGAAAAGAAGGAGCACATGCACCCCAATGTTCATAGCAGCAATGTTCACAATAGCCAAACTGTGGAAGGAGCCGAGATGTCCTTCAACAGATGAATGGATAAAGATGTGGTGCATATATACAATGGAATAGTATTCAGCCACCAGAAAGGATAAATATCTACCATTTACATCAACATGGATGGAACTGGAGGGTATTATGGTAAGTGAAATAAGTCAATCAGAGAAAGAAAATTATCATATGGTTTCACTCATATGTGGAACATAAGGAATAGTGCAGAGGACAATAGAGGTAGGGCAGGGAAACTAAATGGGAAGAAATCAGAGAGGGAGACAAACCATATGAAACTCTGATTCTGGGAAACAATCTGAGGGCTGTGGAAAGGAGGTAGGTGGGGGGATGGGGTAACTGGGTGATGGGCATTAAAGAGGGCACGTGATATGATGAGCACTGGGTGATATACTCAACTATGAATCATGGAACATTGTATCAAAAGCTAATTGAATTTAAATTAAAAAAAGAGCAATGCCTTTAAAAAAAAAGAGAGAGACAGAGAAAAGACAAGTGTTAGTATGGATGTGGCAAAAAAGGAACCTGTGTGTTGCTGGTGGGAATGTAAACTGGTACAGCCACTATGGGAAACAGTTATGGAGGTTCCTCAAAAAAAATGAAAAATAGAACATAGTCCAGCAATGCCACCTCTGGGTATATTCCCAAAGGAAATGAAAAAAGTATATCAAAAAGATATCTGCACTCCTATGTTTACTGAAGCATTATTCACAACAGCCAAGAATTAGAAACAACCTGAGTGTCTCCTAATGGATAAATGGATAAAGATATGGCTATTAATATACAATGGAATATTATCCAGCCATAAGAAAGAAAGAAATCCGGCCATTTGCAACAATGTGGATGGACCCTGAGGGCATTAGGCTTAGTGAGATAAGTGAAACAGAGAAAGGCAAATGGTGTATGTTATCACTTACATATAGAATAAAAAAAAGCTAACCTTGCAGAAACATAGAATGATGGTTATCAACAACTAAGGGGTGGGGGAATTGGAAAGATATTATTCAAGGGTACAAACTAGGAAGCAGTAGATAAATAAGGTCTGGAGATCTAATGCATAGCACAGTGATTATCATCGATGATACTATATTACATACCTCAAAATTGCTAAGAGACTACACCTTGTGTTCCCGCCACACAAAAGAAACTATAATTAAATGATATGATAGAGATGTTAGCGAAAGCAAGGAGGTAATCACGCTGCAATACATAGATCTATTTAATGTATACATTGTACACCTTACATTTACACAATGTTATGCCAATTATATACCAATAAAAACGTGTATTAGATATCCTGGATGTTGAGAATACAAATATGAGTTACACAATCTAGTGTCACTGTGTTTATAGGAGAGATCATTCAAATCAGTAAATGTCAATTTCCATAATTCATTATAATAGACACTGAGTGAGAATTTTCCACTGTGATTTTTACATGTCCTTGTAGATCACCCTCCCCAACATACAGCTCTTCTTCCTCACCATCTTTTCCAAAAGACATTGGTTTCTGATGGTGTAATACACCCTCCTTCCCATTCTCTCTCAGTAAATCCAAATTGCCCAATGATTACTAATCCCTAAGAAAAATTCTTCCCTTTTGGGAAAAAAACATCTTTTGAACAATTGCTGGTTAATTGTTTGACCAACTGCTGGGAAAATAATCACAAACTAAATCTTCTGCCAATCCAGAGAACTCTCCACAAGGAGAGTAAAGAAAGTAAACAGTTTTATTATTAATGAATGAGCATTAAACCAGAATGTGGTATGTACCACAGGCAATGTGCTAAGAGACTGAAAAGACAGGAAGAAATTACATCCTCCCATATAGGCAAGCAGATACTTTGCCTACATTTTCTAAAGATAAATGATAACTGATGCTCAAGTAAGAGTTATTTGAAAGCACCATGTGTCATACATGGTTCATCCTAATTGATGCACCTGGTAAATGGGGGTGAGTATCTGTATTACTTGTTTTTATATAAAGGGAAAGTAAACTTGTCAAATTTTTATGATAGGAGGCAGTTTTGCAACTTGGAGCCAGGCGCTTGCTCAAGTTATGCTCCCACCCTCCCCTAAAAATTAGGAAAAGGGATGCAAACTCCTTTGATTCCTACATTTCAATGGGGTTGGTTCCCAGATCCTGGAGAAAGACATTCAGGGTCATAAAGCTGGCAAGAGGCTTAATAACTTTTAAAAAGATTTACATGCATTTCAGAGAGACAGAAAAAGAACTTACAAGTTCTCTAAAATAAATGTTCTAAGGAAAAAGGCAGCAGTCTCTTTATTTTCAAAAAGGAGAATTAAGGGTCTTATTTTTAATTTATATTTGCCCTTACACTGCTCTTAAAATAAGCGGAAAATTATGTAAGCCCTCCTGCTAAAGTCCTATAAAATTACTGCCCTTATTTCTCTAGTTAGAGAGATTTTTGGAGTCTTCTCCTGCTAAGCGTTTTCAAACAAAATCTTATGTTAATAGTGCCACGATTGATTTTCTTCCATATTAGCTACCTGGTGGAATCACACTGTCCTTCAAGTATAGCTCAAAGTAACTTAAATTGCATTCCATAGACTGTGGTCAATGCCTAGAACAATAATCTTGCAAATATCAAGGGTTCTTATGTTCTTATGGATATATCTGACTTAGGTCCCAACCTCCACAATTAGCTCAGTTTAGAGATCCTCTTTTAGCAGTGTCCTGCTATGTACCTAGACATCCCAGAGATAGAATTCTGTCCCTTGGTGCAGAATAAGTATTTGATATTTGGAATGATGGGTAGTATTAGCATCAATGAAATCAGCTTAATATTAATCTTAGGATAATTTTGTGCCTAAGTCCCTCTGCAATATTCAAAATTCTAGCTGAAATCTTCTATATATTATATTCTTTTTCCGCCCTCCTCTCTTCTTCCCTTCTCATTTCCTACTAACACATTTCTCTTCATGATTATTGCAGAACAATTTGATGATCGCTTTTGTTATCCTGAAGACTGCCCAAAGGAGCTTCGCTTTCCCCCCAATGGCTTAAAAATGTGTTTCCTAATAAGGGCAATTTTCTCTAAAAGAATTCTGGTGCCAGCTTTTAAGTTAAATATAGCTCTATTTATTTGAAAATGTGTACATCCAAGAGAACAAGGTAAAACCAAATTAAGTAAAGGAATGTGGTTATAAGGGAAAATAAGTTTAGGTTGATGTAAGTATAAGATTACTGTATGTACAACATTCACATTCCAAGGTCCTGCATGTTTCTTGGAGGAAGATCAAACATTTCTGTTCTGGGCAAATCTGCCATGCTCTCACCAAGGGAGAAGTATATCCAAGGTAGCATAAGAAGAGCAAGTGTCAAACTAGGGCTAAAGGCATGAGGTAAGACAAGAAGCCTGATTATTCTCATTGAGAAAAAAAAAATATTGGAGCTCATCAAGTCATTTCATTGTGATGAAATGACAATGTCCTGGGGTATAGGTTCAAGGAGCATCAATTAGACCAGACATGGATCCAAAGAAATGGTGAGGAAGGAGGCTGGAGATGAGGCTGGAAAATAAATGCTGATTTTGAAGGTTCTTGGGTGCTTAATAACACGCTTCCTATTTGTCCTCGTGTCAGTGGGGGGATTACTGAAGACTTTTCAAGTAGTGCAGAGACCTAAACAGGTTTATATTTGAAAGGGTTTTTTCTTATATTCCACAAAGTAGGAGTTACTGTCTATAAATTATTTTTGAATTAATTGTTTTCTCAATTTTTAGCAGAATTATCTATTTGGAACAAGAAGGAAGAAGGAATTTATATGTTTATCTGTGTGTGTCTATGCGTAACTTCAATTTCCAGATTAGACAGAAAAAAAATTACTTTGATTAGAGCTAAGCTTTTTTGGTTATGGGTGGATCACAAAGTTTTTTTTAGTTTAATTTCTATGTTAAAAACAAAAACGTACAGGGTACGAATATCAGGTATTTGTTTTGAAAACAAAGGCATATGAGCTTATAATATTTAAATTATTGAGCCTAGATTTTGAACAATTGATTCATAGGTGACTGGCATTCCAGTTTGTTCTCTGTAATTCCATAAGACTATGTCTTCTCTTCATTAGGAGACTAACTTACTAAATATTATTAACATAGCAGGTTGAAAACTCTTAGCCATAAAAAGCTAATAAGCATCTTCTGAGATACCATATTTGAAAAGTTTACAATCTCTTCCAATCGTAATTCAATTTCACTAAAAACCCATCAGATAAACCAGAGTATTCAACATATTCTCTTCCTACAAATGGTTAATCTTTTCTGCATCTTCGATGAAGTGAATTGATGTGATCTTACTCATGATAATAGAAAATATTGCAAGATGTTAACAATTATCACATTCAAGTAAGAAATAGGATGCATGTGATGATTTGATCTGTTCACTTTTTATAGAAATTCCAGATTAGTTGGAGAAAAAGGTTAGCCAAGAGGAAACTGTGAAATTATTTAATTCAGAAGGGTTTAAAACTTATTTATAATGGTGTGATGGGGGTTGGAACATGTTTATCTGAAGAGAACAAGATCCAATGGGGGAAAAACAGGCTCAAAAGTGACACAGAAGGAAATTCACTCATACTGACATGCTATTATGTCTGAGATTCATTTTTCTCATTCCTGGCACACTATGTTAAATTTGAGCTAATGTATCATTAAGAATGTTGTTTTGTTAGGTAAAAATTATAATAGCATGTAAAGGTAAGGATTAATGGTGCTATTAAAAAAAAAACAACACAAAACAGGATTACATCATAATTCACTTTTCTTACTGATTTCTGTTGATAAGAAAATACATTGGGTGAAAGATCCTTAAGGGGGGAACGTTTTTTTAATCCACCCCAGTAATAATGTGGGTAGTATTTGAATTGATCTTTCTATAATGTTTAAAATATTAGGAAACATGAAAATATTTTGTTTATATATAGATAGATCCGATGTGGGAAGTAATCATTGTAACTTTGACTATAAATTCATACTCTTATTGACGTGTTAATGGTGCTGCCTACAGCATTTGGGGGAGCAATGGAGCCAACTGAGAAGTGTCATAGAGCCTAATTGTGAGACCTGAAGGATCTGCTCAATGAGTGCATACAATGCACTAGTGTAGGTTACTGGTTTGCCAAATTGATCCTTTCTTGGGGCCTAGGAGGCTTCGAAACAGCTGAAGTCCCAGGATAATAAGCAAATAACACCTTTCTTTGCCCAATGGCTTTTCTAGCAAAGATTAATGGAATCAGAAAGATCTGAGTTTGAGTCTCGGCATACCTGCATTTGTGGTGCCTCAGTTTGTTCAACTGCAAAATGGTGTACAAAATTTCATTTAACATCTATTTTGAGGATGAGATAACATATGAAATTCCCTTTCTACAACTGCACAGAGCTACATGTGTGTGTGAACTCATTCAGCTGCTACTTCCCAGGTCCAGCTACCCTTCAAGAGCAAAACAGTAGCTGAGTGAGTGCTCACCAATGCCTCACATGAATAAATATGCACTTGTGTTATTAGAACTAGAGTAGTACCATGGAAAGGGGAGGGGTTTGCAGAACAGACTTGGACTTAGATCTTGGCTCTTGAGCTATTGAGCAAAATAGTCCATTTGAACTGTCAAAATATTTTCTGAACACTGACACAAAACAAATCATTAAAATACACTTCATAAGGTTATTTATAATGCTTCTTTCCATCTGTCTACCCACCTATCTACATATGTATACACACACACAATACCTTCTTCATGTGTAAAATGGGGATAATAAGACCTATATTGCAGGATTGTGATAGTGAAAATCAAAAATAATAAATGTAATAATGTAAGTTCTAGGTCACCTAGTCTTGGCTCCCCCCTTCCCCCAGCAGTCTTCATCCTGGTCATCTTAACAGAGTTTCTCCACCTCAGTACATTGATATATTGAGATGGGTAATTCCTTCTTGTGGAGGGCTGTCCTATGCATTGCAGTATGTAAAATGTCTCTAGGCATCACCAAATGTGCTCTAGTGGAAAAACTGCCTTCTTTTGAAGGCAATATAGGCTTTTTCAGGAGAAGAAACCATTCCCAAATGGGAGGTAATTGACAAGCACCATGTACTAGCCTTAATGAGTTACAAAGGATGAAGGTCTCAAAAGAGGATCCAAAGGTGATACTCCAAAGAGATGCCATCCTCTGACAGACAATGGTAAAAAACAGTAGGGGCTATCTGAATTGTCTCTAGTGCATAGTATTGACTAATACTGGGCTCTATCACTATTGCTATATTACTATCATTATCATTTTAGTTACATTGGGTAAATTGAATTCATGTTGTGATTAATTGATCTCTGAAGTTAACTGCATTTAAGAGCATCATGTGTACTGAGAACAAATCACAATAACCTTAGATCATAAGGAGCTGAAGAGATAACCCAGTAACCCATGTTGCCATTTTGAAATAGCACTATCTACCATGGCATGGATTTAGTCCTCCTCGCTGTCTACTGCGAGCACTCTGTTGCAGACTGTGTAGCAATTAAGAAACCTGGCAACCAATCCCCTATTGTGTAGCATTGATTTTTAAGGCAAAATCAGGATCATCCCCTTCCTAGGTCCCATTAGTAAATTTTTGCATCCTTTGGGGCCTACATCTACCAGGTAGCAATATTAAAAAGAAAGTTGAAGATGGTACACGGTAGGATATGGGATTCTGACATATATGATTTTCTTATATTAGTCACAGTAGATGAGAGGGAAGAATGAAAGATGCTTGTGTAGTATATGCTTGAAGATGTGGTCTTCCAGGCACTAAACCATATAAGGAAGAAATGCAGACTGTATTTGACTGAGACAATTTGTTTCTATTTCTGATAGAGAATCAAGGAGTAAGGGCAGAGATTTACCTTTATTCAGCAAAGTCATACCTGATGAATTCCTATGCATCAACACAAGTGGGGCTACGCATTTCTTTTTATATCTGTTTACATTAAGCCTGATAGTGGTTACTTAATAGCAGCCTAATAACTAAGGAGCAGAAAGAAGGGTAATCTATATTCTCTTTCTACTGACAACCCACAGTCAGCTTTTTCCTTATTAAATAGAAACAATGAGGTGAGGTCATCAAGATGGCAGGATAGGAGGTTTCTGACTTTAACCCCACTCACAAAAAGACTGACTAAAAGCAATCCATAGACAAGCCACCTTGGTGAAAATTCCAGAACCCAGGGGTTAGGCAGAAGCATCTCCTAGAGCCACGTTGGAAGGGTAGAGGAGTGCTTTCATCCTGACTGCACTGCTCCTTCCCCAGCCAGCACAGTGACACACAGAGGACTCTCTCAGCCCATGGATTCTCCAGTGGGCAAAAGAGGGCCCAAGGTGGATATCCTGTTCCACAGCATTGTAGGATGCTTCTCAGGAGGGCCCTTGGGTCTTGCCTCACAGGGACCACTGAAATAATTGGGGTGCCTGGACCACCAGGGATCAGACAGAGCTGGAGAAGGGGTCATGGGTTACAGCAACCAGTGCATGGATATTGGCAGACCATATTCGTTATGGCAGTGGTGCCCAAGCTGAGACCCCAGCCATGGCCCCATCTGGCCAGAGAACTCAGTCGGCACTTCTGCCTGGTTTGGGTCCCCAGACAAGGGCCTTATCAGCTGTGCAGCCCATTCTATGGCCCTACCTGGACAGGAAAGCAAGTCAGCAGCCCTGTCCAACCGCTGAGTATCATCTCCAGGCCTGCCTCACCAGAAAATCTCACCATAGATGCCATGAAGCTGCAGAGAACATTCTATGGCAAAGTAGTGCAGGGAAACTAATCAGCAGACGCACCCAAATACCGAGCACGACCTCCAGTTCCATCTACCAGGAGCACAGCCTGAGGCCCTATCTGACCTGACCGCTTACAGCACCAACTAACTGCAGACTGCCACCAAAGGCACCACGCTGCTGGGGAACACACCCTGTGACTGCACCCACCCAGAAATGACTGTGGAGCCCGGCCAGTGGCCCGGCTTAAAATAGGAAGTTATAGCTATCAATAGTTACTTTATGTAAGTGGATTAAATGCTTAATCAAAAGAGTGGCTGAACGGATTTAAAAAAAAGAAAATCAAGATACCAGTGATATGCTGCCTACAAAAGACTCACTGTAATCTTAAAAGACACACATAGATTAAAAGTGAACGGATGGAAAAAGAAATTCCAAGCAAATGCTAACCAAAAGAGACCACAGGTAGCTATACAGGGAGAGAGAATTTGTAGATACTGCAGGTTTAGTTTCAGACCACTGCAGTAAAGTGAAGACTACAATAAAGAGACCCACACAAATTGTTTTGTTTCCCAGTACACATAAAAGTTACATGTATATTAGATTGTAGTCTATTAATTATCCAGCAGTATTAAATCTAAAATAACAAGGTATATACTGTAATTAAAAAATGCTTCATTGCTGAAAAATGCTAACCATCATCTGAACTTTTACTCATAATCGCTGATCACAGATCATACAATAAAAAAATGAAAAAGTTTGAAATATTGTGAGAATTACCAAAATGTGACACAGAGGCACAAAGTAAGCACATGTGATTAGAAAAATGGTGCTGGGGCGCCTGGGTGGCACAGCGGTTAAGCGTCTGCCTTCGGCTCAGGGCGTGATCCCGGCGTTCTGGGATCGAGTCCCACATCGGGCTCCTCCGCTATGAGCCTGCTTCTTCCTCTCCCACTCCCCCTGCTTGTATTCCCTCTCTCGCTGGCTGTCTCTATCTCTGTCGAATGAATAAATAAAATCTTAAAAAAAAAAAAAGAAAAATGGTGCTGACAGATTTGCTTGACACAAACCTTCCATTTGTAAAAACCACAATACCTGTGAAATGCAATAAAGAGAACAGTAATAAAACAAGGTATGCTTGTACTTAATTGCAGACAAAGAAGACTTTAAAGTAAAAATAGTCACAAGAGACAAAGAAGTTCATTATATAATAATAAAGGGGTCATTTCACCAATATAACTATCGTCAATATTTGTGTTCCCAACATTGGATCACCTAAAGATATAAAGCAAACACTAACAGAAATACAGGAGAAATAAAAACCAATATAATAATAGTTCAGACAGAAAGTCAATATGCAAATCGTGACACTGAGCAACACTATAGACCAAATGCACCTAACAGACATATATAGAACACTCCATCCCATGGCAGCAGAATCAGAATTTCAGTTGCATATGCGACATTCTCCAGGACAGATCTGTTAGGCCACAGCACAAGTTCCAACAAATTTGAGAAGACACAAATTATGTCAAGTATCTGTTCTGACAATAATGATATGAAAATAGAAAGCAATAATAGGAGGAAGACCAGAAAATTAAATAGTGGAAATTAAACAACACATTCCTGAACAACCAATGTCTCAAAGAAGAAACAACAAATGAAATAAATATCTTGAGACAAACTAAAACAGAAGTACAACACACCAAGACTTATGGGATACAGCAAAAGTAGTTCAACGAGGGAAGTTTATAGTGAAAAATATCTATATTAAGTAAAAAAACAAAAACAAAAACCCTTAATGCCTACATTAAGTAAAAACCTTTACATTAAGTAAAAAGATCTCATATAACAATTTCACATTTAAAGAATTCGTGTTAATCCTTTTCAAACTCTTCTGAAAACTGAAGAGGAGGTGACAGTCCCAAACATATTTTAGCAGGCCAGCATTACCCTGATACCAAAGCCAGATAAGGACACCTACAAGAAAACCATAGACCAATATCCTTAATGAAATAGATGCAAAAATCCTTAACAAAATATTAGCAATCAATCAACTGAATTCAACACCGCGATCAGGAAGGCTTTATCCTCAGATGCAAGGATGGTTAAACATAAATCAATAAATGTGATACACCACATGAACAGAATGAAAGACAAAAATCACATGATCGTCTCAATTGATGCAGAAAAAGCATCTGACACAATACAACATCTTTTCATGATAAAAACACTCAACAAATTGGGTATAGAAGAAATATACCACAACATAATAAAGGCCACATATGACAAACCCATAGTTAACATTACACTCAACAGTGAAAGATTAAAAGCTTTTCTTGTAAGATCAGGAACAAAACAAGGGTGCCCATTCTCACCAGTTTAATTCAACATAGTACTGACTGTACCAGCTAGAGCAATCAGACAAGATAAAGAAATGAGAGGCATCCAAATCAGACAAGTAAAACCGTTTATAGAGTATGTGATTTTATATACAGAAAATCATAAGGATTCCACCCAAAAACTGATAGAATTTAGTAAAATTGCCTAACATTAAGCTTTTGATTATCAGTGCATCCATTTCAAAAGACATCCATCTTAAATAAACATTATCAGCTATGTGACACAGCTACTAGCAAAACAATCAGACAGGGGATCAGGCCTCCCCTACCCATGAATTCTAGCTTTCAGTAGGTCCTGAATAACCTAGGTAACTTACCAGTTGAGTGAGCCCTCTTCTCCTTTCCCATGCCCTAATTCTCACTCTTTTGCTTTAAATTAGCCAATGAAGGTTGAACTTGCAAAACTCTAGACACCCCAGCCTTGGATCCTAATAAAGAGAGAGCCTCAGGTCTACACTCTTTCTTCTTTACCCATGACCTCATCGCGTGGCCCTCAGTTGAGCTGTGCTCCCTTTATGACTGTGAGTAATAAGTCTAGTTTCTCAAGTTCTTTGATGGTTTTTGAAGTTTGTCCTGCCATCCAAATAAGAACCACAAGGGCTGGTCCAGCCACAACACTAGACGGAAACTGACAATTGGGTAGGGTACAGGATTGCCTGATTGAATCTGCAATTAACCAAGGGGAAGGCCCTTTAGCAGTAACTGGCTTAGTAACTGGCTAACCCAGGAGAGTAACAACATTTGGGAAGGCAGCATCACCGGCTGGAGGTTCACCATAAAGTTATGCACTGCTGTGTATTGCTTCTGTCATGTGTTGCCTGAGGTATCCCTCCCCAAGTGTTACTGCTGCTATAATAATTCAACAATCTCTCCACAGCAGCAGGATCAAGGTCATAGGGTTTAATGAGACAGTTAGAACAATAGTTATAGAGGTCCTAATTGACTACTTATACAGGAAAGTGTCCCCCATGCCTTGGGCCAAGCTGAGCTAAGGAGTGTGGACTGGGTCGCAGGGCTGTTGGTATCACCCAAGGTGAGCCTTGGGGGTAAAGCCATAAAGAAAGGATATTCTGGTAGGCAAGGAAGAGGGAGACCCTCCCCCTGTGACCACTGAGGCAGTGGGTTATCCTAAGACTATGTGTTCTAAACTGATGAGTGGAATGGTCTTTTAACATGAAACTAATGGCACCATAAAAGGGGAAATTCAGCTTTCATGGGGCCTGTGCTCTCTACGTGGCTGCCTCACTTGCTGCTGTCGCTCTTCAACCCCCCAGCTTGATGCAATTTTACAGGTCCCATACCTAAAGAATTAATGGACAGATACAGATGTCCTAAACACCTTGTGCCTGTACATCCTAAAACCCGTAAGGAGGTTCACCAGTCCTTGATAAATACAAACTCCTCCATGGAAGCTTGATTTCTCTGTATACCAACATACAGAGGTGCTGGTATTAGGCTCCAGAGGCCTAGAGACTTTTGCTAAGTACCCTGTGAGTACTGTGCAAGTGGAGTTAGACTCCAATCCCAGAGAGGTCAATTGGGACACCCTGGAAAGGGAGGTGGCTGCTTATGAAGAAGGCTCACAGGGATGTCTTCCACAAATGTTCCCAGTAACAACATGGAAGGTCAAGATAACAGGAGAAAACCAGGAAGTAGGAATTGAAATGAAAAATTATAGTTTAACTGAAATTCAAACCTTTATAGATTTTATGCAGCAGGAAGGACAGAAAGGAGCTGATTGGCAGGTGTTCGGAACAGGCTCTCAAGTGTTACTTACGGCTGCAAAAATGTGCCAACTGGCAGGTATTTCTAAAAACCCTAAAATCCACAACCTTCCACAAGATGCATCAGGGCTATAGGCATGTTTCTTCTGAGATATCACAGATCCTCAACCCCCTAGTTTTCCCCCAGAATGGTACGGTACAAAGAAATATGCTCCATGAGGCCCTCCTGTCACCAGGGGAAAACCTGGCAGAGTCATCCACATATCTAGTGAGGATGAATAAGAAGGAAAGAAAAGGCCCCTAATATTCATACCAGGGCCTTCCCTTTCCTCACTTGGTATTTATTGCCTGGCACTGTGCTTATCCTTCTATCACAGTGATCACAGCTAAGGCTCACAGTGAATGGAAAATATCAGATAAGGCCAATCTCCCACTGTGCAAAATTGTCCTGGTCCAATGGGTTTATCATTTCTATGACCACAGTGACCCAATGATCACTTCGTCATTTGTAACCCTAAAGAGGCTCCATTTGACCCTGAGTCTGGAGAATTCTTTTTACAAGATGCTCCCTCCAATTATAGGGTGGTACTATGATATTTTATTGGGACTGCCAAAACCATTCAAAAGGTACTGGAGGGTGTTGATACGGTTGCCAGACATGGAGGAAATTCTCATTCAGAAGTCCAGATACTCCAGACTCAGGTCCCTCTACCCCCTCTGCCCCAGAGGAGTTCCCTTTGAGAAAATTTCCTTCAATGAGAGGGCTCCTTACTTCCTTCTCAGTAAATCCCCTATCTAATTCTGCCACTATGGGAAGACACAGGCAAACTTTACTGGGAGTTATAAAATCTCAGGGTTCCTGGCCAGTTGATCACCAGGCAGCCAGTTCTAAACCCTAGTCCCTAAAACTAGCATTTTCCAGCTATATCCCCTTTCTACTATCCACCCTCTTGCCACACAGCTACTTCACCCCTCTGACCTAGACCCAGTCTCCACTGCTTCTTGTGCACTCTTCCCTTATTTCCAGGGCTGGCATTCACTTAAGCCCCTACCCTAGGAAATCAGTGGCTCTGTGGGGCTTGTCCCACCTTCTAGGGACAACTGCCCCTATATTACTCTGGTGTTCTATTGGGACAATAAAAATACCTAGTTCTTTTTGGTCCTATTAGACACCAGGGCCCAATCACTGTCATTCCAGGCAATCTTTCTAAATTCCCAAAGGGCAAGTCCTTCAACATAGAGAACACTGTTGGTAAAACAAGCAAAGGTGAACAAGTCCATTCTGATGTAACCATGGGACTCAAACAGCTTCCTCTGGTGGTGGCCCTTTGGCCTTTTTTTTTTTTTTCTATCATAGGCATAGATAAATTGAAACTATGACAAACCACACAGAACCTAAGTTCTTGGCTTTCTTGGTGGGAGTCACCAAATGGATGCCAGTGACTTGTCCTCCTCCAGTCAAGATGGTAAACACCTCCCAATACCAATGCCAGTGTCCTGTCGTTAAAGATATGCTTGAGATGGAGTTTAAGCCCACAATCTCCCTTTTCAATAGCCACAGTTGGCCTACAGTTAAGCCAGTCACTAATGAGTAGTGCCTCACCATTGACTATAGAAACCTCCATGCTTAGATTCCCCTCATTAAGGCTCCAATCCCTAATATTAAAGAATTGATTGAGGACCTACAATGGGTCCAAGGAAAGTTCTTTGCAGTCAGTGACCTAGCTAATATGTTCTAATCTGTTCCCACTGTGGAAGAATCCCTGACCCCATTTGCTTTCATTTTTGAAGAGACAGGACACATTTACTTGGCTCCCAAAGGGATATTTAAACAGTCCTGCAATTGCACATAACCTCTGCCGCCAGGATTTAAATACCTTACAATTGGAAAATTGCCATTTTTGGTATTATATTGTTGGCATGCTGAGGGATCCCTCTGACAAGGCAGTATAGGCAAATCTACACACTCTCATATGCCATCTACACCAACATGGCTGGGCAATCATCCATCTGTCAAGTTTCTGGGCATCATCACGTCCTCTAAGAGCTGAACTATTCTCCCAGGTGTCAAATATCAATTGCTCACTATTAAACTACCCACTACACTCAGGAACCACACATACTAGGCCTTTTTATGTGCTGGAGGCAACATATCCCTCACGGCTCACTAATTCTTTGCCTCACATACACAGTCACATGTAAGTCTGCTACCTTCCATTGGGGTAAGGCCCAACAGTGCACGTTAGAAGCTGTCAAACAGGTAGCCTGATAAGACTTATCTCTAGTCCTATTGGGCTTCACCTTTTTTTTTTTTTTAATGATTTTTTGGCTCCGTATCCTGAGTCAAGTCATTGGCCACACTTGACTATGCATCCCGGAGTCTCTGGACCAAACGTAAGTCTATCTGGTTTCCTATGAGGTTTTGAACTAATCATTTTGCCTAAACAGCCCTATATACTGGCATCCAACTTCTGGCATCCTATTGGTCTCTTAGAAATTGAGGCCCTAATCAGCCTCCCAGATGGGGATATATTTCCTGGGGAGACCAACCATATTACTGCTAGCAGAATAATTTCATTTCCTGACCCTCTACTTCTACTGGGGCTTCCAGATACAAGGACAATTGCTGATACCTAATATGGGACTCCCACCTAGATTTCTGCTCCAAAACAGATAAATTTATTCTTATTCCCTTTGATTACCAGACATTGATTCTGACCAAGGTACTCACTTCATCTCTCAGGAGACTCAACAGTGGGCTTTCCAACGTATTCTCTGAACTTCTATCTAGCCTACCACCCCCTGGTGACTGGCTTCACTGAGCATCATAATAACCTTAAAGATATACTCCTTAAATTACTTTCAGACATCTGGCCCCCAGAATGGACTGAATTCTTGCCGCCAGCCTCCTTAATTCTGACCCCCTGGGCTTAATTCACACCCGCTGGGTCTTCATACTATACATATCGACTATTATACATCCCCTAAAGTTCCACTTTTGGTGTATCCAGAAATACTTAAACTTTTCTTTCTTTTCTTTTTTTTTAAGCCTTTATTTATTTGAGTGAGAGAAAGAGAGAACAAGCAGGGGGATAATCAGGCAGAGGGAGGGGGAGAAGCAGGCTCCTCCCTGTTGTGGAACTCGATCCCAGACCCTGGGATCATGACCTGAGCCAAAGGCAGATGCTTAACTGACTGAGCCACCCAGACGCCCCAGGAAATCCTTAAGCTTTACCCTCCAAGATGATGTCCTTTTTATTACATCTTCTGACTCACTGTTCCCTTTTTGCTATGATTTTTTCATCATCTCACCATTTGTGAGATGTGATCAAGGCAATGTGATCAAGGGCAAATAGCCTAATATGACTCCCCAGGTGAAAAGTCCACCAAGTTAGTGTGAGATAATTTCTTTGGGAACCCTGACAATGGTGAGGACTCTCCAAAAGCAGTCACTTTCCTGCTGGCCTCTCTGCTTGCATATAGTGTCTATGAAGGCTGGCTAATGAAACTAAATTCCCCTACTAATTCACAGGAGGTAGAAATCATCACCCCATGATCAAGGAGTGACACAGTTGGGGTGTCCGCAAGAAGGAAAGAAACTCTCTGCTATATTTGTAGCCATATTTACAGCGAGAACATGGACAGAAAACAAGTCATGGCTTTACCCCATGCTAGATGAGGTAATCCATGACTTTCTCACAGAAAACCACATTCAGCTACTAGTCAACATGCAAATAGCTCGTCCTGAAGGAACCTGACCCAAGCTCATCAAGTGTTGGTGCTCTATATAGCTATTGTTCTTCTTACTGTTTTGTGCAGCCTGAGTGATAGGGTTACTAGAAGATCCCTTGGGCCTAATCATCACTTAGAAAAAATGTTGAAACAACACCGCTCCAGCTCTCAATTGCACCACAGGGTGGAAAAGAAGGGGATATTGGAGAGCTCTGATGGAAGAGCTCAGGACAGCATGCCGTTGAATCTGGGTGGCAAGGGGACTGAATCCCTATACAAGAAATGGAGCTTCTGTAGGTAATATAATCTGCCAATCATCCTCAAGGGTTGGTTCTAGAAAGGCCTAGCATCCATAAGATCCACCTTAGCCTGGGGTATAGATATTGTCCAGAATCTTTGTACACTTTGAATGAGTTCCTCAGGGAGTAAAAGGGCAGCACCTGTTCCTATGTTAAAAGTGCCCCCCGACAATTCCACGGACCTCTGAAAAATCTGTTTCATACTAGATATGCAGCTCCATCTTGAATAAAAATATTGTAAGCTGTGAGACATGGCGACTAGCAAAACAACCAGGTACTACCATAGACTACCCTAACTCATGAAGCTTCTTCTTTCAGAAAGTCCTAGGAAACCCGGCTGCTTGAGTGACCCCACTTCTCATGTGTCCTAATTCCTGTTCTTATGCTTTAAGTTATACAATAAAGAGTGAACCTGCAAAATCCTAGACAATCCATCCTTGGACCCTAATAAAGACAGGGTCTCTGGCCTGTGCTTGCTTGCTTACTTGCTCTTTCTTTCTCTTATGATCTTGCTGTGTGGCCACTAACATGTTGTGCATCCTGTAGAACCTGTGAGTAATAAATCTTGTTCCTTAAAGTTCCCTGATGGTTACTACTAAAGTGTGCCCTGAAATTATAATAAGAACCACAGAGCTGGTCCAGTTACAACACTGGCCCCATTGTGAAAAATGTCTGAGGAGACTCAGTACAAATAATGAGGGCAAGGCAAGTGCCTCAGGCATTTCTAGCTAATAGCAATGCTCTCAAAAGGCTGGGAAGAACACAACATCAACATACAGAAATCAGTTGCATTTATATATACTAACAACAGAACATCTGAAAAAAAAATTAAACAATGCCATTCACATTAGCATTAAAAACAAAATATTTAGGGATAAATTTAATAAAAAAGGTAAGAGATCTGTATACTGAAAACTATAAGACTTTGGTAAAAGAAATTGAAGAAGACACAAAAAAATGGTAAGATATCCCATGTTCATGGATTGGAAAAATTCATATTGTCAAGATGTTCATACTACCCAAAAGCTACCTACAGTTTCAATATAATCACTATCAAAATTTCAATGGTATTTTTCACAGAAATGGGAAAAAAATCCCAAAATTTGTATGGAACCACAAAAGATTCTTATGGCCAAACCAATCCTAGAAAGAAGAACAAAACCAGAGGCATCACACTTCCTGTTTTTGAGGTCTACTACAAAGCTATCCTAATCAAAATAATGTGATGCAGTTCCAAAAATAGACACACACACCAATGGGACAGAATTGAGGGCCCAGAAATTAAGCCCTATGTATATAAGGCCAACTAATATTTGACAGGTGATTAAAGAATATTCAATGGGGAAAATGATAGGTTCTTCAATAAATGGTTCTGGGAAAAGTTGATAACCACATGCAGAAGAATGAGACTGAACCCATATTTTATACCACTTGCAAAAATTAACTTGAAGTGGATTAAAGACTTTAAACATAGACCTGAAACCATAAAATTTCTTGGAGACAACAGAGGAAAAGTTCCTTGAGACTGGTCTTGGCAATGTTTTTTGGCTAGGACACCAAAAGCACAAGCAATAAAAGCAAAGGCCAGTAAATGGGACAAAATCAAACTAAAAGGCTTCTGCAGAGCAAAAGAAACAATCAACAAAATGAAAGACAACATAATTAATGGGAGAAAATATTTGCAAATCATATTTTAGATAAGGGTTAATAGTCAGAACATATAATAGTACAAAATAATACTAAAAAGTAGTGAAATATTTCTATTTTTCATTTTTTGAGGAACCTCCATACTCTTTTCCCCAGGGGATATACCAATTTACATTCCCAGAAACAATGCACAAGAGTTTGTTTTTCTCCACATCCTCACCAACATTTGTTATTTCTCTTCTTTTTGATTTTAGCCATTCTGACCAGTGTGAGGTGATACCTCACTGTGGTTTTGATCTAAATTTCCCTGATTAGTGATGTTGAGCATCTTTTCATGTGTCTATTGGCCATCTGTAAGATGAAAATGCTAATTCGAAAAGATATATGCACAGCTATTTTTATTGCCACATTAGTTACAATAGCCAAGATACAGAGGCAACTCAAGTATTCATCAATAGATGAATAAAGAAGATGTGGTACCCCCCACGCATGCATGCATACGCGTGTGTACACACACACACACACACACACACACACACAGTGGAACACTATGCAGCCATAAAAAAGGACAAGATCTTGGGACAGCTGGGTGGCTCAGCCGGTAAAGTGTCCAACTCTTGATTTTGGTTCAGGTCATGATCTCAGCGTTGTGAGATCAAGCCCCACATTGGACTCCAAGCTCAGCAGGGAATCTGCTTGAGATTCTCTCCCTCTGCCTCTCCCCCTGCTCACGCTCTCTCTTGCTAAAAATAAGTAAATATATTTTTAAAAAGGATTAGATCTTGTCATTTGCAACATGGATGGACCTAGAAGGTATTATGCTAAGTGAAAAAAGTCAGAGAGAAACACCATATGTTTTCCTTCATATGTGGAAGCTAAAAAGCAGATCAAATGAATAAACCAACAGAAAGCTGAATCAGACCTATAAATACAGAGAATCAATGGTTTCCAGAGAGGAGGGGGTATGGGATAGGTAAAATGGGTGAAGAGGAATGGGAGATATAGGCTTCCAGTTATGGAATACATGTCATGGGACTAATAAGCATAGCACAGGGACTCTAGTCAGATATTGTCATAGCATTGTATGGTGAGAAATGTAGCTACACTTGTGATGAGCACAGCATAAGGTATAGAGAAGTTGAATCACTATGTTGTACACCTGAAACTAACACAATGCTCTGTGTCAATTTTACTAAAAAAAAAAAAAATACAAAAAAAAATCTCATTAGAAAATAGGCAGAGGAACTAAACAGACATTTTTCCGAAGACGATATCCAAATGGCCAACACGTACATAAAAGGTGCTGAACATTACTGATCATCAGGGAAATGTAAGTCAAAACCATTGAGCCTATCCCCTCACACCTGTTAGGATGGTTATCATCAAAAAGAGAAAAGACAAATGTTGGCATGATGTGGGAACCCTTGTCTGCTGTTGGTCGGAATGTAAATTGGTACAGCCACTAAGGTAAACAGCATGGAGGATCCTCAAAAAATTAAAAATAGAACTACCATATGATTCAGTAGTCCCACTTCTGGGTATATATCCTAAGGAAATGAAAATAAAACACCGAAGACATGTGCACTCCCACGTGCATTGCAGCATTATTCACAATAGCCAAGAACTGAAAACAACCTAAGCATCTGTCAGGGGATGAACAGATAAAGAAGATGTGGAATATATACACAATGGAATATTATATAGACAGAGAAAGAGGAAATCCTGTTATTTGTGCTAACATGAATGGATGCTGAAGGCGTTATACGAGGTGAAATAAGTCAGAAAGAGAAAGACAAATGTGGTATGCTAGCATGTATATGTGCAATCTAAAAAAAGCTCCACTTGTAGAAACAGACTAGAATGGTGGTTATCAGGGGCTGGAAGTTGGGGGAAATGCTGGTCAGAGTACCAGCTTCCAGTCTGAATTTCAGTAAGTTTTGGGGATCTCATGAACAGCACTGTGATTATAGTTAACGATAACGTATTATATACCTGAAAGTTGTTAATAGATTTTAACTATTCTCACCACAAAAAAGTAATGCTACACTTGTGGTGAACACAGAATAATGTATAAACTTGAGTAGTTATGTTGTACACCTGAAACTAATGTCACATTGTGTATCAACTATACTCTAAATAAATAAATGAAATAAAATGAACAAGCTTGTCCTAATGGAGGAAAAATGTAATGGTAAGTATATGAAGTGATGAAGTATTAGCTAACACACGGTAGTAATCGTTTTGCAAAATACACGATTATCAAATCAACACATTGTACATCTTAAACTTACACAATGTTATATGTCAATTATATCATAATAAAGCTGGGAAAAATAAAACATTCCAATAGAAAAATAGGCAAGAGTCATTAAGAAATATTTTCTCAAAAGAAGTGTGTGAAAGTATTTTATCTTTAGTGAAAGCCAAAGGAAGTAACAAAAGCACATACAAAGGTTTATATTCAAAGATGTTTCTGCATATTATTTATAGTTAAACATTGAAAACAATGTTAATATCTAAATTAAATAAAACAAAGGTTAAATAAATTATGGACCCTCATAATGATTGCATGGTATACAACATTTTAAATCATGTTTTTAAAGGATACTTAACGGTGTTGAAAATGTCATGATAAAAGTTTTAAAAGGAAGGTAAAAAACCTAAGAATGCAAAGAAACACATCAAAATGTTAACATTTTGAGTGGTGGGTCACGGGTTATTTTAATTTTTTTTCTTTCGGTACTTGTATGTAGTTTCCAAATCTTCTAGAGTGAGCGTATACTATTTTTATAATCAGGAATAAATACTACTCTTTAGAAGGTGAAAAGGAAATTGAGCACAAGTGCATCCACTTGGGCCTGTGGAGACAGACTCAAATTGAGGAGGCAGACATTGTGATCTGAAGGTTGGGCCACAAGAGTTTTCATTTGCTTACTGAGTTATATTCATGTTTGCATAATAAGTGCTGTAGTTGAAAGTTTTCATAATCAAATGTTGGGGAAAAATAGAAACAAAGAACAATGGTAAGTAAAAGAAAGATCGATGAGGGGCATCTGGTAAGCTTTTAACACTTAAAAGCCACATCAAGCAACTGAGATACAGGCTTATGAAAACAATGGATAAAGAAAAATCAGTAGGGAACTAAAAAAAAACCACTATGGTCAAAAAATGGAAAATGGCCCAGCAGAATACAAAATTAATGAGAGAATCAGGGCTATTGAGAGATTTTAGAATGTCCTTTATGCAGGCTAGAAAAAGGTGCTTTATATGGGCTGATGAATTAGGAAAAAAAGTTCCCAACTAAATGACAGAATAAGAACAAGGTACACCTCGGAGAAGCTTCAGCTTCTCTCGGGGCACATGGTTTGATAAATGGAGCGTGGGCTAATATTTGGTCACAACTGCATAACTGTGTGCAATTCTATGTGGAGAGGAATAAAGATACTTTCTAAATACAGAAGAAAAATAATGCCATGAGAAAAAAAATGATAGATATGCATGGCTTAAAAAGACAACATGAACTATTTCTATATTGAGAAAATAATAAAGTGAAACAAATGGAACTGAAGCAGAAATCAAAAATTAAAAAAAAAAAGGAGAAATCGTTACTGAACTAATAAAAAGAAATGAGCTTTTGCAATGATGAAAAGAATCTGCCATGTTCCAAGAAAAATAAAAGACGTTCTGAAGAAAACTAGACATTAAGAATCATTTAAGCACAATGCAGGGGGAAAACAAAACCGAAACCAAACAAAAAAAACAACTACCAATAGAGGAAAATCATGCTGGTCTTAGAATTTTTCTCTGTAACAGTTTGTGTTTGATGATGACAGAAATATCGACATATATTTGAGGGGAAATATATAGTACAAAGACTATATATTTAGTCAAATAGACATCAATAAAAACATATTGGCTATTTTTAAAATCTTTTTTTTTTTAATTTTAGATTTTTTATTTATTTATTCGACAGAGATAGGGACAGCCAGCGAGAGAGGGAACACAAGCAGGGGGAGTGGGAGAGGAAGAAGCAGGCTCGTAGCAGAGGAGCCTGATGTGGGTCTTGATTCCATAACGCCAGGATCACGCCCTGAGCCTAAGGCAGACGCTTAACCGCTGTGCCACCCAGGCGCCCCATATTGGCTATTTTTATAGGACACAAGAACTGTATCACTTTTATCCAAATGTTATACTAGAAGACTAGGAAAAAAACTAAGACCTTTGGAAAGGGGAATAATAGCAAGAAGGTAGAAATTATGTTTGATTTTTCTCATCATTTTATCTTTCCTTCCTGATACAATGTGGCAAATATTAGGCCCTCAATAATTATTTGTTGATTAAAATAAGGAATAAATGACTTTGAAAAACAAAACCAATCATCAAAATTACTGCTATTAATAATTACTAATAAAATTAATGCAATATACTAATTATTTCTGTAAGTTAAGGATATTAAAAGTACACAAATTCCTATTAAAGAAGGCTAGTAGTGAATATAGGAAGACTGGTAAGAGACACCTTAATTTACAAAGGGAGGAAGGATTGGGGGGTGCCTTTAAAATTCTTTTGACTTTGAAATTCATTCTTTAAGACACTTAATGAACACACATAAATTCTTTCTACTTATCAAGCAGATTTGTGTTAGAACATGATTCCTGCTTCGGAAGAGCCTACAATCTAGGGCACTACTTTCCAGAATAATCACATGTGGCTATTGAGCCCTTGTGATGTGCTCTAACTTAGAGGTTATTGTGCTAAGTGAACTAAGACAGAGAAAGACAAATACCACATGATTTCACATATATGTGGAATCTAAAACACAAAAAAATGAGCACAAAGAGCATAAACAGATCCGTAAGTAGAGCAAACTAATAGTTGCCAAAGGAGAAGGGGTTGGGCAGATGGGAAAAATGGGTGAAGGGAAGAGGGAGGTATAGACTTTCAATTATGGAATGAATAACTCACGAGGATAAAACGTACAGCATAGAATCTGAAGCAGGCTCCACACCCAATGCAGAGCCCAAAATGAGGCTCGATCAAAAGACCTTGAGATCATGATCTGAGCTGAAATCAAGAGTTGGATGCTTAACTGACTGAGCCAGCCAGGTGCCCAAGAGATTTTTAAATTTTAAAATGATAAAATACTATCTATAGCTATTGTTTAAATATTAAAAATTTTACTGATTAATTTTCCATAAACATAAATAATAGATTGGCATAATATTTTCTTCTATATTTTAGAGAATATATATAAGGAAATGGGAACAGAAGTCTATAAATGGAATTTTCATTCATCATTTTTTAAATAAAATATAAAAGTAAATATAAAATATAAAAGCAAATGCCTTAAAAGTAGTTTTCCTAGCAGTCTCCCTCATGACTACAGCTTGGTTACTTGCCTGCCCTAACCATGAAAGAATTTGTGAAATTGAGTAAATAGCTTATTCAGCTTTTATTTATAATGATATGTGAGGAAAGAGGAGGAAGGGAATCCATCTGAGTAGCTACCAAAAGTGTCTGCTCTAATGTCCCACACGCAAACAAAAAAAGAAAGAAAAAAAAAAGTTAGCCAGACTTCCCAAGGGGGAAAAAAAAAAAAACTCAGATAAAATCACAAATTAAAGAGGAAAAATTACAACTCATACCCCAGAAATAGGAAGGATCATAAGAGACTACTATGAACAATTACACACAAAGAAATTGTACAGCCTAGAAGAAATGGATAAATTTGTAGAAACATACAACCTACCAAGACTGAATCATGAAGAAACAGAAAATCTGAACAGATTGATAACTAGTAAGAACACTGAATCAGGAATAAAAATTCTCCCATTAAAAACAAAAGAGCTTGACTGGTAAATTCTACCAAACATTTAAAAAAGAATTAGTACCAATCCCACTCAGACTCTTCCAAAAAACAGAAAAGGAGAGACTTCCAAATTCATTTATAAGGCTATCATTACCCTGATAGCAAAACCAGAAAAGGACAGTACAAGAAAATTACAGACTCCTATCCTTGATGAAATAGAGGCAACAATCCTCAACAAAACGCTAGCAACCCAAATTCGGCAGTACCTTCATGACAATATGATTGGACCTAGAGGGAATCATGCTAAGTGAAATAAGTCAGACAAAGACAAATACCCTGTGATCTCATTTATAAAGGGGAATCTAAGAAGCATAACTAATGAACAAACAAAAGCCAGAACAAACTCAAATACAGAGAACAAACTGGTGGTTGCCAGAGGAGAGGGAGATGACAGTATGGGCAAAATAGGTGAAGGGGATTCTTAAGAAGTACAAACTTCAAGTTATCAAATAAATAAGTTATGAGGATGGAAAATACAGCATAGGGCGTATAGTCAATAATACTGCAAAAATGTGGTACGATGACAAAGGGTGACTACGTTTATAGTGTGAGGATTTGCAAAATGTATAGAATTGTCAAACTGCTATGTTGTACACCTAAAACTAATATAACATTGTGTGTTACCTATACTTCAAAAAAAAAAAAATTCTCCCCTCAAAGGATCATACACTATGATCAAGTGAGATTCATCTCAGTGAACAAAGAATGGCTCAACATATACAAATCAACAAGATACACCACATTAACAAAATAAAGGATAAAAATCATATAATTGTCTTGAGATGCAGCAAAAGCATCTGACAAAATTCAACATCCCTTCATGATAAAAAGTCTCAACAAAGTAGCTATAGAGGAAATATACCTCAATATAATAAGGGCCATAAATAACAAGCCCACAGCTTACTTAGCAGTCAACAGTGAAAAGCTGAAAGCTTTTACTCAAAGATCAAGAACAAGACAAGAATGTCCACTCTTGCCACTTGTATTCAACATAGTATGAAAAAGTCCCAGCCAGAGCAATTAGGCAAGGAAAAAAAAAAAAAAAGACAACATTCAAATTAGGAAAAGTAAAACTGTCTCTATTTGCAGATGACAACTATATATAAAAAATCCTAACAATACCACCAAAAAACTGTTAGAACTAATAAACAAATGCAGTCAAGTTGTAGGATACAAAATCAGTATGTAAAGTCAGTTGCATTTTTATACTCTAACAATGAACTATCAGAAAGAGAAATATAGAAATCAATCTCATTTACAATGGCATCTAAAAAATAAAATAACCTAGGAATAAATTTAACCAAGGAGGTGAAATTTCTGTGCTTTGAAAACTAGAAGACATTGATGAAAGAAACTGAAGAAGACACAAGTAAATGGAAGGCTATCACATATTCATGAATTGGAAGAATTCATGTTGTTAAGATGTCCATACTACCCAAAGCCCACTACAGATTTGATGTAATCTTTGTCAAAATTCTGAAGGCATTTCTCACAGAAATAGAGAAATAATCCTAAAATTCGTATGGAACCAAAAAGACCCCAAGTAGCTAAAGCAATCTGGAGAAACAACAAAGCTGGAGGCATCACACTTCCTGATTTCAAATGATACTACAAAACCACAGTACGGTATTGGTATAAAAACAGACACACAGATCAATAGAACAGAATAGAGCGCCCAGAAATAAACTCATGTATGTATGTCAATTAATTTATGACAAAGGAGCCAAGGTTATACAATAGGGAAAATATAGTTTTTCAATAAACGATGCTAGGAAAACTGAGCAGCCACATGCAAAAGAATGAAACTGGACCCTTATCTTACACCTTACACAAAAGCCTACTCAAAATGGATTAAATAATTGAGTAAATTTAAGCCTAAAACCACAGAACTCAAATTAGAAAACACAGGGGTAAACTTCTTTCATTAGTCCTGGCAACAATTTAGGTTTTTTGTTTGTTTGTTTGTGCTCTTGTTATTTTATTTGACACCAAAAGCAAAGGTGACAACAAAAAAATAAACAAGTGGGACTACATCAAACAAACAAAAAAAACCCCATGAAAAACATGAAAATGCAACCTAAGAAATGGGAAACAGCATTTATGAACCACACCTTTGATAAGGGGTTAATGTCCAAAATACATAAGAAACTCATACAACTCAACAAAACAAAAACAATCCAGTTATAAAATGGGCAGAGGAACCAAACAGACATTTTTCCAAAAATGACATACAAACACCGAGCAGCTGAGTGCATGTTTTTGGCATGGTGTGAGGACATTTGCTTTGAATATGCTTGTGTGGTAATGCCAACATGAGGAATCTAAATGCTAAGCTGCCATTTTGGTGATCTTGGCTTGAAACAGAACTGCAAACAGAAAAACTGTATCAAGAGAGGAAAAAATAAAAACACCCTTCTTATACTGTGGACTGAACTTGACCACTTCTCTATTATTGCCCTGTCACTCTCTCTAAACACTAAAAATGGTTGGGGTGGTGCTGAAGGGTGACCAAAGACTAAAGTGCATTAGAATTTTGGCGACTATTTCCATATGAATTCTCTTAATTTTTCCCAATAGGGCTGTTTATGATGGGTGTATGAACCCATATGTTGACCATACTGTGACTCAGCTTTGGGTTTTATACTAACTCCCTCAAATTTATAGTCAGATTTGGACTGCAACTCAATAGTTCGAAAGCTGTATTTTCTGCATTTTAAAATTTTGTTCATTTTAATGCTAAGAGTTATTTCAACTCAAAGGATAGATAATGCGTAGGTGGCAGGATGCTACCTCAAGAAAAATCAAATTGAATTCTTCTCAGGATCAACTGAAGATTCTATTTCTCATCTGAAGTTTGAGGGTGAAATGGGGATTTTTTTTTTTGCAGGGGCACACACTTGATTTGAATGTATATGAACTATGGGACAGCAGTTGGGATGATAGATGGTTTGGAGATTTATTCTTACTTTATTATTGACCCAGTCCATGCAGTTGTTCTTGTAACAGTGCTGCCTTTGTGAATCAATCCCATTTTACTTGAGAGGTTGACTCCTAAGGAGATTTCATTTCCCACCTTAGAGTCTTTTGGTTTATACACATAGCTACATACACATGTACGTACAGAAATAGCTATATATGTATATACCTATATGCGACAGCCTTTCTTCTCTTACTCATCTAATTTTCTGTGGTACAATTTTGGTTGCCTATTAGTCATATCTTTCTTGACAAAAACTTGAAATGTCTATTAATTATTGTTATTCTCTAGTGTTTCTCAAAGTGTTTTTTTTTTTAATTTAAATTCAGTTAGCCAACAAATAGTACATTAATTTCAGTGTTCAACAATTCATCAGATGCATGTAACACCCAGGGCTCATCATGTCACATGTCCTCCTTAATGCCCATCACCCAGTTACCCATCCCCCCACCCATCACCCCTTCAGCAACCCTCAGTTTGTTTCCCATAGTTAAGAGTCTCTCGTGGTTTGTCTCCCTGTTTACTTCCCATTCAGTTTTCCTTCTCTTCCTTTTTGATCCTCTGCATTGTTTCTCATATTCCACATATGAGTGAAACCATGTAATTGTCTTTCTCTGATTGACCTATTTTACTTAGCTTAATACCCACAAGTTCCACCCACATCAACGTAAATGGTAGGTATTCATCCTTTCTGATGGCTGAGTTAATCTGTTGAAGGACATCTTGGCTCCCTTCACAGTTGGCTATTGTGGACATTGCTGCTATGAACATTGGGGTGCAGGTGCCCCTTTATTTCACTACATCTGTACCTTTGGGGTAAATACCTAGCAGTGCAATTGCTGGGTCATAGCGTAGCTCTATTTTTAACTTCTTGAGGAACCTCCATACTGTTTTCCACAGTGGCTGTACCGGCTTGCATTCCCACCAACAGTGTGAGAGGACTCCCCTTTCTCCACATCCTCACCAACATTTGTTGTGTTCCTGTCTTGTTAACTTTAACCATTTTGACTCGTATCTCATTGTGGTTTTGATTTGTATATCCCTAATGCTGAGTGATGTGGAGCATTTTTTCATGTGTCTGTTGGCCATTTGTATGTCTTCTTTGGAGAAATGTCTGTTCATGTCTTCTGCCCATTTCTTGACTGGCTTATTTGTTCTTTGGGTGTTGAGTTTGAGAAGTTCTTTACAGATCTTGGATACTAGCCCTCTGATATGTCATTTGCAAATAGCTTCTCCCATTCCGTAGGCTGCCTTTTAGTTTTGTTGACTGTTTCCTTTGCTGTGCAGAAGCTTTTAATCTTGATGAAGTCCCAATGGTTCATTTTTTGTTTTGTTTCCTGTGCCTTTGGAGACATGTCGAGCAAGAAGTTGCTGTGGCTGAGGTCAAGGAGGTTGCTGCCTTTGTTCTCCTCTAGGATTTTGATGGATTCCTGTCTCACATTTAGGTCTTTCATCCATTTTGAGTTTATCTTTGTGTATGGTGTAAGAGAGTGGTCCAGTTTCATTCTTCTGCATGTGGGTGTCCAATTTTCCCATCACCATTTATTGAAGAGACTGTTCTTCAATAAAGAGTGGATATTCTTTCCTGCTTTGTCAAAGATTAGTTGACCATAAAGTTGATGGTCCATTTCTGGGTTCCCTTACTCTGTTCCATTGATCTATGTGTCTGTTTTTGTGCCAGTACCATGCTGTCTTTGTGATCACAGCTTTGTAATATAGCTTGAAGTCAAGCATTGTGATGCCCCCAGCTTTGGTTTTCTTTTTCAACATTCCTCTGGCTATTCAGGGTCTTTTCTGGTTCCATACAAATTTTCAGATTAGTTGTTCCAGCTCTGTGAAAAATGTTGATGGTATTTTGACAATGCAATCCCTATCGCATTGAATGTGTAGATTGCTCTGGGTAGCACAGACATTTTAACAATATTTATTCTTCCAATCCATGAGCATGGAATGTTTTTCCATCTCTTTGTGTCATCCTGAGTTTTGAATATTATACCATTTCCTCTTTTAAATTGAATGAACTGCTCCATTCCTTGAAAAATCTCATAAATACCACAATATAACTGAATGTTTACTATAAGCATTGCTTTGTATTATTTAATTTTTGTGGGAAGCCATATAGAATAGTTGAGTGAATCTCTTTTTGAAAGTCAGTATCTGGCTTTTATTTTTAGTTTATCTTCAGTTGTGACAATGCCAAGTAACTTGATGGTATGACCTATTCTTATTTCCAAAAGTTTGCAAAAATTGAAAAGATAAAATAATCTGATTTAATTTTTGGAACTCACTGAAGTTGGTTGTTTTTCAGGAATGTAGAGGTCTTATTACGTTTGTCTTATTATAAGCTGATAATAGTAAAATCTCTAAGGGGCATAAGGAATGAAAGCCTCTTTTTTTTCTGATAGGACTATCACCTAAACCACTTATTATAATTTTATAGGCTAACAAAAATATAGCTATCTCCAATTATACCAGAAGGTGATTATATATGTATGTATATGTATACACACACATATATATGATTATATATATAATTTTAAAAATGTATAAATTATAAGTAAAATATAAAATTTCAAAATATATAAATATTTTAAATAAATTTATAATAAGTAAATTAAAATATATATAAATAATTGTAACTTTCTGGTATATATGTACTTTGTAAGCATTTGATGGTAGCATAGAAATAACTTCTCTTCATGGAGCCACAAAATAAAGATGTAAATAAAATCAAATGCTTACTTTACAAAATGCATGTTTTCTGAAGAATCTGTGCATAAATAGTTTAAGATCCCTAATGACTAAGTTTTAATTAAGCTTTGGAAAGAGTTGCTATCAATACAGGAATGAATTGTCAGGTCAGTGGCATGGATTTTCTGATAACTACACTCAGTATTCTCGTTAGAATTTGATATGTTGAATATTCTCCTAATATTTTCATATCGTATGTGGAGTAAGAAGGTTCTGTCATTGAAATTACTCTGATTTTTACAACTCTGCCACCTGTCTCCTGCACACCCACTCACCTTATTACTGATTTCCCAAAGATTTTACTCCTCTCCTTACTGTCTAGAGAATGATTGACGCATGTATCCTCACAGTTCCTTCTCTTGAAATAAAGGCAAGCATGTGAACTTGCCCTTCTGTTTTTTTTCAGTGTAAGAGGGTATACCCAGAAATACTTTGTGAGTTAGAAATGTGATGGAGATATTGGCAACAGTGTGAGAAAGAGATCTGAGTCTGATCTGAAAACAGGTTTAATGAAGAGATTTCTCTAGGGATGACTGAGCCCTTTCACCATCAGTAGGGCACATTTCCATGATTTTCATGTGAAAAGAAGGTAACAGGAGACCACAACCATTGTTGATGCCAGCAGCAATAGCACCCAGGCTTACTGGTCACAGAACTGTCTAGAAAAATCACTCAAACATTTATTGAAGGTTTACCATGTGCCAGGTATTGTGCTTGGCAATAGAAATAATGATTTAGGGGCACCTGGGTGACTCAGTTAAGCATCTGACTTCAGTTCAGGTCATGATCCCAGGGTCCTGGGATAGAGACCTGTATCACGCTTCCTGCTCAGCAGGGAGCGTGCTTCTCCCTCTGCCACTCCCCCTGCTTGTGCTGTCAAATAAATATATAAAATCTTTTTTAAAAAATAATAATATATAAGGGTGCTTGTGTGGCTGTCAGTTAAGCGTCTGCCTTCAGCTCAGGTCATGATCTCAGGGTTCTGGGATGGAGTCCCATGTCTGGCTCTCTGTCCTCAAGGAGTCTGCTTCTCCCTCTCACTCTCCCTCTGTACTCTCTCTCAAATCAATAAAATCTTAAAAAAACACCAATTTATAAAATATGGTTCTTGTGCTAAACGATGTGCAAACTTGCTTTATATTTTTTAAGGATTTTATTTATTTGAGAGAAAGTGAAAGAGAGAGAGAGAGAGCGCACATGAGTGGGGAAGAGAGGTAGGGGGAGAGGGAGAAGCAGACTCCTGGCTGAGCAGGGAGCCCAACATGGGGCTGGAGATGGGGCTGGAGATGGGGCTGGACATGGGGCTGGACATGGGGTTGATCCCAGAACCCTGAGATCATGACCTGAGCTAAAGGCAGATGCTTAACCAACTAAGTCACACAGGTGCACCACAAACTTGCTTTAAAAATGCAGGTGAAGACATAACAAAATTGTTATGACTCACAGGATATGGAATGTGAATATTTTAAGTATGTTCTTTAGCTCCTTCAAACTACTAATGATGTTAAACAGGAAGGTATTTTCAGTTCAGGTAATCATCAGAAAAGTATAATTCCTAGCAATGAGAACAGAACATACCTTCCCTTTCGGCATATTTGACTAAATTTAAAGCTCCAACAAGGGCAGGAGCCAATACACATCCAGAGATACTTTGGACCTTAATTATCACCACTAAAATTTCCTTGTTTTCCTTCACTGATGCAGAATGAGCTGGGTTGAGAAGCTGTATGCCTTTCCTTTTCCTGTTTTCTCCCTCCTTTATGCTGCAGATATAGGAATAGGAAGAGAAGAGATGCATAGATAAACTTTGTTCTTGGATCTTAATTAGACTTAGGGTATAATTGTTTACAATCAAGGAAGAGAGTAAAGTGAACTAAGAGCTTTGAAATTCAAACCCAAGACGTAAATAGATAAAACATGTATCAAATGAGTAGCCAAGCATAAAACATCCAATTCATAAAGGCAATAAGCAGAAACATAGCACTTCAGCCATTTCCAGCCTTAATGATATAGTGCCTTATTAACTAAGATAATACTAACTTCTATAATAGATAAAATCTTCAAATTTCAGTAGGTTATCACTATTTTTCTCTACCATGATATTCAAACACATATTCCCAATTGATGGGTGGTTATTCTTCCAGTGATTTAAAAACATCATCTTCCATCTTATGACTTTACCATTTTTAACCCCTGGTTCACAAGGTGGCCCTCATGGTCATCTC
Organism: Ursus maritimus; assembly: GCF_017311325.1. Classification (NCBI taxonomy): domain Eukaryota; kingdom Metazoa; phylum Chordata; class Mammalia; order Carnivora; family Ursidae; genus Ursus; species Ursus maritimus. The sequence continues at coordinate 4,945,167 of NW_024424564.1, read as the reverse complement.
CCTTCTAGTTAGTTGGAAGAGAAACAGAGCATGGAGAACCATGTGTGAAAAGGTTTCCATAGTTGTGGTTCCCTGCCCATATCCCATTGGGCAGAGCTTAGTCACATGGTCACACTTCATTGCAAGGACATGTGATCTACTCTTGTGCTCAGAAGAAAACATATGGGTGAACAACCAACTTGTCTCTGCCACAGTTGGGATACTTGTATAAAACTTCAGCAATTTTAAAAGGCAACATTGAAAATAAGAGCCCAGTGATAAGGAAGTAACACCCATGAACAGACTTTTAGAAGACAAGAATTGTGTGGAGTCCACGGGAGAAGATAAGCATAACTTTGACAACACAGGAGGACTCGTAGGTAGAATGATGCCCTATTACCCTAAAGGTTTTCACTGTCCCTTAATGAAGATTTACAGGATTAGTATCACAGTCCCACTCTATGTACAGCTTTTTAAAAATGGTTTCATATTGTTATGCTAAGTAATATGCACACAATTCTTATTCCACAGTGGGGAATGTCACTCTCAACCAAGTATTTTGCTGTCCTTACAAGGTTCAGAGTTAAACAACTTTTTCAGTTGCTCAGGTATTTTGTTAGGCTGGTACTTAGATGGATAAGATCCACAAGACAATTTCTTTTAAGATTATGGAACCCAGAAGAGGAAAATTGGGACAAGTAGCCTCTTTATAATTCATGTTTTCCAGCTTCCACAGATGCAAGATTGATTTACTCTTCAAAGAAACAAAACCAAAGATTGTTGACAATAAACTGTGCCAGAGCTCAGTAATGAAAAAGAAGCTGGCATTTATCATATGAACTAAGATTGAATGAGTAAGTGAATATGGATCAGTTTGGGGGTTGGAAATCAGGTAGATGAAAGAACATAAGAAATGTCATAAAGTTTGTGAAACTGCATGTCCAGCGAGCTCATACAGGAAATTGCAAAAGGTGTATGTTATGCAGAAGGCATTACATACTTAATTTAAATTTGCTTAGGGAAATATATATATACACACACATACACACACATTTTCCTATTCTGTGTTCTGTAACCTTAGAGTAGAGTGGAGTTAGAAGAGTTAGGCTTGATTCAGGGAGGTAAATGTAGTTTTGTAATACAAGACCCAACCTGGAATGTATTAGATGCTCAATAACTAGTGAATTAAAGAATGACTCAATCTGATGAACAAATCATTGTAATAGGAGTCCAGGTGACAAGATACACTTATTTATGGCCAGACTAGGCCATGTACAAAATTTAGCCCCAAGGAAAATATCTAACAAGGCTTAGATTGGCAGTCAAAATAGTAAAGCCCAGAGCGGGAGGACTATGCAGAGAAACCGAGGCAGAAGTTCAGCCACACTATGCAGAGCAAAGGCAAGGTTATATTTTAATTTAGTGGGTTTCCAAGTTACTGAGGTTCATAACAGACACTGGCTTTTCAAAGAAACATGAATTTCTTTCTTTTACTATCAAGCCTGCTTTGGCCAGGAATAACTCAAGAATCAGACACAACTGATTCTGAAATTAAAAGGTGTCATTTATAGCATCTGGGAAGGACTCTGGACTTGTCCTTTAGTTTCTAGATTGTGAACATATGAACATGTAAAGAATCTTTGATTCTCTATTTTGCATCCATCATATTTATAACAAGTGCTAAGTATCCAACAAATGATGTTAATTTAGTTAATTTTAAAAATAGAATTTGAGGGGCACCTGGGTGGCTCAGTTGTTAAGCATCTGCCTTAGGCTCAGGGCGTGACCCCAGAGTCCTGGGATCGAGCCCCATATCAGGCTCATCCGCTGGGAACCTGCTTCTTCCTCTCCCACTCCCCCTGCTTGTGTTCCCTCTCTCGCTGGCTGTCTCCCTCTCTCTGTCAAATAAATAAATAAAATCTTAAAAAAAAAAAAAGAAGTTGATTCAGGCTGTGTAAGAGATTTTTTTTTTTTAAATAAATAGGCTAGAGCATCAGGAAGATACAGTTTGGAGAGTAAAAAAAAAAAAAAAAAAAGCCAGATATAATATTGTTAAGAAACAGGTGAACTTCCTGAGATTATCACTTAAGACAATGAAGACTTCTTTCTCCTATCCAGAAAGTGGAGGGCTAAATCAACTTTTCTAGATAATAAACTATCTAGTTCCTCTCAAAATTTATGTGGTTCCACTATAGGAATTTGGTTAGAATCCAAATGGCAGAGTCTGACCACTGTTTCCAAATTCATATCCAACATAAAATAATGTATGACACTGACATCCCTTTTTACTTGTTCCATCTGTTACTGTGCCCTCATTCATTTTCTTTATCTCAACTTTATTCATCTTTAGCTTTTTGCCATCATCCTGTCCCTGTCTTTTCAAGTTCTAGTCAGTATTTCATTAAGATGCCTTTTGGGTCTTCCCTTTCTTCTGCATTTTATGTGTCACTGTCAGACTTCAACACCTGTCACCTAAATTTCTACAGATTTCTCCTAGCTTAGTCTCCTTGATTGTGGTCTATCACAAGGGGCTGCTGAACACTTGTGTGTGTGTGTGTGTGTGTGTGTGTGTGTTTAAAATTTATTTTGTAATGAGCACTGGGTTTTATATAAGACTGATGAATCACAGACCTGTACTCTTGAAACGAATAATATAGTATATGTTAATTAATTGAATTAAAAAAATTTTAGAAAAATCAAGCCCAGAGTTAACATATTCAATGGTGAAAGTTTGAAGGCTTTTGCTCTAATTTTTAGGAACAAGTCAAAGGTGCCCATTCTTATCACTCCTATCCAACACAGTGCTGGAAATTCTGGCCACAGCAACCAGTCAAGAAAGAAACAGAAGGCACCAGAATTTGAAAGGAAGAAGTAAAACAATCTCTATTTACAGATGACATGGTTTTATATATAGAAAATCCTAAAGACTCTACCAAAAACTGTTAGAACTAAACAACAAATTTAGTAAGGCTGAAGGATACAAAATCAACATACAAAAATTAGTAGTGTTTCTAATGCAAACATCAGTAGTGTTTCAATGCAATCCCTATAAAATTTCAATGGCAATTTTTACAGAAACAGAAAAAAATTATAAAATTCATATAATAACACAAAAGGACTTAATAGTCAAATCAATTCTAAAATGAAGAAAGCTAGAAGCATCATACTTCCTGATTTCAGTTATATTACAAAGCTACAGTCATCAAAATAGTATGGTACTGGCATAAATGTAGACATTAGACCAATGAAACAGAATCAAGACCCCCCAAATAAACCCATTCATATATGGTCAACTAGTATTTGAGAAGGGAGCAAAGGACACTCAATGGAGAAGACAGTCCCTTCAATAAATGGTGCTGGGAAAACTGGATATTCACATGCAAAACAATGAAACCAAATCCCTCTCTTACACCACTCATAACAGTTAACTCAAAATGGATTACAAACTCAAATGTAAGACCTAAAACCATAAAAGTCCTACAGGAAAACACAGGGAAAAAACTCTTTGACATGGGTCTTAGCAACATTTTTTTAGATACGACACCAAAAGCAAAAGCAACAAAATTCAAAAACAAGCAAGACTACATCAAACTAAAAAGCTTCTGTGCAGCAAAGGAAACAATCAACAAGACAGAAAGGCAGCCTATGGAATGGGAGAAAATATTTGCAAACCATAAATCTCATAAGGGATTAATATCCAAAATACATAAGAAATTCATATAACTCATTAACAAAACTACAAATAATCCAATTAAAAGTGGAGAAAGGACCTCAACAGACAATTTTCCAAAGAAGATATTCAAATGCCTAAGTACATGTAAAGGTGTTCAAAATCACTAATCATTAGGGACATGCAAATCAAAACCACAATATCACCTCACTCCTATTAGAATGGCTATCATCAAAACGACAAGAGATAACAAATGCTATCAAGAATGTGCAGAAAAGGTAACCCTTGTGCTCTGTTAGCAGGAATGGAAAATAATTCAACCAGTATGGAAAATAGTAGGGAGGTTCCTCAAAAAATTAAAAATAGAACTACCATGATCCAGCAATTTCACTTCAGGGTACATAACCAAAGGGAATGAAATCTCATCCTGGAGGAATATCTGCATCCCCTCGTTCACCACAGTGAGCACAGCTATTATTCACGATAGCCAAGATGTGGAAAGAACCTAAGTGTCCAACGACAGATGAATGGATAAAGGAAATGTGATGTAATATATATAAATATATAAATAACAAAACTGGAAAAATGTAAAACTCTAACTTGTAAGTATTGCAGATCCTTTTAAAAATTATTTTTATCCATTAGAGTTTGAGAGTAAGGAGTTTGGAAGAACCTATGGATTATTAGAAATGCAGAATCTCAAATACAACCCAGACACACTGCCTCAGAATATGCAATACTGACAATGTCCTCAAGTAAAACTTATGCATATTAACGTATGATAAGCATCGCATGTAGTCTGATTCTCAGTTTGACTCACATTGGAATTAGTTCATAGGTTTTAAAAATACTGAACTCGGGGTCCTACCTCACATGTACGAATTCACGGCATCTTATCCACCTCCGCCAGTTTTACTAGAGATATCACTGCCATGTAACATTGTATAAGTTTAAGGTATATAATATGATGATTTGATCACATCTGTTGGAAAATGATTACCATTATAAGGTTAGTTAACACCTTCATTGCCTCACATGAGTAACATTTTCTTTTGCAGTGAGAGGATTTAAGATCTACTCTCTTAGTGATACTATATTTATATATACTTGAAAATGGCTATCTATAGTCATGCTGTACATTAGACCTTCAGAACTTATTTATCTTACAACTAGAAATTTGGACTCTTTGACCAACATCTCCCCATCCAAACCCCCCGCCCCTGACAACCACCATTCTACTCTCTATCTTCAAGAGTTTATTTATTTATTTTTGGATTCTGCATATAGGTAAGAACATACAATATTGGTCTTCCTCTGTCAGTCTTTCTTCACTTACACAGAATACTTCTTGATTGTACACCTTAAAACAACTTTTATAATGTCATTCTCCACATTAAACATATATGCACATCTGCTTTCTACTTGATCAAATCCAAGCTTCTCTATTTGACTTTGAGTTTTCAAAAGGACCTTACCTTCCATCCATCTTCATTTCCTTCTATTCCTGAACCCACATCCTTAGTGTTTAAAAATACCTTATATATGTGTAGCATCTTAGAGTTTAGAGAAAACTTCAGAAATCTTGCTCTTCTCACAATAAATAAAGTAGACATGATTATGTCCATTTTATAGAGACCTGAAAAGGCAACGCAATTTTGCCAAGGTCACATGAAAGAGCCAATGGCAGAGCCCATTCTTCTATACTACAGTATAGTTCCTGATGTTTGTCTTTCATGGATTTTTTCTTTCTCTACCTATCAAAACATTACCTGTTTCTCTAATCAGACACCTATACATATTTTAGTCTATACTTGTCCCTTTGGTGAATTAGTTGGATTGGGTAAATTCCATGTATTTCAATTTTATGTCAGGGCCAGAACAATGTACAAGAAGAGACTGTCTTATTTATTTTTTGAAATCACAGATACTCTTTGTAGTATTGAGCCATATTTCGTGAGCAATAATTTTCGTTAAGTTGCATGTACAACACCATGTACATGGCTGCATTCTGAACTCAGTAACTGATAAAACGATGAGCCCTGTCCTTGAGGAAATTTTAGCCTATCATGGGTTTGGAGAAATAAAAAGATTACAAAAAATAGCTCTGAATTTAAAGGGGACAAGCAGGGTTCTGGAAGAGAAATACATTTCAAGTGCTACGGATATTCAAAGGAGGAAGAGGTCATCACAGTAGGAGGGATTAAGAAAGGCTCCATGGTTGAAGTTATATCTGAAATAGTCTTTGAAAGATGATTAGCAAAATAAAATGAGATGGTAGATTTGAAATTTTAAATATCTGCAAACATAAAATAGTACTAAAATTAAACACATAAATTGAAATTGAAGGGCTCAAGTCATTTGGGGGGAAAATGGAAATGTTTAGAATTCATTCATTTGTTAATTCATTCATTCATTCAAAAAGCATGTGTTAAAACCAAAAATATGTTCCTCCCTACCTTCAGGGGATGCTAGATCATTAGAGGACAAAATTCACCCAAGGAAATAAGTACAATCCATTGACGAAAAGGCTTGAATAGCAGCATGTACAAAGCAGTACAGGAGCACTGAGTGAGAGCCACTACCTCTGGTGTTGGACTTACTGAAAACTAACTCTACAGGGATGCCTGGGTGGCTCAGTCAGTTAAGTGTCTGCCTTCAGCTCAGGTCATGATTCCAGGGTCCTGGGATCGAGTCCCATATGGGGCTGCCTGCTCAATGGGGAGCCTATTTCTCCCTCAGCCTGCTGCTCCCCCTGCTTGTGCGTGCTCCCTTTCTCTGACAAATAAATAAAATCTTAAAAAAAAAAAAGAAAAGAAAAGAAAAGAAAAGAAAAGAAAAGAAAAGAAAAGAAAACTCAGACCCTGGTGAAAACTAGATGGCATTGGTGGTGCAGCCATGTTGGCTCATTTGCATTTCCAATCTCCAGACCTGTGGCTGAAATTAATTTATTCTGAGCAAGTTGAATTCTCTAGGCAGACAGGTTGATGTATTGCATTTCATTATTTTGCTAGTATCGCATGTTCTCCCTCAAAGTGGAGGAGGAATTGAGTTCATAGCTCAGTAGTGCTGTTATCTTAGGCTTGTTAACTTCTTGGATGTAGCCCATGAACATTTATGCTCATGTGAGAGAGGTTATGAAAATCTCTGTAAGTGAATTAAGTCAGTGGGGGTTTTCACTCAGTGAAGACTCTGGAAGTAGGCATTCACTAAAAGGGTCTCCTGCGAAAAACACTGTTTGTAAGAGATGACTGATTTTATTTGAAAGCATCAACAGTGGGTATAGTAAAAGAATACAATTATTGAACAATTTTGTCATTTTATCTTATTTAACTGGGGTAATGGAATTCAAATTAAGCTCTGGTCTGATTTTTTTTTTTTCTGGCATGTATGCAATATCTATTTTACATCAATGTATGGTAAACTCAGCAAGAGACTCCACTAAACTCTTATTGGTTCTACTGTTAACTGAATTCTATTTTCTTATTGAATATATAAACAATTGCAGGCATATTTCTCTCTTACCTGTAAGCAGTTTATTAAATAGTCTGTACTAGTGAAAATGCATTTCATTCCAACTTAACCTCCAAATAATCAAACACAACCACAAGGACTACTGGGAATAGAAAGATCCTGTGTTTTATAGTTAGTAACTATGTTAGCAGCCATCATCCCATGAGGATTCCTGCAGACTCAAGCCATCCTTGATGGTATTTTTCCAAGTGACAGGAACTCATCATTCTTTTTATGTGCTGTTAAGAGATAGGTCTGGACTGAAACTAGTAATATTAGTGTGGAAGTGTGCCTTGACACAAGTTTCATTGTTCAGTATGACCTTGGCATGTTCCTCATCCAGCCAGCTAACTGCACCAGTAAGACTTTGAAATGACACAAGACAGGAACCAGAAGATGAAAACAACATCTGAAAGAAAGCTTTGGAAATACCACCCCAATATTAACTGTCCCTTGCAGAAGCAGCTCCAGGAGCTATTCCATCCCCGTACCCTACCTCCTGGTATTATGGAGGCAATGCAGCAAGATCATTACAAGAAAAAGCTTAGACTTTTGTTTCACACTGCTGGCTTGTTAAAAGAAGGGGCCTTAGCCAGCGTTCTTTCAGTGCTTAATGAGCTGGTATGTCTACAATAGGTGGAGAGAAAGGTACAAAATGTACCTGCAAAGTTATATTAGCAAGTTATTAGCTATTTCAAATGACTGTAAGGAGTGCATTGAGCTAAGATCAATGGGATGACATAGTTAGTGCAAGGCTTTTTATATGAAAAGCAATTCTGAAACATAATTGCTAATAAAAGATCTATTAATACTGTAAAATACACTAACAGGTTCATTCTGGGAGTAGTAAGTAGGTGATAATTAGGATATTGAAGGTTCAAATGGTATTAGGAACCCTAGCAATGGGCCCTGCCTACACTGTGGGATGCCTCACGTTATATGCTTGGTGATACATTATGAGATAAAAATATATTTTAAAGGAAATTTAAAATAAACTTTTTTTTTCTTTTTCAAATGTACTGGATGTATGATTTCAGAACCTCTACTCTGGTGGCCAGCGAAGCAAAACACTGGGGACAGACAGATGGCGAGGGTCTGTAAGGGTATGTGTGTGTGTCTACATACAGGAGTGAATGTGTGCCCTATACTGCGTGCTTCTGGGGAAAGGGAAGGTGGGTCTTGGCAACAGTGTGATTTCTTTCACACTTCACAGGGCTTGTTTTTAGATTGGTTTTCATATCTGGGTTCTTTGAAAACACTGCAGGAAATTTCTCCCTTTGGCTCATGGCTTAGTGGGTCTCCTATCCTACCGGGATTCTAGGAACATGACTTTAACCTCACAACTTCTCAACGGGTTCCACCTTTTATGTCTCTCATCTTCTGCCCTATGGAGTAAACGTCTGGCTAAGAAAAAGAAACAGAGCAAAAAACAAAATAAAGGGAAAACCTAAAGCAAAAAGCATGACAAAACGATTGATTATGCTAACTTTCAACAAGGGTTTAATACAAACATTAAATTAAAAACATCTGCTAATTGGCAACTAAAAGATGCCCCTTTGAACATTTCCTCCCCTGACTTTTTATTTTTCTCTTTGAGGTTTCTGACCTGTCAATTTCTTCTCTAGTCTCTGGCCATTATACATTACATCTTTCCACAACCAAAGATCTGAAAATGAAGTAAATTCTCCCCAGCACTGTTTCATATACCTCCCGTTGTAGTTATCTTGACTGGTATTTCACATAAAACATAACAATGATGGCTAATTTTTCCCAGAGATTATCAGAGGCATTGCAAATATAAAAAATATTTATGGATGTGTAATTCTTTATACAAGTTACCTCATTTAATCTACCTAACAACTCTGGAATGTATATACAACCCCCATTGTTCAGATGGTATAACAGCCTTGGAAAGTTTAGGCAACTTGCTCAAGGTCACCTAGCCAGTAATCAGCACAATCAAGGCTTCAACTTGAGTTTTACTTAACGTCATTATTTATTAGCCTTGTGACTTTTGGACAAGTTATCTTATTTCTCATTGTCTTGTTTCCTCATGTGTTGAGAAAAAGTGTTGGTAATAATATAAATTGCTTAACTGTACTGGACAGATAGTGCTGAATTGTCATTATTTTTGTTCTGACTCCAGAGCTTGCTCTCCATGCAAGGGCTTCTCAAACTTTAAAGAGCATTGGAATCACCTGGGATGCTTATTACACTACAAGCCAAATCTAGTAGGTCAAGATAGGACCTGAGATTCTGTGTCTCTGAAAGCTCCCAGGTGATGCCAGTGCTGCTAGTCTATAGGCTGCCTACCACTTGGTCTCAAATCAAGGGAAGCTACATTTGACTTGCTTGTAGAAAAATGATGGAGGCCAAAGTCTCATTTGTCCTTGAGGAGAATGAGTTGGTCATGCTATTTTAGTAGACTATTTTGTTTAGATATCAGTTTTGCTTTTGTTTTCCGTGCCTTTTCTGCCTCCACTGTCTCCCCTTCAATAAGGTAGACTGGCCCTTTAGCTTTCCTCGTCTCAAATGGCCTCTTCAGGGTAGGAAGCAGAACCATGCTGGTGATTTTGTTCATATTAGAATGAAATCAACTTCATTCTATTTCTTCTGAAAGCTGGAGCTCATTAGAAAGATTAAGTGTCCTTCAGGAATAGAAGTAACTGTCGCTAAAGAGAGAGGGACAGGAAGTAGAAGAGGGAGAAAGGATGAAAGAAGGAAGGAGGAAGAAGAGGAAGGCAGGGGGAAGAGAAGGAAGGCAGGGGGAAGAGGAGGAAGGCAGGGGGAAGAGGAGGAAGGCAGGGGGAAGAAGAGGAAGGCAGGGGGAAGAAGAGGAAGGCAAGAAAAGAGGAAGAAAGGAAAATGAAGGGGAAGAAGGAAGGAGAAGGAAGAAGAGAAGAAAAAGATGGTTTGAGTAGGAGGGTATAGAGCTTGGTTAACGTCCAAATGAAGGGTCCTGTGACCCATTCCTTGGCAGAGCTGAAGCATGTGGCAGACCTACAAAGGCCTATGCATCAGTCAAGTCCAGAGGCAGTAGGATTCTAAGCCTAAACTCTGTCTTCTTGGAGCAGCAGGATGTTAAAGGAAAAAAAAATTCAATGGATAAGATAGACAGATAAATTGATTTTATTGTGCTACTATTGCCAGCAATAGAGGAGAGAGCACACCAACTACGGATACCTAACCAGGAGGAAATGAGTGGGAGGGTTTTTAGGAGTAGGTTTGTGGAGTGGGAAGCTTAGGCCACCAGTGTTTGTTAATAGGCCTTGCCCAAAAGAACATTAACTTGAAAGCAGGTGGTTTTACAACTTGGAGGAAGGCACCCAATGGAAGTTAGGCTCCTCCCACCCTCCCTGGGAGATAAGGGTTCTATCTTCCTTAATTATTACATTGTCAAAGAGATGGCACTTAGGTCCTTGCAACGACATTGCTGGGTTGTAAAACTGGTAAGATTTTCACTGTGCGGAAATCAGTGTGAACACTCTCCACATACCTTGCTAACACCATGTGCCCTGCCTTCTAGTTCTCCTGCTGACTTGCCCCATCCAAACCCCACTTTGCTTGGAAGGAGTCCTTCTAAAGCATCATATGCCAAAGGATGCAAAAAGAAATCTGGGGTAGCAATACTTACATTGGACAAAATAGACTTAAAACAAAGACTAACAAGAGACAAAGAAGGGTACTAAATAACGATAAAGGGAACGATCCAACAAGAGGATATAAAAATTGTAAATATGTATATACCCAATAGGAGCACCTAAATACACAAAGCAAGTATTAATAGAAATAAAGGAGAAAATCTATCATAATATAATAATAGTAAGGGATTTTAACACACGACTTACATCAATGGATAGATCATCCAGAAAGAAAATCAACAAACAGTGGCTCTGAATGACAGGCTGGACCAAAAGGATCTAATTTATAAATTCAGAATATTCCATTGAGAAACAACAGAATACATATTCTTTTCAGGTGGATATGGAACATTCTTCAGAACAGTTCATGTTAGGCCACAGAACAAGTCTCAACAAATTCAAAAAGATTAAAATCATACCATGCATCTTTTCCAACCACAATATGAAACTAGAAATAATGAACAAGAAGAAATCTGGAAAGAACACAAATACTAAGGCTACATAACACACTACTAAACAATGATTGGGTCAATGAAGAAATTAAAAGGGAAATTTAAAAAAAAAAACATGAAGACAAATGAAAATGAAGACACAACAGTTCAAAAATCTTTGGGATGCAGCAAATGCTATTCTAAAAGGGAAGCTTATAGCATACAGGCCTACCTCAAGAAGCAAGAGAAACTTCAAATAAATAATCTAACTTCTCACATAAAGGAGCTAGATAAAGAACAAAGCTCAAAGCCAGTAGAAGGAAGAAAATAAGATTAGAGCAGAAATGAGTAGAGACTAAAAAAATGCAATAGAAAAGATCAACGAAATCAGGAACTGGTTCTTTGGGGAAAAAAAAAAATCAACAAAATTGATAAACCTTTATCCAGATTTGCCAAAACAGAGAGAGACAGAGAAAGAGAGAACTCAAAATCAGAAATGAAGGAGAAATAAAAACCAACACCACAGAAATACAAAGGATTATAAGAGAATATTATGAGAAATTATATGCCAATAAATTGGGCAACCTAGAAAAAAATGGATAAATTCCTAGAAACATATAACCTTCCAAAACTAAATCAGGAAGAAATAGAAAACCTTAACAGACTAATTACTAGCAATGAAATTGGATCAGTAATTTAAAAAAACTCCCAACAAACAAAGGTCCAGGAACAGATGGCTTCACAGATGAATTCTACCAAACATTTGAATAGTTAATACCTTCAAACTATTCCAAAACATAGAAGATAAAGGAAGGATTCCAAGTTCATTCAATGAGGTCCACATTATCCTGATACCAAACCCAGACAAAGACATTACAAAAAAAGAAAAATACAGTCCAATATCTTGAATATAAACGCAACAATCCTCAACAAAATACTAGCAAACTGAACCCAAACAATACATTTAAAAAATCACTCACCATGATAAGTGAGATTTATTCCGGGGATACAAGGGTGGTTCAATATTTGCAATCAATCAGTTTGATACATCACTTTAACGAGAAAGGGTACAAACCAGATGATTATCTCAATAGTTGCAGAAAAAGCATTTCACAAAATACAACAACCACTCGTGAAATACAAAAAAACAAAAAACAAACAACAACAACAACAAAAAACTTTCAACAAAGTAGGCTTAGAGGGAACATGCCTCAACATAATAAAGTCCATATGTAAAAAACCCCACAGCTAACATCATACTCAATGGCAAAAAACTGAGAGCTTTCTCTCTAAGATCAGGAACAAAACACCACTCTGAGAAACCCACTTTTCTTCAACATAGTACTGGAAGTCTTACCCACAGCAATCAGAAAAGAAATAAATGGCTTCCAAATTGGTAGGGAAGAGGTAAAACTGTCACTATTTGCAGATGACATGATACTACATATAGAAAATCCCAAAGACTCCACCAAAAACTATTACAACTGATAAAAGAATTCAGTAAATTCACAAGATACTACATGAATATACAGAGTCTGTCACATTTCAATATACTAATAACAAAGTAGAAGAGAAATTAAGAAAACAATCTCATTTACAAGGGCACCAGAAAATAAGATACCTAGAATAAACTTAACCAAAGAGGTCAATGACCTGTACTCTGAAAACTATAGAACACTGATGAAAGAAATTGAACACAAACAAATGCAAAAATAGTCCCTGCTCATTGGGAGAACCTATATTGTTATTTATTTTTATTATTATGATATGTTAGTCCCATACAATACATCATTAGCTTTTGATGTAGCGTTAAAACGCAAACAATGAATCATGGAACCTATATTATTTAAATGTCCACACTACCTGAAGCAATCTACAGGTTTAATGCAATCCCTACCAAAACACCATCAGCATTTTTCACAGAACTAGAACAAATAATCCTAAAATTGTGTGGAACCACAAAGGACCCCAAATAGCCAAAGTGATCTTGAAAAGGAAGAACAAAACTGGAGGTATTGCAATCCCAGATTTCAAGATATACTTCAAAGCTATAGTAAGCAAAAACAGTAACGTACTGGGACAAAAACAGACACATAGGTCAGTGGAATAGATGAGAGAGCCCAAAAATAAATTTATGCTTTAATGGTCAGTTAATCCATGCCAAAGGAAGCAAGAATACACAATAGGAAAGACAGACTCTTCAATAAATGTTGTTGGGAAAACTAGATAACTACATGCAAAAGAATGAAACGACCACTTTCTTTCACTATGCACAGAAATAAACTCAAAATGGATTAAAGATCTAGTGTAAGACCTGAAACCGTAAAAATGCTAGAGGAAAACATAGGCAATAGTCTGACACTGGCATTAGCAACATTTTTTTATAGATATGTCTCCTATGGCAAGGGAAACAAAAACACAGCCATGGACTCTATCAAACTAAAAAGCTTTTGCACAGCTAAGGAAACCATTCACAAAACGAAAAGGCAACATATTGAATGGGAAAAGATATTTGAAAGTGATATATCTGACAAGGGATTAATCTCCAAAATATGTAAAGAACTCATACAACTCAATAACAAAACAAACAAGTAAGCCAATTAAAACATGGGCAGAGGACGTAGATATTTTTCCAAAGAAAACGTATAGATGGCCAACATATGAAAAGAAGCTCAACATCACCAACCATCAGGGGAAATGCAAACCACAATGAGATATCACCTCACACCAGTCAGAGTGGCTAGTATCAAAAAGACACAAAATAACAAACGTTGACGAGGACGTGGAGGAAAAGGAACATTTGTACACTGTTGTTTTGAGGTTCCTCAAAAAATTAAGAATAGGATTACCATAAGATCCAGTAATTCCATCACTGGGTGGAATTTCCAAAGAAAATGAAAACACTAATTGGGAAAGATACATGCACCTGGATGTTTACTGAAGCATTATTTACAACAGCCAAGGTATAGAAGCAACCCAAGTGTCCATCCACAGCTGAATGGATAAAGTGGTGTGTGTGTGTGTAGACACACACAGAATAGACTATTACTCAGCCATTAAAAGAATGAAATTTTGCAATTTGCAACAACACTGATGGATCTAGAGGGTATAATGCTAAGTGAAACGAGGTACTCTGAGAAAGACAGATGTCATATGATTTCACCCACATATGGAATTTAAGAAACAAATGAACAAAGAAAAAAAGAAACAAAAACCAGACTTTTAAATGTAGAGAATAAACTGGTGGCTGCCAGAGGGGAGGTGGGTGGGGAATGGGCGAAACAGGTGAAGGGGATTAAGAGTACGCTTATTTTGATGAGCACTGAGTAATGTACAGAAGTGCTGAATCATTATATTGTACACCCGAAACTAATATTACACTGTATGTTAATTACACTTGAATAAAAAAAGATTTACATCTTAAAAAGGCAGAGAAAGCTATTGCAGTTACGAGTTTTCTACAGTAAATGCTGTAAGCAAAGGAAAGCAAGCGGTCTATAGTGAGGACAAAATCTAAGGTTTAGTCAAGCCAAGGGAACATTAAGGTAGTCTCAACAAAAGGTTGCTCGGCTTGCTGAGATGAGATCCCCTTGTTTCCTACCTGAAATATAATCTAAGACTCCACCACCTCTTTTCTCCTTCAAAGTCCTGTCACAAGAATCTCTAAATAGCTCTCCCATACTTGACCTAATTCACCAGATCCAATTCACTCACCAAATATTTAAGTGGCTATTCCAGGCTACTTGAAGGGTTTTTAAGGGGTACGTGTTAAAATCTCCATGGAGACAACTCCACATGCCAGGAATATTTTAAGAAGTCAAGGCAATAGATGATTGCATGTCAAGCCGCTGTGGGACACACAGGCAGTGCAGGCATTAAAATGTGTTAGTGGGGTCCCCGAGAGAGGCAGCGACAAAGTTTGGTCTTGTCAAAGGGTCCTCTCAGAGCCCACTTTTCTGTAGGTTTTTTTTTTTTTAAATCACTTTATCACATAAGTGAAAGCTACCTTACTCTAAGTTCTAGAATCCCTTTTCTTTTGTTACTTCACCTCTTTGTTCAGGTGTCTCACCATCTTATCTAAAACAAAACAAACAAAACCCCAAATAATTCCTTTGGCTGTCTTTTCTTAAAGTCTCTTACTCTCTTCTAGGCTGTAAGATTTTAGAGAGGTTTTCTCCAAATACAGCAACATTGTGAACACAGAGCAAATAACTGCTTTAAATACAGAGAGTAACATTAGGAAGGAGAAAAATGGATACACTGTGCTTAAATTCCTTTATTTAAAACAGTGTCTTTTACCTGAAGATTCCAAATCATTAATAAATTGTAGCTTAATGAACATCACAAAGAGAAGGACACAGTTCATTTATATAATGATCCTGATCATTTAAGTAGTTTTGCTCACAATTTGATTCCAGGAGCAGGAAATAGTAAGTGCTTTATATTTTAAGGGAAAAGTGATTTCTCTACATTTTCAGAAAAATAAACTTGGGGCTGACGGAGAAGTCTTCCCCCAAATCAAGTAACATGTAGATTCAGACCTTAAATTTTTAATCAATGGCCCTGCCGAACATGAGGATGTGTGAGGATATCCAGGAGTCAGGGGTGATCACCAGCAGGTCCTCTGCTCCCCTCTTCTCCAGTTCTGTTCAGATATTTAATCTTCATCTCCTCAGCAATCCCCCCAACACCCAACTACATCACCTTAAAGCTTTTCAAAGGTAGAAACAGGCATTTCTAGATGTGGTATTATTAGAATTAACTTGCTAATCTAGCTAAAAATTACCTCCTACTTTCTTCTAACATTAGGGATTCGTGATCGAGGTCATTCAATATGGGGAGGATTAAGACAATAAAATGTGACTGATACAAACAGAAGCAGAAACCCAATCTCATGGAAGAAGCCCTACATAGAATGGTCAGCCAGGATGGTCCAGAGATGAGCCTGAGTAAAAAGGGAGGAATAGAATGATTTGAAGAACTGTCTGCCCCGAAGGGTGGAGTTACTCAGTGGTTTGTGGGAACCTGCATTTCAAAACTTTTTATTTGGGGGAAGATGTGAACTATCCCAATAAGGTCAGCAAGGTTCGGTTTAAGTACACTCAAATTCAGCTTGCTGATGAGAAGGGTGACTTGGAATAAATATCAACAGAAAGGGCTCAAGCATCCATTTTGTTGGGTATGTGCACCTCACAAATCATAGCAGTTGCCTAAGCTTGCAATTCTTCAAAATTTGGCTTTATGTTCTTAAGTAGCAGAATGATTCACCTGTTAGCTCTGTGGAGCTTCCCAGTTGTGCTACCATGCCTCTTCATGACGTTCTGAGCTAACCTTAGACAATGATGAAAGGAGGTAGGTTGAGTCTAGCCCTAGAGTTCCCAGGATTCTAGACAGTTTTTTTTTTTTTTTAAGATGTAAGGTTAAGATCCATTACCATACAGCTGTCATTAGTCTCAATAATGTGTTGATAAGAGAGCAAACCCCACACCTAATAAAGCTATTTTTATTCAAAAGGGGGTGGCATGAATGGAAAGCAAAAATTGGAGAAACTATAATATTGGGAACTTGAGACAGGGACTAAAGTGCAAAAGGTGGTCTTGTTATATTTTCTTTTAAGACTAACTTTGGTACTATTTATTTTATTGCAATTGGACGTTAATACAATCAATGTCTGTGACTTACAAATTGTTTTGCAACCAAACTCCAGCAATCAAGGCCATATGTTACATTAGAAGGGTTACCCTTCTCCCCATTTTTCCCTTTTGCTTGAAAAATAGGGAATGAGAAATACTAAAAGACATTGAGAGAGAATGGCTCTGAGCTGGAGAACTTTCAATAGGCTTTCAATTCATCAAAGCTGATTTTTTTCCATTCCTAAAGGTAGGCAGCTGAAGAGGAAACGCTCGGTCATAAGCATTCACTAAAGAAAACCTGTACCCATAAAAGGATTCCCCCCCCCCGCCATAGGGAAATTCAAAACTTCTGAGTAATAAATTCCTCTGGGAGGATACACCAGTAGCATCTAATAGCATGCTGGCTGCTGGTCCACCCCACAGAAAATCATTATCTTCCAAGGCTGCCATCACCTTCTCCGTAGGCAACGCTCATTCATTTAGGTTCGAGGATAAGACATGAACTCACAGACCTACTGTGCTTTACTTGTCTGAGGGCTTCCAGCAACTGACAAATTAATATACTATGAAAGCAAGTCTCCAGGAGAGTGTAATATAGTGATAATAAAATGACTATGCAACGTGAAGTATACCAATGATGTGAGAAGAGGTCCTGGTCTGTAACAGCAGTACTATTCATTTACAAAATCAAGTAATTGGACTTTTAAGAAATTTAAATTTCCATCAATTGTTGCATTTAAAGTCTCATTTCAGACTTCTGCCTTCACCTTTCAATTATTCTCTCACTTTCTTGCTTTTACTTTCTATTTTTGCACTGAGAACATCTCTCCTGCATTTGGCTCAATTCTGTATGTCATTTTTCCTGTTTCCCACCAAATCTACACCTCTCTTTTAATAGTTCTCAGTTTGGCAAATGGCATGATCTCTTAACCCAGTTGCTAAGACCCCAATCTTTGGTGTCATTATGAACTCTCACTTCACGAATCATATCCGTTAGCAAATTCTGCCAGAGGTTTTTCAAATTGTATTCTGAATCTAATCACTATTGACCACCTTCATTGTTTCCACATATTCATGTCACCAAATCTCTTACCCAGTTTATTGCCTTTTACGTATTTTTCCTGTTTCTATCATGTCCTGCAGTTTATTCTCAAAACAGGAAAAAGATCCTCTTAAAACACAAATCAGATCATCTTACTCTTGTGCTTCAAATTCAAAGGTTTTACTGTGGCCTACAGAGCCTTAAGTGATGACCTCTCTGTCCTCTTCCTCCAATTCTACCCTTGCTCACAGCCACACTGCTCTCCTTGTTGTTTCTCAAACACGTCAAGTTCCGTCCTTAGGGCATTTACACTCATTGTTCCCTTTTTCTGGAAGCGCCCTCCTTTGCCCTCCCCACACCCAGATCCCCACGTGACTAATTCCTCATTGTCCTCAGGTCTTGATCCAAATGTCCCTCCCTCTGACATTCATATCTGCTCACCGTATCTATATATCCACACTGCCTACCACCCTTTCCATACTCCTTACACCTGCTCTACTTTTCCTCAGGGCAGAGCTCTCCACCTGTCATTACATTATACAGTAATTTGTTTATTCTCTTATTTGTCTCCTTCGCTTTAATGCAAACTCCCTCAAAGTGGAGAAATTTTCTTTTCGAGTCCCCAACTTACACATGAGATATAGAAGCAGTGCCTGGAACATAGTGAACAGTCAAAGGAAAAAGTACTGATCATCAAGTGAATGAATGTTACTTTTTCTATAATGCTTTTGTTTTTGGAACTTATTTCTCCTCATCAGCTGATAAATTACATCTTTCAAATTCCTCTTCCAAAACACATTTACAAAAACAAACCAAACCGCCAATCAAATTAAAAAAAAAATGACATCTGCTTCTTGAAATACCACATTCCAAACATCCCAAAACCAAAACAGATTATCACACCATGGAACACAACCTGATTAGGTTAAATAATGCTAATACATGGACTTACCGTTTGAGGAAATTCACTGAACAGCTACATCTGTCTATAATCTGAGTCCACATTCTATACCTTAAATTCAATTTTCTATTTTATTCAAAGACATTAATCCTCATGTTTCAGTCACCTCCGTTCCCTTCCTCATCAACTCTCAAACATCTGATCTCACTGACTTCTAATGATATCTTCCATTAGGTCAAGCCAACTCCCCACCCCCTTTTTTTTTGGTCGTTTCCCTCAAAGGGCTTGCTAAGGTAAGCTTTAAGTTGTTCCCTATCTGGAATATTGAAATAGTCTATTTCCAACCAGTCTGAAGTTCTAGAATGGTCTATACAAGATCAGTCTTGCTCATCAGTGTACTCCCTGTGACTACTACCATCCTCAACACTTAAGTACCTACTGAAGGAATTAACATAATATTTACTAGTATATTTCTGTTATGGATTGTATGCCTTTTCTCTGCAGGTCTCCTTTCTATAGGAAACATTAACGTGTAATTCTATCTGAAGGTACAGGAGACAAGCTGAAAGAAACTGCATAAGAATATGGTCCAGATCTCACTGGGCTAGGAAAATGATCTGGAAAACTAATGCAGTATTAATGTCCTACACCATTCTAATAATAATGAGTTAGCTTAGTTACAAATGACATAATGAAATCTTGTATTAATGCTAATAGACGATTTCAAAGTAAATTGAAAATATTAAAAAAAAAAGGAAGAGCAAGACTTTTTTCTAATAACATACCAATGGATACAGCTTTTATTCATTTATTAACATTCCCTAATGGGCTAAAAATAGCAGAAAAATATAGGCACCTATGAAACTCAATTTTTTGACAGAGATTTTTTCAATTTCAAATAATTGATATATTTTTTAAGATTTTATTTATTCGAGAGAGAAAGAGACAGAGACAGCACAAGCAGGGGGAGAGGCAGAAGACTCCCTGCTGAGCGGGGAGCCCAATTCGGGGCTCAATCCCAACTCAACCTGGAGATCATGACCTGAGCCGAAGGCAGATGAAATTTTTTAAATTTTAAATAAATTTTAATTGCTTAAAATAAAATATATTTCCAAGATTTCTAATTTAACTTTACATTTATAAATATTATTGCCAGGGAGTACTAGAGTGTGAATTAGAGTATTCGCCTAATATTTAGTGACAACAAATTAGTGGGAACTTTTTCATATAAATATAAATTTATCTATTTTATAATGCTTTTTGTCAGAAATAATCAAGGTAAAGAGACTCAACTTCTAAAAATTTTTGTTCTGCTTTCTATTTTCATGTATTTTTTTTTTAAAGATTTTATTTATTTGTTCGACAGAGATAGAGACAGCCAGCGAGAGAGGGAACACAAGCAGGGGGAGTGGGAGAGGAAGAAGCAGGCTCATAGCGGAAGAGCCTGATGTGGGGCTCGATCCCGTAACGCCGGGATCATGCCCTGAGCCGAAGGCAGACGCTTAACCACTGTGCCACCCAGGCGCCCCTATTTTCATGTATTTTTTTAAAGAACAGTTTAGCAAGAGAAATTTTTAAACTATTTTGGAGAAAATACAGTGACAATCTTTATTTATTTTTTAATGTTTTTTTATTATATTATGTTAGTCACCATACAGTACATCCCTACATCCCAGTGACAATCTTTAAAACATGTTTTGCCTTTCCTGGCAGGAATGAGGAGTGACTGTGAGGTAATTTGAGCGTTAGCCATCCTTTTCTTAAGTCATAAGAGATTTGGAGGAGAACTACTTTATTTCAGTAGTCTTATCGGATGAAGAATAAATATAAGCCACTAGA
The DNA here is from genome assembly GCF_017311325.1 of Ursus maritimus. Lineage (NCBI taxonomy): Eukaryota > Metazoa > Chordata > Mammalia > Carnivora > Ursidae > Ursus > Ursus maritimus. The sequence continues at coordinate 4,924,521 of NW_024424564.1, read as the reverse complement.
GCTCATCTTTGGGAAACTTATTATGGTCACTATCTTCTTGAACCTTAAGGGTGTTGACACTTTCAGTCCCCACCTGTGAACACTTGCGTAGACCTCTCATGCTTCCTTTTGCTAACACATTTTGACAAGAATTACTCCTCTTGTCAAAGATATAAATGAGGGATAATTGGAGAAAATAGAATTTGGGTGGTTGCTCTCTGCAATATATAGTATAATGCGTGTGACAGCTTTTATTCCTTATTATATTTAAGGTAAAGACCAATTAATTTGGCATTTATCTTTATACTGCCTTGCATTTTCCCTTTTGTTGCATGATTTATCATTTTCTTACCTCTACTCTGGTATTGTTTTCTCCTCAGGACAACACACATTTTACTAAGTTGTTTTTAGCATACTCTTTAGAATCCAGCACTGTGTTGAAAAGAGGTAACAGTAACAACAACAACAATAATAGTAATAAGTTAGCTAAAGGAATGAATGAATGAGTGGAAGTCTAAGGGAAGATATGCATGTCATTTTTAGTAGCCCATAAGAAAGATCACTGCTTAAAATTTTAATTAGGAATTTCTTTCCTTTTCTTTTAAAACTCTGGCAAATAGAGTAAATGCACTTATTAAACTTTCTTGCCAGACTTTTTTGTTTGCACAGGGTATCATTCAGAGCCTGACCCTGTACTTGTAGCTCATGGTGCTAACTAATAAAATGACAGTATCTGTAAGCGGGTGTACATTTTCTGGGGTTAGCTCCAGAAGACAGATAGTCCAGGTCTCTGTTCCCTATTTTCTGGGGTTGTCATCATTGACAGTCTTATAGAAGTTAGTGTAAGGTTTCATTCTGGTTGCAGAGAGAATGATCTAAACTTGGATTAAGAAGAGGAGATTTTATGCCCAGAAATAAATTTGCTCATTTCTTCCTTCCCTCCTTCCCTCCTACCTTCCTCCCTCTTTCCCTCCTTCCTTCACAGAAAAGTAGTAATGGACAATTAAATGTCACCACACTGGCTAGACTCCTTTCACCACAGTTAACATCATCCCACGCCTCTTAAGGAGTTTGCTTTTTCTAGGAAAAAAACCCCAAAATAACTAGTAATTCATGATAATCACTTAAATTCAGTGGTACAGGGTTTTTGAATTCCACCTTCCAGAGAAAGAGCCATGGCTTTGGAGAGGGAAAAAACAAAACAAAACAAAAACTAGTTTTAGAGACGGACTGTAACAACTGTTTGTAGGTTTAAGCAAATTATATAATCTCTCTGAATTCCTGTGTCCTGACTGACCAACTTGCAGAGATGGCATGAGGATTAAAGGAAATTAAGTACGTAAGTCACCAGGTACCCAGAAGATGGCTAGCAATTTTATCTTTGCCGAGCCCTCCCTATCTACCCCTTCCTGGCCTGGGACTGGTGCAAAAGAGGGAAAAGGAGGTTAAAAAAATAAAGATAGGAAAAGGATGTGACTTTCTTTTGAAACAGACATTATTCTTACTAATTTTACCTATGCATATTTTTTTATGGTTAAATGAATAATCAAAGTAAAAAAATTCCATGGACATGGGGACAAGATCTTGGAGGTTCAAGATTTTCTACTGAGGATTGTCACAGAAGAACAATGCCTACATTTATATTTGTGCTTGTTGTCCCCAGAGGAAGGTCAAATACATTGTGATATACTGTATGAAAGAAGGTATATCTTTCATACCTTTCATACCTGATAGTGGCTCAGAGACTATCAGTGGGAAACTGAGTAATCATGAGACACCAAGTAGGAGAGCCGAACAAGTACAGAACTTGCGCTCATACACTATTTATCAATGTTGTGATCAGAGGTATTATAAATTCATCTATCCAAATTCGATTTACTATACGATTTCATTAGTAACTCTGGTAGTACAAAGGAAATGCATGCTTATTTTCCTAATTCCATCAACTGCTGGATTATAACTCAGTGTAATGCTAATTTGAGTGAGAAGGTTTTCAGGGTTATCAACTATTAAAACTGGCATTTGAGATTATGTTTGATAGCTGAGGTCTGTAAGAGGTGGCTGTCTGAGTTTTCTGAAATAGCAAACAGAAATGACAATTATTAATGTATTTTTACCAGTCACATTTTTGCAGAAATCTATTTTTCTGAATTAATATTAAGTTAAAACTGAGAATTACAGAACGAGGCCTGAGGCTGCATCTTTCAACTATTAAACCCCAGCTCTGGCAGTTTAATTCCAGTGACATAACATCATCCGCTGCAGTAAATACAATTATAACTTTATTGGTTTTGTAGGGTTTTTTTAGTGTTTAGTATTTCCATTTATTTCAGTTTTAGAGTCATTAAGATCTAGAAATTATACGATTTTATGTCTGGTTTTATGTTTGTATAAACTTTAAGTCACTTCCAAAAATTAATTTTTAATACCTATAGTCTTTAAGATATTTTGTTTTTTGAAAGTGGTTTGCGCATTAAGTTTTAGAGCCATTGGAAAAATCAATAATAATCAATAGCTAAAAGAATCTAATAACCTCCTAACTTTATAAAAGTAGAAAGAGGAAGAGGTTTGCAGCATAGCAAATTACTTTGTTTAAAAATCTCTGAAAGAAACTGCAAACGTCCCTGAGACTATCAGAACGCCTTCAAAGTAATCACCCACGCAAGAGACAGTATTAAAAACCCTGGTTAAACCTGCGAATGTAATTGAATCAGAAACACAAGGATTAACTTCTTAGCATTAAAATCCAGTACTTTTAAATATAAGCCTTAGAAGCTTGGCTTAATCAAATGTCACTTCGATAGCAGCAATGATAATTTTGTTGCCCAGATGTCTTATCAAGCTTCATGGATAAGAGGAGGAGTTAGAATCAATGGTATGAAGTGTTTCAAGAAGAAATTATCTCTGGTCTTTGTAATCCTTGAGCATCTTCACCTCCATTAATACATTCCTTTTGGAGAATATGGACTGTGGGAATTTAATCACTGTCACTCAAGAAGATCAATATCTTTGCCTCAGATATATGATGCCTTAGATTTTTCTAAATCAAGCTGGACCCATTAGCTGAGACTTATCTTAAAACCACCAGCAAGTGACCAGAAGATACTGACAGGAAATTAAAAACGGTCTTTATATAGTACAAGGAAGACAATTGTTTCAAAATCAGGTCCTTTAAATCACCAGGGAAGTTAGAGATTAATGAGTCAAGTTATAGCTGCATTCATTTACAAAATGAATGTTTCCATTTAGACAACTAGGGCCATCAGCATTTTTTTGTACGTGAGATTTATAAGTGATTAATAGAATATGAAAATTAGAGATTACCCACATAGGGTAGAAGACCCAATTATATATCTCAGGTTCTTAAGTATAGGGAAGCTGTAAAGTTACATTATTAAGGTATTTGTCAATTAATAAAAAATGTGACCATTTTTGATGTAAGCAAGTTCTGACTTGCCTGTTGATGTATTTTTTCAACTAGCCAATAGAAAACACCATATATTCTGCACAGCTATAGTTATTTTATTTCTTAATCTGCTTTATAAAAATCATTTGAAAGTTTAATTATTTCAATTCCTTTTATATTTTATTCAGTTTCAGAAATTCTGAATAATGCTTTCAAATTTTAATTTTTTAAACTCCTATTTGAAGATGGCAAAGGTTTCATGCTATAAAATTTGAGGCCTCAAGGTACATCTGTTTTTCATTATCTAGCCTTTCCTTACCTCTGTAGATTCAAGCTATTTAACAATTATTTGTCTACCTTTGTTAGGTATGGTTCTAGACTTTGGAGACACAGGAGTGCATAAGAAGGAAAAGATTCTTGCTCTTATGGATTTATATTCTCGTGGAGGGAGACAGAAAAAAAATGAAAATATCAGGCACCGAGTGATGTTATAACAACAGTGGTTCCTATCTAAGAGAATGATGGGAGTAGAGGGTTTACTTTAAAGAGGATGATCAGGTGACATTTGAGATGCATCCCTAAATAAGAAGGATCCAATTATGCAAAAACCTCCACAGAGGCCAGGCCCTTTCTCTGCTTGGCACCAAACACACCAGTGGGCAAGTTCTCTGCAAGTCCACAGACCCCAAAGGGAGGGACTAAGCTATCCGTGCCCAGTTTACTCCCAATTTATGATCCAGTAATTACAAGTAGTTCCATGGGGAGGATTTTTAAATAGAGCAAACGCCTAAGAAGATTCCGATAAAACCCTTAATGAAACCAGAGAAGTAGAACAGATGTATTCTTCCCTTAAAAAAAAAAAATGTAGATTCTATTCTAAGGGCAATGAGAAGCTACTGTAAAAAACTGAACCAAGAGAGTGACATCATTTGCATTGTTAAAGACCATTCTGGCTACAGTTTGAAGATTATGTTGGTAGAATGACAGCAGGGAGACTAGTTAAGAAGCAGGTCAAAAATATGATTGCTGGCCACAGGGTGGAATGATGGAGATATCGAGAAGTGATTGACATTTTACTGGAGTTATGACCTTATTCAAGCCACAGAAACTCAAATCTGAGTCTCTGAAATGGAATCCGTAAAGTGCGTTCTGTTTTTCAAAGTTATCTTAAATGGAATAGTGGTGGAAAGAAGTGGAAGAACGGGTTTTGTTTTAGAAGCTGAATTGAAAGCACTTGCTAATGCATATGTTGTGGGCTGAGGGAAGAAGAGTAAAGGGCTCCACACACACCTTAGGAACCAGGCACCAACTAAACTGCATCATCTCAGATTACACTAAGCTTTCTTGTGTTACCATGGCTTGTGTATGTTGTTCCTGATACCTAGATCACCTACTCTCTAACTTTCTGCTTAATACCTACTGATCCTTCAAGTTGTAATTAAAATGTCACGTGCTGTCTAAAACCTCCCCAATCTAAAGTAGATGCTCCTCTCTGACCTTCTGAAGACTCGGTGCATGAACTCCTCTAAAAGCAATTATCATACTGAATTACAATTGTTGATTTACATTTCAGACTCCCCTAGCTGAGTGTGTGTGATAGTGAACAGGGAGTGTGCCTTTCTTCTCAGTACCTCTATTTCTTATACATCTTACATTTTACCTGGAATATTGTATCAATTTAACATAGTTGTTGTGCAATAAGCAAATGAATTCATTTTTACCTTCTTCCAACCCAGAAGGCTTACACTTTTGTTGTGGTGATGTGTGTTAATACTACTTGGAAAATTGCCCCCTCTTACTTTTCCTTCATTGTGAACGTGTTAAAAAATATGCGTGTATTTCTTTAGTAATACGTTGCATAACTGAATGTCCACGCCAAAGCAAAAATTGCATTGGATAAAGTTAAACATGCAAGGAAGACTTCATTCAAGATTACTGCAATAGGGGAGAGAGATCACAGCACAGTCTGAGCTCAACCTGGTACAACCAAAAGCTAGGAGAGCTTTTAAAAGCAGAGAGAGGAGGACCCTTAGGCCATTTGCTAATTGTGCTTGCTAATTGGCCATTACACCCCATCACACCACTGAAAGTAAACTGTCTCCTATCTTCCAGACAGGAAATGGCTTTACAACTTGGAACAAGGCACCCAAAGAAGTTAGGCTCCTACCTTCCTACAGAGACTGGGAGACAGGGGTTCTATTTTCCTTAATTATTTGTTTTCAAAGGGATGAGACAGCAGATCTTTCAGGAAGACATCTCTAGGTTGCAAAACTGGTAAGAAGCTTTTAGGAAGATTTACATTTCAAAGGGGCAGAGAAAGAATTCACCACCCCAAATTTCCACCATAAATTCTACAAGAAAAGGGAGGTTAGGGCCTACAGTCAAGAAGTCTGATTAACTTTTAGTCAAGCAATTTTAGTCAAGAGAAAGATTGGGGGTGTCTTGGTTATCTACCAAGTTTAAGATTCCATTTACTTTATTACCAAAGTACAAAGACTATTAGATTATTACTTTGAGATCTAATTGCTAGTACACATGCTATATACCATTTATCAGATATCAGGAGACACAACAGACTTTCATCCTTTCAGTGGGTGTTACAGATCTCCCAGTGCTAGGGAGAGGGTTATGATGATGGCTTTATTTTCCATGAACTGAGCAGCCAGTCTGATTTACAATTCTCAAAACTATGTATGCTTGACAGATTTGCTCATAATGTTTCTAAAACCAGTTGGCACATGAGTGAGACTGAAGATAGCCTCTATGACTGCTGGATGTTGTGGTAGACTCCATTTGAATGTCATGCATTTCAAGAACTCCAGGGGAAAAAAAAAATGGATTTAACTACTGGATTCAAAGTTTCTATTTCTTCTGTTGACAAGGTCTTTGATAAAGCCTTTGTTTTGACAAGGTTTCAGCCTCAGTCTTACTAATTTTTCAAAAGGTAAAAGCTCCCTCAGAAATTCAGAGCACATCTACTTGTGATGTTAACAATTAGACTTTTTATTATGGTGGGGTGCATCTTTCTTTGTTGTTGTCATAGAGTTTGTATAAGAAAGTGGCTTGGGAGATGCTATTTGTTTTGAATGTAAAAACATGTGGCTACCGTGAAAGAATATTTGATGAATTCCCTTATTCCTCATTCTCATATTTATCTGTTGGAGACTCAGCACTTTGCAGCCTCATTCTAAAAACATTTTCATCTCATTACCAAAGCACTGCTGTATCATCATTTTGAAATTGGAGGGCCAGATTGTGTGACCGATGGGTGGTCAAGGACTGCAGCACCCAGACTGTCAAGCATGGTTTCTCAACTCATTTCACAAGAAAGACAGTGTTTGAGTGAGGGATTCAGATCCAGTTTTTGGTCTTCTAGTGCATTTTGACAAACTCTTCCTGACTTTGCCTACCTAGAGGGCCTAGAAGGGAAACCCAGAGAAGCTCTGGACACCAAAGAGTCAGATTGGGGCCAAGGAGAACAGGAAAAACCACATTCACTTCTTTGGCTGGACCCATGCCTTTCTCACATTCTTCTCTCCCTGATACAATGATCAAGATACTTTTAACTACAACATTGCTACAGTAGAAGGTGGAAATCTAAATGCTTGCTGAAAGGTATCTACTATAGCCTTACTACTCAAGGTGACCAGTAGCACCGACATCACCTAGAAGTTTGTTAGAAATAGAGTGTTGGAAAAAAGAAAAAAGAGAGTCCTGGGTCTCACCCCAGACCTAATAAATCAGAAACCCAAGATCTTTATATGCACATTGAAGAAACATTGCACTATTAATAAGTACACTGTTAAAAATAGCAACAACAAAAAAATCAATAATGGCACATGAGTGTTACACCCAGATGAGAAGGGTATCTGCACCCATGTTATTGGCCAGAATTTGGTCTCCTGGTCATTTCTGGATGCTAGAAAGCTTAAGAGTTCAAATATTCTGCACTCAAGCCTGTACTTTGGGCAAAACAAGGTGGGGGGGGGCGGTGGGAATAGGAATTGGGAATTAGAGCCAACCTCTGGTATCTTCCACATACATGTTTAAAGAAGCATATACTAAAACCAAATATGCAAAAGTACCTCAAATCATCTGCAATTATAAAATGAAGCCCCAGCTTTCATAATACCTAAAGTTATAGTTGTGTCACTCATAGACTTGACAAATACTTTTCTGCCCACATAGGATCATTCCATGGCTGAACCACGTGCCATGACATGTATCAGGTATATTAATTCGCATATCTCTATATTCGTATCTTTAATTCACATTCCTACAACAACCTCATTAAGTATGTACTACAATTCACCCATTTTACAGATGAGGAAGCTGGGGAGATGGAGCAATTTGTCCAGGCTTACAAAGCTAGAAACTTAAGAGTCAAGATTTAAACTTGGTATGCTGTCTTTCACTAAATACACAGTATGAGGAATTCAATTTAATGGAAATAAATAAATGCAATAATGGAAAAGTGTGGAGAGCCCCGAGAGTGTATCATAGGGGGACAGAGCCTAATTTGTGGTAGGGTGGAGGAAGCTTCTCTCAGATAGCCCTATTTAGCTGGCAACTGAAGAATGCACTGGAACAAGGCAGATGGAAAATCTGAAAATTCCAGATAGAGGGGAAAGCATGAAGGAAAGGAATGAGAATGGACATGCTGGGAATGAAGAGGTGTGTAGTGGCCAGTCCTAGTGCTGTCAAATAGGCTGCCACATGAAACTGCATGGCTGAGGAGGCACCATTTTCCTTGACTCAAGTGGGAGACACTCTGTGGCTCATGCCTGGGCACAAAGATAAGGGCACCTGAGGCTAGTGTCTTAGGGATTTTGGATATAAACCTCATTACAAAGGGAAATCTCAGAGTTAGAAAAGGGAGATCTGAGGCTCACCAATATGTTGAGCTTGAAAAAGTGGAAAAATGGACAGAGGAGACTAAAAGGTGTAGCCAATAACGTGTGAGCCAATAAGGTATAAAATAGATAGAGTAGCCAATAAGGTCTAATAACCAATTCCTTTTCCCCCCACCCCTTGTCTTGCCCAAAGTACAACCTTGAGCACGTAAGGTGGGTCTACCTTTCCCTCAGTTGCCACTGAATCCATGGCTGCCCAGAATAAATGCTGCACTTCTCAGCTCCCCTAGCAGGAGTGCATAGTGGCTTGATTAGTGGCCCCTCCAAAATTCGTGTCTGCCTGAAACTGCACAGTAGGACCTTATTTGGAGAAAGGGTCTTTGCAGGTGTGATTGAGCATACTGAGATGAAGTCATCTTAGGTTTGGGGGATGTGTGGCCTAAGGCCAATGACTGGTATCTTTATAACAGGAGAGAGCTTAGAGAAACACAGATGCCTGTGTAGAAGGAGGGCAATATAAAGACAGAGGCAGAGATTGGAATTCTTCCCTCACAAACCAAGGAACATCCGGAGCCACCAGAAGCCAGAAAGGACTCTTCCCTAGAGTCTTCAGTGAGAGCATGGCCCTTCTGACTTCTAGCCTCCAGACCATGAGAGAATTAAGTTCTTGATTTTCTCCTCGTTACTAAGTTCCCTCTCGAGGTGATTTATTCCAGTTCATGTATGTACTTCATTTCTGAATTGGTATCTGTAAAGCAGAACATTCTTAAACTACAAAAAAATATACAGTAAAAGCTTCTCTCCAACCATTTTTTCACACATCATTCTCATCCTAAGAGTTGACTGTCATTTAGTTTTGTAGATAGTTTATGCACATACAAGCAAATACAAACCTATATATGTGTACACACACACACACACACAATGGTTGTATATACACGAGCATGTGCACATACATTTTTAGTAAATAGCAGTTTTAGCACATACACTGTTACACATGTGGTTTCTTCACTTAAAAACATGTCTAAAATCATCTCACAGTATTATGCCTCCTTATTTTCTATTACTGCATAGTATTCCACTTCATAAGCCTGCCACCAAGTTCACAATCAATCCCAACTAATGGACATTGACACTTTTTCCAAATTCTTATTAAAAACATAATTGAAGTGCTGTTTTTAATAAACTAGTCTTGAATCTGTTGAAGAGTATGCAAAGGCTAAATTCTTAAAAAGGAGAATTGTTGGTTCAAAGAGTATATAGATTTTTACTTATGATAATCATTTCCAAATGGTCTTCAGTAAAACTTGCACCAATTTTGACTTTTAGTAGCAACGCGTGAGAACATCTGTTTCTCCACATCATTTCGATTTCAATGTGTTTTTAACAGGGCACCTCGCTGGCTCAGTCAGAAGAACATGTGACTTTTAATCTTAGGGTCGTGAGTTCAAGCCCCATGTTGGGTGTAGAGATACTTATAAATAAACAAACTCCATGTATTTTTATCAGTAGGTATTACACATTGATAAACATTGTGCATTGGCACAGCTTCGATCTTCGGCAAATGGATGGGTGAGGTGAATGTTGAACATAATTATGTTTAAGGGTCATTTGCACATCTATAGTGAGAAAGCTGTTTTTCTTATTTTTCTATTGAAGTTTTGGTATTTTTCCTACTGAATTATAGGAGATTTTTCCTTTAAGAAAATAACCATTATCTATGATAGCAGTAACATTCCTTTCCCATTTTTTTCTTTTGATTTTATCCTAATTTTATGATGAATACATTTTTTTAAAATTATGGCTCGTTTATACTAATCTTCTCTTTAATGACTTCTGAGTTTTCTATCATTCTTAGAAATGATGTATTCCTATTAAACCTACTCGTTATTCTGAAAATTGGTAATTAAAGGGGAAAAATTAAACATTTTCCTTCACTTGTCAGAATTTGAAATCGAGAAAACAAAGCCTCCAAACCCAGTTGTTGATAGAAAGGAAAGGAGAGAGGGAAGAAGGAAAGTTGGTGTACAGTTATCACCTATGAATTGCTCTTCCCAAAATATTTTACCTAATTAAGATTTTAGATCTAACTTTTTACATAAAACATAAGGGAGAGGGAACAAGTTAGCTTAATTCGTGAGGAAATACTTAGATAAACCCAGGAACAATTTAAGACATGCTATTAAGACAACTTGACCTGATTAAAAATTAATGGCATTAAAAAAAAGTATGTGTTCTTCCAGATAAAAGATATAAGAGACATAACCACCAAATACAATCTGTCATTAGTGATTGGATCCTGTTCCAAATTAAAGAAAAGTTGTATTTATAGCTTGCTGACAAAAATTCAAAATTTTGTTATGTTCAAGTTGCTCCCTAATATATCAATTGTATTGAAACAAATTCATGTTTTCAGAATAAGCATTATAGCAAAACGGATTGTATTTTCAATTTTGTTAATTGTGACAATACTATAGTTACAGAGGAGAGGATCATTTTTTGGACATGGCTATAAGTGTCTAGTTATGAAGTCCTATCTTCTATAACTCACTTCTAAATGAGCAAAACACAGCATAAAGTAATATGACAAAATGTTTATAAATCGTTGAAGCCAAGCAGTGGGCAAATAGATGTTCATTTTTTAAAGATTTTTCATACGAATTCATGTTTTATTGTTGCTGAAAATGTAATGAACCACAGAAATGAAAATGTGAAAACCACAGAAAGGCTTATTCGCTACAAAGTAATCACCACCACCACATTCCACGCCATTCCTTTCAGAACTTGTATGGTTGTGTTCTCTATACGTGAGCCTCCGACCCACTTACTGTTCACTCCTCTACCTCTCGCAGGGGCTACATGAGGCAGGCTGGCACACGCTGTCAGCAGCGCCAGCATCACCCGTTTCTCTTCTTGCAAATCTTTGTGCTTGAGTTTCATCCTCAAAGCAGAAAAAGCACGGTCTACCCCATTAAGAAATCCCTTTTGCTCATGCTTAGTTCCATTCAAAAGGATGGTCGTTTTAATTTCTTCCCTCTATCTGCATTGACTGTCTTAAAAGATTTTTTTTAATCCAAATCTGACTGCTTTTTGTAAAAATTCTTGGGCCGTCTTGTAAAGATAACTGGGCGGGAGGCTTCCTTTGAGTCCGGCCTTGCTCCTTACTTCCTTAATTAGTGCCTACTGGGAGTTTAAAACACAGGAAGGGCAGCGCTGGGTGATAAGGAAGGTCTGTCACCATAGTGATCTGATCTAATGATCACTGACACCTGCAGACGCTCGATGAGTTGTATGGAGGAGAAAATGAGTATGAAAGGTGGAGAGAGATATTAATAGAGAAGGAAAGTTTATGGGAGATTAAGATCCTTGTGGATTACCGTGTCAGCAGAAGCAAAGTACTTTTATAAACATGGTAGTAAGCATTGACTTATTTCTGGTAAATGAAAGTATTCAACTGGAAAAAAAAATCCATTGGAAGAAAGAAGGCTTTCCCAAGATAGCACACCTGGGGTTGGTGGCATATTTAGTTAGATCAGAGCTGAGATCCAGTCTTACCAAGACTCCTTGCTCTTACCGAGCTGCAGAGTTATGGCACCTATATATTACTTAGTCCATGTTCAAACGGCCACTTTTTCTGAAGTTCATCTTTGGCTTTGAAAAATGGAAACTCAAACCTCCTACATGTCCCCCAAATTATTGCAGCCTAGGGTTTACAAACAATTAAGCGGTTTTCCATAGAGCCTTGGGGTTTCCAAACTATGGGACGGACTATAGCTTCTCGCAAGGTAAGACCCTCTACTCCAAGACATAGCTCCCCTGGTCTTACAGTTTGTCGTCAGTGCTAGAGAAGAGGAGGAAATTCGTTTGGGTTGCTGGGTTTTAAAGTGTCAGTCTGGAGTCCAGGATTTGAGAAATACATAGTATTTGGCAGACTCAGAGGTTTTATTACAGAAGTAAAAAAAAATAAAAATAAAAATGTTTGGAGACGACAGATGCAAGCATTTTTGATTGAAAATGGAGTAGTGTGAGCCAAATTTAGAACAGAAGAAAAATTACTGGCGCACATGTGCTTCATAAGACATAACAGCATTGGCATATTCAGAAAAATTCTAGTACACTGTGGAACAGCTGTGGCTATTCATTAGGCCACTTCATGAAATTCTTTTCTTAGCTTGTCAGGCCTTTGTATTTGTTTGTAATATGAAATCATTAAAGTCCTTTATCAGGCAGCTTACCCCAATAAAAGCACACAAAAAGTACAAACAAAAAGTACAAAAGTCTCCCTTTTATTCCTCATTTTTTGTTTCCTCCTTAATCCCTTCTAACCTTCATTATTTTTATTCCTTATCCTCATATCTCCCTTTTTTTAGTTTTTGGTAAAATTGAAAAATCTAGTTTTTCATATGCTTTAAAACTCTCTCATAAGAAGAATACCCCTACCCCTGATTTGAAACAATCATCAACACTAAAGAATTTTCCCTTCTGAGAAAGAGGCCACGCTTTCTCCACTCAAACGTCATTTGATTTTGTGTTTCAGTATTTTTGAATGCTTAACAGGAATCCAGAGTGTGGTTCTCAGTGGTGTTTTCTATTGTTGCTGTAACAATCACACATTAATGGCTTAAAACAGCACAAACGGATTACAGTTCTGCAGAAGTCTAACAAGCGTCTCACTGGGCTACAATTAAGGTGTCAAAAGGGCGGCAATCCTCTCTGGAGGGTTTGTGGAGTTGGGGGGAGGCTCTTTCCTAGCCTTTTGTAGCTTCTTGAGGCCACCCACATTTCTAGTTTTACGACCCTCGTCCTCCATCTTCAAAACCATTGCATTTCTCTGACCGTTCTTCCCTAGCCCTGGCTCCTCTGACTGCAGCTGGGACGGGTTGTCTACTTTTAAGCACCTGTATGATTAGATTGGGCCCACCTGGATAAGCCAGGCCCTTCTTCCCATCTCAAGGTCCTTTGCCATAATTACATCTGCAACGTTTCTTTTTCTGTGTAAATACTCAGTTTCCAGGAATTAGGATGGGGTAGAGGATGGTAATCTGACTACCACAATCTCTATTAGACTTACCTGCTGTTCTGGGGCGCCTGGCTGGCTCCATCAGTTAGGCGTCCAACTCTTCATTTCGGCTCTGGTCACCATCTCAGGGTTGTGAGGTCGAGCCCCGACTCAAGCCCCGCGTCCAGTCCCGGGTCTGGTCCCGTGTCTAGCGGGGCTCCCAGCCCCACAACCAGCTCCGGGTCCAGCCCTGCGCCGGGCGTGCTGGGCGGAGCCTGCTTAAGAGTCTCTCTCTTCCCTCTGCCCCGCCCCCACTCACGTGGGGTCGCTCTCACCCCCTCTGTTAAAAAAAAAAAAAATACATGCTTTTCTTGTAGCTAGAAAGAAGGAGAACGATTTCTGCACTCTATCTGCACTCTGCCTTTACAAGATTGAATGCCAGGAATTTTCATTAATTTGTGCTTTTAAGAGTTTCCCAGATTTTTATTTTTATTTAATTAATTAATTAATTAATTTTTAAATTATTAACATATAATGTATTATTTGTTACAGGGGTACAGGTCTGTGATTCATCAGTCTTCAAGATATTTTTATGAGCATCTTTCTTTATCTTTCACCAAGTCTGATTTGAGCAGCCTTGAGAACCCTGAACACATCAGCGTTCTGGGGGACGAGGTGGTCGTGGCACATGTGCCAGTTACTGCCAGCTCCTGAGCATAACTGTGATATCTTTAAAAGATTCCTAAAATCTTCCAGTCTTTTAATTAAGGATAAAAGTATACCATGTTTAAATAAAAGTACACCTACCAGATGCTTAGCACAATTTTAAACGGTCTACATTGTTTTAAACATGTAAAACTTTATAGATAGGGGAGAGCTGTCTTGGTCTTTTGCTATTTAATTTACAGTCTGAATTTTACCCAGCAGCCCATAGTGACTATAAAGCAAACCAAGTGAATGGAAGTGACTCACAATTTGGAATCAAAGTAATCCCTATGCTCTAAGAGCGGGACACAGAGGGGTATATTATGGGCTGGATTTCTTTCACAACCTGGAGTGTCTTCTAGTAATAGATCCCATTTATTTCATTATTGCTGCTTTAATTAACAGCTATTATTTAATTAAAATTTAATACTCATGGAATGTGAGCACATTAGCATCCATAAAGTAGTTACCTACTAAGATTTTGAGAGTTCTATTTTTGGTGAACATCTAACCTGAAGTTTTCAGGGACATGAAACGGTAATCTTCATTTACATTGAGAAAATAAAATTTAAGGAGAGTATTAAAATAAAGATAAAAATCTTCTGTATACTTAATAAGAACATAAGAAGAAGAAAACCATGACCCAGTGAGGTGGGGAGGGTGGTGGAGCAAAGAACTACTGGAGCAAAAACAAGAATGAATGTGCTACAGGGTTGGTGCTGTTGCTAGAGGGACTAGGTGGTGCTCAGTGGTCTCATTTGAGCTGCTCAGGGAAGAGTACTTCCTAAAGCCCTTCCTTCCTTCATCGAGACATTTATTCAATGCGACTTTATTTAACCAGACATGTATTTCATTTCTAGACTTACGTTTTTGCCCTCTTGAGATTTTCTTTGAAAATGCAAACATTCTTGGGAGAGATACCATACTGAGTATCTAATAGATTAAAACTGCAGAGTTCCTTGTCTCGTTTCCTCCAGGTTAAGGAAGCCTGGGAGGAAACAAGCAATTGTCTCAAGAACGAGAAAGACACAGAAGATGGAAGCTAGGCATTCCCAGAAGGTACTCCACAGTTTTGCCTCTGAGCCCAGAACAAATTCCGCTCCCTCTGCCAGAAATCCAATGGAGGACATCTTCCTTCAATATCCATGCTCCTCTCTTTCAAAGCAACGGACGCTGCCCCAAACGCTAGTGGTAGGAATAGACACAGACTGAACCTTTCAGCCTCTTCTGTATCTTTGTGCGGCCATGTGACTATGCTCTTTGCACGTAAGAGGACGTGAGGTTCCTCAAGGAAAGGCCATTTTTTCTTCCTTTTCATTCTCACAGCTCTGGCATGCTGCTACCTACGCTCGAGCTGGGTCCACCATCTTGGCTGGCTCTAGGGTGGAATCTGCCTTGTAACCATGAGAGCAAAGAACAGAGGGGGCCTACGTTACTGAGGGTCGTGGAGCTACACCAGCAGCTCACAAAGGCCTAATTTACATGAGCAAGAGCTCATCTTTTTCTCAGGTAAGCCACTATTATTGTGGATTTTCTGTTGCTGGGAGCTAAGCTAAATACTAATGAAAACAGATACTTTAATACTTAATAATTCCTTTCACTGCCGGTGTAGGAACAAACAGTACCCAAAAGAAGAATAAGTCGTAGGTGAACCAGAGGCAGTGGGTAAGCATGCTAAATAAAAGTAAATATTTTATTTCTCTTTTTTCTTCTTTCTTTTCTCACCACCCATTATCCCCGCTCCTTTCTTCTATTTTCTCCCATTCCATGGACTCCTAGAAATCTTTTCAAATACCTGCTTATACGTATTCAGCCTTCATTTGCTTCTTCACCATTTATTGAATAGCTATCAAGTGTCACACCACTGGGTAAAATGAAAAGTATACAGACAGGTTTGACAGCAACACGTAAATGTTATCCAGACAGCCTTTGTATTTCTTCAAACTTAGGGCTGAACCTCATTTTAGAAATCAGGAGGTCTAGTGCTCTCAGTTCACAGGTGAGGAAACTAAAGACTCAAGGATACTACCTATGGCAGAGCTAGATGGTGGCAGAATTGCTGCAACCTGAGAAACCAACATTTGTGACCACCGCACCAGTTTCCTTTCAAGGTTTCCCATGGAAAGGGGGCTTCCTCTACTTTTGAGCTGACATTTAATTTTGTAATTTAATGAAGGATAAAGGACGAGGCTCTACAATTTTGCCTTTAGCCTCATACCTTTGAGAGCTCCACATAAATGCCTCCTCCCCTGATTATATCTTGGTTCCTGATCATATGCAGGTGTGTGTGCGGGTGGTGATGGCAACTTTGGAAACTGGCTTTCGATCTGATATTGAGAAATGGGCCATACTTTATTACCTAGGTAGTAATGGTTTTAATTGGATTTGTGCAATGGTATGGAAGACATAACCATGGCAGTACAGGCTGGTTAACAACTAAGCTGCCCCCACTCCCCCTGGCTGTGTTCCCTCTCTCGCTGGCTGTCTCCATCTCTGTCGAATAAATAAATACAATCTTTAAAACAAAAAAAACCCTAAGCTGCCAAATAGGAAACTAGCTCCAAATTGTCCTGCCCATAAAGCCGATAGAATTGAAAGGTATCATTCAAAGTGGAAGAAACATCCTACATTAACTGGCTGGTCTGAATACAGAAATCAGAGCAGAAGCAGCTGTTCTTCATATTTTTCATATCCTCTGGCTGTGATTCTCCTGCTCACCTTCCTCCTGCAGTGAGGTTTTAATGAATTGCTATAAAGGGTGAGGTGGTTTGAATCTCAGGGAAGATAAAATCATTGGGCTCCAAGAAAAACAAAACAGATGGCATGCCTTAAAATTTTTGCTTTCATATTTCAATTATTCAAAAATACCTTCTGCAAAGCTGTGTCTATTTCGCAAAGGGCGTTTACACAGCAAGGAAGTTGCTAAATGAGTTGGGGAAAGCAGGTTAGACTGCTTAAGGCATTTTATTTTTATTACAACAGAAAAGATGTTTTAATTAGTTATTTACAGTGTTTCTCACTTGGAACTGGCTGCTTATATGGCAAAAACAGCCACCCTTCCTTAGTAAATATGGGCTGATTTCGATCCTGTTTTGCTATTTTTAATGATATTTTAAATATTTAATCAAAGCTTAGATTCTGATCGGATTTTTAGAGCAAAAAACTTTACTCACAATCTTTAATATACTTTATACCCTACTAAATGCCTATAGTTGGCTCACAAGCTCTGCATTTTGTGCAAGGTTCTGAGAGTTTAGGTTTTATGACCTTAGGAAAGTTACAGTCTAATGTGAAGGACATAGATTACTGGAGAAGGAAGGGGAAGGGACCGACTCTTCCTAAAGGAACAGAAAAACCTTCCTGAAAAAGCCCTTATTTGAGTCAAGAGCTGAAGGATGACTGGAGATTTACAAGGCACATAAGGTGGGGCTGGGGAGAAAGGGTACCAGAGAAAAAGCAAGAATAAATTCATGGAACCTGAGCAAGTACATGGCATATTTGGGTTATATTAAATATTTTAGGGTGGCTGGAGAACTGAGTGTCTGGGGGAGAGCTGCAGGAAATAAATCAAATAGGTTGTCAAATGTAAGACTTCTCTTCTCCATGGAAACTATTTCATGTCTTTACCACACTCCTCAATCTCCTGGGCTTCCACCCCATCACGCACTAGCCTCTTGAGTTTTCGCTCATAGCCTTGCTTCACATTATGATAAAAAAGCAAAACTCATTGAATGGACACTTCTTCATCTTTCCATCACTGAATCTATAAATATACCTCCACCAATCTCCATTGCCTCCTTTTATGACAGTGACTCAGCAGATGAAATTTCAGAGACCAGTTCCTGCCTGTGTGCTTTGGATTCTATCCTCTTTCGCCTTCTCATGAAATTTTGTCTGCTAAAGTTTTCCTTCTCTGCTGCTTCTCTCTCTCTCTCTCTCTCTCTCTCTTTCCTTGACTATTCTCATCAGATAATGTGTTCTAGTAACTCCCATCTTAAAAAACAAACAAAATAAAATAATCAACAAATAAAAATATTCCTTGACCCCACATGCTGTTTCAATTCTTGTGGTTAAGTAGTGTGTGTGCACCAACTATTTCAAGGGCTCCCTTAAAATTTCTAATTTTTCTGGGCCATGAGACTAGTTCTGGCCCATGGACTGTGATAGGTAACACTAAATGATATGTAACATCAAATGCTGGTGTACCTCCTCCATTGATCCTTTCCCTTTCACCATGGTGAACTTAGAGGCCACACGTCCCAAATTGAATAAACACAGGATGGGGGGGGGTAGGGGGTCACTGAACACTGTGCGAGGAAGACATAAACATTTATTGTGCAAAGCCCTAGGCTTTATCTAGTAGAGGCTGCTAGCATAAATTATCCTGAAAAATAGAACTACAACTCTATTCCTCTACCCCTTTCCACAATCAACCTTCTGCAAAGAGTTTTGCAAACCCTTTTGCATTTTCTTCACATGCATGCCTCTTCCATTTCACTTTTCTCTTGCTAAGGTTTCCAAGAACTCCTATAATACAGAAGAGGATGAATATTTTTTTTTGGTATTTATCTTATTATTCTTACTATTCTTAGTAGAGATAATGTTCTTGATCACTCCTCTGTGAAACAGTCTTTTCTAATGTTCTTTGTACTCTTCTGGCTTTTATTCTCCATCTTCTTTGGTGACTTCGACTCCTTTCCCAATTTCTCCATAGCACAGTATGGGAATTGGACAGGAATTGGGCCAATGTCCTCTTAAATTTCCTTCCCGCACTCTTTCTCCTCAGCTGTTTATACCACTGCTTACAACCTTTGTGGTGGCAACGTCCAGGTTTCTTCAAGTCAGACATCTGTTCTGAGGTCTACACTCCTCACTCCTAGAGCCCAATATTTGCCATTTTCACTAGCATTTCCCATAGGCACTTCAAACTTCATATGCACAAATAAACTCGCTACATCTTGCCCTCCATCTACCAAACTGCTCTTCTTATCATTCCACACAAAACTGCACAAGATGTAATTCCTACCAAAATACCAATAGCATCTTTTACAGAATCAGAACAAATAATCCTAAAATTTGTATGGAACCATACAAAAGACCCCAAATAGCATGGGCAATCTTGAGGAAGAAGAACAAAGCTGGAGGTATCACGATCTCAGATTTCAAGATATACTATAAAGCTATAGTAATCAAAATAGTATGGTACTGGCACAAAATAGACACACAGATCAATGGAACAGAACAGAGTCCAGAAATAAACCCATGCTTATATAGTCCATCAATCTACCATTAAGGCGGTAAGAATATGCAGTGGGAAAAAAGACAGTCTTTTCAATAAATGGTGCTGGGAAAACGGGACAGCTACATACAAAAGAACGCAACTGGACTACTTATACCATACGCAAAAATAAACTAAAAATGGATTAAAGACTCAAGCATGCGGGACCTGAAACCATAAAACTCAGAATCATTCCTGGCAAGTGTCTATCACTACAAACTTTGTTTATTCATGGTTCCTTATCTGGTTGATTCAAATACATTTAAAACCTACTGAACTTGGCCTAACTGTCTAAGCCCTGAATTATTATCATTTTCTGACTGCTTTTCCTCTTCCCAATCTCATCTCCTACTTCATTATCCATTGAGCAGCTAGACCAATCTTTTAAAGTCTCTATCTAAGGAAATTTTATCTATTTGAGGAGAGGATACAAAAACAAGTAAATTTTATAAGGTGGATCATTTTAAATAAACCAATAAGAACTGAAGGAAATATAGAGAGAGTATATGACTAGGATGATCATGAGGTGCATGGAAAATCTTTAGGCACAAAAATTTATTTAAAGCACCAAGAATATGCTACCTTCTTAAAAGACAAAATTCACCATTTTCCCTACACTATTACTTTTTTTTTTTTTTAAAGTAGCATAAATCACATAGTATCGTATTTGGTTAACAAACTTTCCCCTACGCCATCACAAATTACGGCAATAGAAAAGGGATCACTTGATCTGACAGCGTATACTCATTTCTGCATCTTCCTGATATTGTTCAATGTGAATGGTGACACCAGTTCCCCAACAGCCTTGAGTATCAACTGCCATGTAGGTAATTTAATGGTCCTTATTATTACTGAACCAAACAAAAATAGAAATTAACGCATTTTCTAGAATACTGTCCAATCAGTTTTGTAGAGTCCAACCTATTAGCACCATATCTAAATATACGTACAGTGGAGTATTACTCAACCATAAGTGATAAGGAAACCCTGCCATCTGCAACAACGTGGATGGACCTGGAAGTGAAATAAGTCAGAGAAAGACAAAATTTACCGTATAATTTCACTGATTTGTGTGATACATAAAAACATGAACTAATCTATACAGAGATGGTATTTACAGTGGCCAATGGAAAATGAGTGAGGCTGGTCAAAAGGTACAAACTTCCAGTTATAAGCTAAGTTCTGGGGATGTAAGGTAAAGCATGATGATTCTGGTTAACAATACTCTATTGTATATTTCAAAATTACTAAGAGACTAGACCTCAAATCTTTCTCACAAGAAAAAAGACTAGATGACGTGATTGACGTTAACTGAACTTACTGTAATCATTTCACAATATAAACATTTATCGTTATGTTGTACAACTTGAACTAATACAATGTTATGCATCAAGTTTATCTCAGTAAAACTGGAAAAAAGTGTAAGTCTTTGCATAAGAGTAAAAAGAACTAAAATGCAAAAATCTAGATGTGTTTTCAAAGAAAGAAAGCCCTAATAAAGGATGCTTGTATGTGTGTTCTCTTCCAGTCTTGCAGTCCCAGCTGCAACTTGTGTTAAGAACAGACCTTAGAAATAGAATAAAGGATGAAATATAATAGCTGCGTCGAGAAACTCTCTCAAATCCTCGGCCACAATTGCTGCCATCACATTCCCTTCTCTTAGCCAGATTACATTTCTGGTTTTTGGTTTTAGGAATACACATGTAATAACAGACTCTCTTCCTGTGAATGGCTTGGGCTGATTAAAGTTGGGGGCAACTTACAGTCAGTGTCATATATTTTGGTTTTATTTCAACTTTCCTTCCCCCCCCCCCTTTTTTCAAGTTTTTATTTGAACTCTAGTTAACATATCATGTAATATTAGTTTCAGGTGTAGACTTCAGTGATTCAACACTCCCATCACCCGGTGCTCATCACAAGTGCCCTCCTTAATCCTTATTTCACACATTCCCCCACCCACCTCCCCTCTGGTAACCATCAGTTCTTTGTAATTAAATCTGTTTCTTGGTTTGCCTCTCTTTCTGCCTCCCACCCCCACCACGTTCCTTTAGATGTGTCTCCTGAGGCAAGGGAAACAAAAACAAAAATAAACTATTGGGACTTCATCAAAATAAAAACCTTCTGCACAGTGAAGGAAACCATTATTACAGCTTTCTAAAAATCTTGCTACTGTTGAATTTTTCCGCATTGTTTTCCTGGAACCCCAACCTCGACAATGGTCCTGAGATGAGAGTTTTGAGGTAATGGAGCAGATATAAATAAATTAAATTCATCTACCATGACCAACAGACAGCTGGGTGGTAGTGATAGAGGCACTGGGCTTGTTGTCAGAATACCTAGATATAAATTATGGTTTGTGTCATTTACAATCAGTGAAAGCTTATTTTTCTACACTCTCTGAGATTCTGATTTTTAAAAAAAATACATAAAATAGGAACCATAAGATCCATTCCATTGGATTACTGGGAAGAAAAAATGTTCAATTTTTGAAACATGTTTAGTATTGTGCCTTTTTACTCATGGGGTTCTCACAACACATTTTACCAAATCCGGATCAAAACTCACATGATTGATACTAACAGTCATTACAGTTTGCATTTTGGAGTTAGAAAAGACTTCAGTTTTTTTTACCAGTCCACTTATTTTGTAGGAAACTAAAGCCAGTTGAGTTGACCTGCTTCAGATAACACAGCTAAGGGGAGTCCCAGGACTGAAATCCTGGTTTCCTGTGAGCAGCTCCATGGGCTTTTTTCTAGTGGATCCTGCTGTAAGAAAAATGGCCTGGGTCACTGTGTGTAACCAGACATCACATGTTGCAGAACCCACTGCCGGTAAGAGAAGAACATTTAGCAATTTTACAACAGTGGTGTCTGGAGAATTTGGTTCAAACAGGGCTCTTCTCATTAGTAATGATTTTTGGTAAGTTACTTCTTAATTCTGAGCAACAGTCTCCATAATGTCCCTCTCACAGAACTGTTGGCTCAGTTAGAAAGCTATGTGAATGCACTTAGCACAGGTATTTGAACCTAGGGTGGTCAAGAAATATTCGTGAAATTCGGACCCATGTTGTAAATTCATTTAACATATTCTGCTAATCTCCCTACTTTAGAAAAAAGGAAAAAATGTTTGTCTCAATGGTCTTTTCCCCAAATTGCCTAAAAAATTCTTTTAACTCTGTGGTTCTTAATGCTTAGGGAAGCTTAGCCAAGGTGAGTTCTAATGACAGTTAACTTCCTAAGGTCACACTTCCGCAACGGAAACTGGATTGTAGCTGACACAAGTCTCCTTAGATAATCTATTTGTGATTATGGAACTTTATTTTATTCCTAGTTATTCATTCCACTTCCAGCCATGGAAGGCTAGAGAGGTGTTTTTTTCCCCCTCACACCTTAGCCAAAAGATAGGCAGATCTGCTTGCCTGTCTTATTTTAAGGCCAACATGACCTCCAAAAGGGGATTGCTTTTAATTGGATCTATTTATATTCTTTTTCATTTCGGCTGGGGCACTGACCCATGCTAGGAGCACTTCTGTCTAGTGGCCTGCCCCAAATTGATACAGTACTTGACCTGTCACACTCCATTTCCTGAGCTGCAATCCTGACAGAGTCTATTTCCATAACCCGCAGAACCCTGGCATGACTGGGATGACAGACTTTTTCTTTAACAATTGTCTTCTCCAAAACTAGCTTTCAATCCGACTACTCCTTTATTAACAATATACTTTTCATTCACAACGAAACCGCATTATATGCACAGCTGTGTGACTGTGGTCTTTCCCTGGGGGAGTCCTTTAAATTCACGTGTCATTTCACCCTTAGACCTGCACCGTGGTGAGTGACTCCGGCGAGGGTTTGTTTCTTACTTTCCTCAATTGTTAGACATTATGTTCATTTTTTCCCTGTGCTCCTTGATCATATTTTCATTAATAGATTAATAGAAATTTGGTGAAATCTTGAGAGACACTCAGTTTATATAGTGGCCATAGGACTTTATGAATGGCTGCTAGTTTAAGAGCAGATTTCTATGTTCTTAAATGGAATGTAGTAGATTCGTATGCCACAGAAAAATGTCCAATACATGTTGATATCTTGTTAAATGAAAATTAAATCATAGAAAAACATGCTCAGCATAAACTTACATTTCCCATACACACAAATTAAAAATGTCAATGAAGAGAGACTGAGGAAGACCTGGAAAATAATGCATATACTGTTAACAGTAGTTATTTCTGTGGGATGCAATTAAGAAGGATGTTCCCTTCCTATTTTATACATTTCATAATAGTTTGAATATTTATAATACATCACTCTTTTAATAACTTTTTGAAATCAGAATAACATGAGTTCTGAACATTAATACTTAACAAAAGAAATTGGTGAAGTTGTAAGCAATCATATATTGTTCCAGAAGGGTACCCTGTACTTCTAAGCAACACTGTGGAGAAGAGCATGCTGATATTCCTTATGGGAGCTTCTGAACACTTACATTTTATTTTTAAACTAAGCTTACACAACTTCTTACTAGATATGTCTCCTGAGGCAGGGGAAACAGAAGCAAAAATAAACTGCTGGTACTTCATCAAAATAAAAAGCTTCCGCAAAGTGAAGGAAATAATCAACAAAACTAAAAGGCAACAAGAAGATATTTGAAAATGACATATCTGAAAAAGGGTTAGTATCCAAAATATATAAAGAACTTATAAAACTCAACACCCCAAAAAAACCTGAGTAATCCAGTTAAAAAATGGGCAGAAGACATGAGTAGACATTTTCCCAAAGATGACATACATCTCTCAGCATCAGGGAAATACAATCAAAACTACAATGACATATCACCTCATACCAGTCAGAATGGCAAGATTAACAATACAAGAAACAACAGGTTTTGGTGATCATGGGGAAGAAAAGAGAGGACAGCCAAAAAAAGACTCTTCACTATAGAGAATGAGCTGATGGTTACCAGAGTGGAGGGCAGGGAGGATACATTATATAGGTGGTGGGGATTAAGGAGGGCACTTGTTGTGATGTGAGTGTTGAATCACTAAGGTCTACACCTGAAACTAATATTATGTGATATGTTAACTAACCAGAATTTAAATGAGAACTTGGGAGAAAAAAACTAAGCTTACCTATTATGGGCTCTTCCACCGTTCTATTATAGAAAATAATAATTTTGAACACATGCTTATACAATTTAAAATACTTAAGATTGTTTAGTTGGGCATATAAAAAGTGAATTTGTTGGTGTCCTACAACATTAAATGTCTCCACATAAACAGGGGAAATAGCAGTAAATGTATGAGTTAGAGTGTAGCTAAAGATACAACACATAAGTTTCTTCTCTTCCTCTGTGGATGGTTCCTGACATATAGTATTGTCACATTGTGTTTTGCCCCAAGTAAATATTTTAGATACGTTCACTGTATCTTTTTTTATGGGTAGGTATAAGCAGAATCTTTCTGCAAGTTCGAATATGTAAAAGAAAATTTTTGCACTGGGCACCTGTTAAAAATGGCAAGACAGATTTTATTCAGACTACTGCAGCAGGAGGGAGATTAGATTGTTCAGTATGGAAGAGCTCAACTCCAAACACAACAAAGACAGCTGGGCACTTATAGTTAACAAGCAGAGTAAGGGGGTCCATGGATGGGAAGTTATAAAGAGGAACTTAATTATACATCAAGGGTAGGAGTATTTTTGCTAAACTGGCTTAACAGGAGTCTTGCTAAAAACAGGCCAAAGTAATCAGATATGAAGGGTGGGAGAACTCTTCATAAATTGGTTTAGCAGGATTCTTTGCTAAAACTGGGCTGGCACGCAGAGGTTGAGACCCCGACAAGAGGAGGGCTCAGAGGACCCAGACTTAAGTTTGGTCAAGGAGGGTTTGCCTAGTCCCTGAACTGGTATTCATGTGTCAGGCTGTGACCTATTATGATGGATCCGGGAACAGAGATTTTCCTGGGAAGACATCTGTCATGGCAAGTTGAGGGAATCCTGAGTTTCTGAACCAAGATTGCTAGAATTCCTAGCAAACATTAGTGCCTTTCTATATCATTGCACCCGATTATGGGAGGAAAGTGACAAGTGAGCTTGCTTGGCCCATGAGAGAAGCGCAGAAAACAGCCTTATTTCAGGGCTCCAAGCGAGGCCATTCTTTCCTGCTTGCAACACAGCATGTTTCAGAGTGTAGACTTTGCAGCCAGGCTGCCTGGACTCAGATGTATCTCACTCTAATCCCTGCTCTATGACCTTGGGCAAGGTACTTACTACTTCTAAACCTCTACAGTTTTGATGGTAAATAGGGATAACAACGGTAACTATCTCATTATTACAAGTATTAAATGTAAAGTCCATTGCCATAATAAATCATTGCAAGAATTAGATACGTTTACACAAATAAAGTGCTTTTAATATTATCTTGCCCATGGTAAGTGTTCCATAATTGTTTGCTCTTCAGACTATAATGCTCTTTTTCTTTCTAGCCATATTTTCTTAAGATCTATTTGGCCTTTTCCAAAACCCCTCACTAGAACCATCTCCATACCCTCTTTAACAAGTTTGAGATTATTCCCTTTACCGTTTCCAGAAGTTGCTCCTATTTATTTTCTATTGGGGGGCATCTAGAGAATTTTTACGGTGGTTAAAGTATTTTTGTTTTCTGCAAAGGATGTGGGAGAATTAGGGTTACTATCTAATGATGAGGATAGTGGGTTCCTATAGCATATATATGATGATTTCAATTTACTATTTACATAAATATGTATGCAAATTGAATCATATCATTCCTCTAAATCCTTTGCTGCAACTTATTGTTTGTACTTAATTGAACTTCAATTCTTTACCATAACGTCTTGCATGATTTGAACTTCTTTATTTTGCTCATGAAACCCTTTACTTTACACACCTGCCACACTAGGGCTTTTTATAGTTCATTACATTGGCAAATTCCATTTCACCTTGGAGATTCCGCATGCGCGGAAGCTATTCTGCCTGGAATACCTTTCCTCCCGTTCTTTGTATGGAACACCCTTTCTCATCATTTTTGTTTTAATTAAAATATTACCTTCTCAGAGAGACTCACCCTAACCACCTTTCCATTCTCTGTATCAGCCCCCTTTTTACTTCTTAGATAAGACTTATATTTTAAATTACTTTATTGGTTTGCTTACTTGTTTTTTCATTGTATCCATCACTGGAATGTAATTTGCATGATTCAAATTATACATTTGTAAATGATTATTGAATTTTCTCATTTTATATTTTACTATTTTCTTAGACACGAGAAGTATAACTTTTACTTTCATTTTGCAAATGAATTTCATAAACTTTAATGTTGAAGGGAAAGCTATCATTAAATTAATTTTTAAAACCCGTGGAAATTGTTTTCATTGGATGAACAAATCCCCTGCCTTGCTGTGAACCCATGAAAAATCTATGCTGTGATCAAGAAGCGAAACTGACTGTTTAGAAAATTACAATGAACCTGTCTGTTTTCATCTTCTAGTTTGAGATAAAAGGGGGAAAAGTGTTAAATCAAAGTAAACAGTTTTAATAATTAAACGTATTATTCACAGTTTTACTGATACACAGCTTCCTTCCCTGTTTTTTCCATGATCCTGTATATAATTTTCCTTTTATTTTTCAGTAAACAGTTTTAATAATTAAACGTATTATTCACAGTTTTACTGATACACAGCTTCCTTCCCTGTTTTTTCCATGATCCTGTATATAATTTTCCTTTTATTTTTCCCAAGACCCCCTTGTATCTCCCTTACTTATTTTAAATAAATGATCTATGTAAATTTCTTTGCATATTGAATGGCCCTTACCTCTTCAAAGTCTTACACTTTGGTGATGTGTATTTGGACTCATTCATAATTCACATTTAGGTCCTGATTATAATACTTACCTTTGAAAAAACACTCCCCATTCTGTGGTGTCATATAATTATGTGTGCTTAAAATTTCAATAACATTTTTACAAATGTTTTCTGAGCATCAGTTATGGCCAAAGCACTATACTAGGTACAGGGTATATGCTGGTGAAGTAAAAAGATTCAAATATTGGACAAATTCAAAGTAGCTTTCTTTTAACTTAAAGTAACTTAAGGGCCATGTGTAAGATATATGGAATCTTTCCAATGCTCCAAAAGATACTTTCTGCCTCTGTCCGATCACAGGGCATACAAGAACTGTCACAATGGCACTTCCTGTCATACAGCGGGTATCATATTTTCATCTGCCCAGCCTTCCTTTTTCTGGTATACGAAAACTCATTATTCTTAGTTTTTAATCCACGCAGTTGATGGGGCTGATGTTACCCTCTGGCATGGGCCCATGACTTTGGCCTCACCAAAAGGAATAGAATAACCCAAAGACCCAGTTTTGGACTTAAAAGTAGACATGTGAGCAAACCAAGAAGTCAATGTCAATTCAAGAATTTTGCTAAAAGAACAAGAAAGTGAGTGCTCTCTTCCACAGTTCTGCAATGCTGGTAGAATGTAGAAGAGAGCTGCAGTCACAGAATGAAGCCAGCGCAGACTCAAGTGTGACAGGCACGTCCCTGACTTCATTGCCAGCAGCCTTGTGTCCTGTTGGGCCCAAAGAAAGGTTTTCCCTTGAACTTTTCTCTAATTTGAGCCAATAGGTTCTCTTTTTCAATTTAAGCAAGTGTTCTTTTTCAATTTTGTAATAAAAAAACGTAGAAAAATCTACATAATTAACTGAATTCATAGTGAGCCATTATCTCTAGAGGAATGCAAATGAAATGGGAACATGCTCAGAGAAGTTCCAACTCGTTCCTGTGATGACTGCTTGTTGGAACCCGAACGGGGCAGCCCACGAAGGAAGATGGAGAGGGAACTCACAAGACAACAACGGATACACAGCCTCGGAAGGCCTAGAAAACTTGGTAATAGCAGCTCGTCATTTCTGCAGAGACAGAGAATCAGAAAGACAGCCTCACTCATACTGACACGTGAGAGGCAAAATTCAAGAGTAACACAGCGGTTATTCTGCTTTTGTTAATAAAGGGAAATTTTAACAGATGTATAGTAACATCCAGTGGGCGAGTTATATTGAAGAGGAACCAGACTTGCTACACATTCCTCAAATAGGACAGCTGGGCTTAGTAAATCTGAGCCACAGGAAAGGGACTGTGGTTCTAGATGAGGAAGAATTTTCCAACCACGTTTTCTCAAGAGTGAAAGAACTGTTTTGAGAAGTGAGTATCTCATCACTGGAGATTTTCATTTATTTGCCAAATGACCACCAGGTGTGAATGTTGACAGGTGACTTGATCATATAAAAGTGGGCTAGACATGAAACCCTTTCTTATCCTATCCAATCCTGAGATGTGGAGGTTCAATGAAAATGGTAATCCAGCTTGATTTGGCACTTATTCTACCTAGATCATTGGGGCACCCCATTCTTCCATAAAGAGTCATTTAATCCCCTGTATTTTGCATCGGTCTATCACAATATGATAAGATACAATACAAATATTGTCATAACAG
Source organism: Ursus maritimus (assembly GCF_017311325.1). Lineage (NCBI taxonomy): Eukaryota > Metazoa > Chordata > Mammalia > Carnivora > Ursidae > Ursus > Ursus maritimus. The sequence continues at coordinate 4,895,788 of NW_024424564.1, read as the reverse complement.
AATTATTTTTTATACTGAAATGACCAACCAAAACCAAAACAAAACAAAATCCTGAAAAACCCTCTACCTGGAGTTCAAAACAGGGTAGGGATCTGGCAATCTTGCAACTATTTTGGTCAACAGAGACTGCTAAACTATAAGATTTAAGTAATTAAGTGATTTGGATCTTTAGATCAATAGAGTTAATTATGCAATTAACAAATCTTCATACTCAATCATGTGGATCATTGTTTTTCAATTGCTATGTAGCTTTTAATGTGTGAAACCATTTTATAATTAAAATTCTATATTTAGTTATTAAAAGTAATAAGGACATGCTCTTTTAAGTGTATAATAAAATAAAAGTAGAATTCCTGACTTAAATACATGCTTCTGCTTTGTGGAGAGAGCACAAGGAGGCGGCCTGACTTTGCAGTTCAGGAACTGATCTGGTGATAAGACAGTCTTGGGTTCAAAACTTTGATTTATCATTTTATAGGTAAGTGACCCTGGACAGGTTGATTTTCCCCAGCCTCAGTTTCTTCATCGGTAAAATGGAGATAATCTACTTACTAAATCTTTCTATAGTCCAGTTTTTTTTTTTTAATCTCAATTCACGTTAACATGCTAGGCATCTTAGCTTTATACGTGTCTTCCCTTCCTCTTTCTGAATCTGTTATCTCTTCTTTAAGTCCTATTCCTCTTTTAGGGCTTAGCCTAAATATTTTCTAACTCCTAATTAGTCCATGTAATATCCCTCATACTGGCCTTCGCTGTTCCTTTACAGTAATTATTTTAATTGTAATTTTACCATCTGTTCTTCTTGTGCTGTTATGAGTTTTCTCTCTCTCTTCTATCTTAATCCTCTCTGTAACATCATTTCCTTACACCATGCCTGGCATGTCGTGGTCAATCAATATTTGCACAAGAATAAAGGACAGTTATAAACATTCAATGAGAGAAAATGCACATACGGCACTTAGAAAACACTGTTTTCTTTCTTTTTATTTTTTTAAGATTTTATTTATTCATTTGACAGAGAGAGAGACTGCCAGTGAGAGAGGGAACACAAGCAGGGGGAGTGGGAGAGGAAGAAGCAGGCTCCCAGTGGAGGAGCCTGATGTGGGGCTCGATCCCAGAACGCCGGGATCACGCCCTGAGCCGAAGGCAGACGCTTAACCACTGTGCCACCCAGGTGCCCCAGAAAACACTGTTTTCTTATTGAAGGAAACTGCTATTAATTAAAACTTTGCACCTTCCTCTTCTTCACTAACCAGAACCTTGTCACAGCAACTTTCAAAATATAAGTAACAGCTATAAATTTACTCAAATAGATATTTATGAAAATTCCTTCACAGAACTTAGCAATGTTATCATTATAAAGCTACCTATGTTTTTGTTATTTTACTGTCTCTGTCGCTGGATGGTAAACTCCCTGAAGACAGGGCCCATCTCTGGCTTATTCCTGGCTGTACGACCTGTTCATCTTACAGTGCCATATCAAGGTATCTGAGATCTCTCCTAAGGACAATTAAATCCTTGAAGTGTTTCAGGCAGGGGAGTGACAATATCAGACTTGATAACTTAGAAGACCACTCTCCTGCTGGATGCTCACGAGGTCAGTGTGGGTCAAAGTGTCTGAGGCTAGAGCTGCTGCAAAGCTCCTGTGGTTTTCCACGCAAGAAATTTGGGTGGCTCGGACTCGGGCAGATGGTAGCAGAGATATAAAGACAGAGATAGACTCAAGGAATATTATGGAGGTAGAATCAACAGGATTTGGAGACTTACGAGGTGATAATAAAAAACGGAGTCATTGCCATTATTACGATTACCATTATTATTAACAAAAATTTTAGGAACTTTCTTTTGGATTGTTGGTAGCATAGATGTGCTGGGAAGGAAGGAGTTATCAAAGTAAAAGTGATAAATCAATAGAAACACTTCTCAGTAGAGCCATCAGAAGTATGAACAGAGTCAGCGGTTGGTTATATTTGTGTCCGTTTTTACCTCATCCGATAGAAAGGAAAAAGTTTCAGACTGGAAGAATAGGGCATACATTAAGGACAAAGTTCCTTGGTCCCCCCGGCCCCCACCTTCCACCCCCAAGCTTGGCTGAGATACAAATGACAAATAAAATAACGAGATACGTAAAATGTACATGATGATTTGATATACGTATCCATTGTGGGAGGATTCCCCCCAAGTTAATTAACACATCCGTCACCTTACATATTCTTTTTTTTGGGGGGTGAGAACATTAAAGTTCTACTCTTAGCAAATTTCAATTCTATAATGTAGTGTTATCAACTGTAGTCATATACATTCAGTTCTCAGACCTTATTTATCTTACAACTGAAAGCCCATACTGTTTTCTGTGGAGCGGGAAGGGGGTTGTGGAACCGGTCAGTCAATAGTTATTTCCAATCTAAAGCACAGGGCTATCTCCCTGTTTCTTTCCCTGTGCATGGTCAGAAGAGACAAGGGGTCGGATCCCGCAGATGTACCTGTGGCCTGCACAGTTCGGATGATTGGCATGACCAGGGTGAAAACATAAGACCAGGGAGGTAATTGACATTCCGGAGATAAGCAGCACTTGTACAAAGAAAATACAACTTGCAACAAAGGAGATGGTAGAGAAAAAGAAATAAAGACGCCTTGTGTGAGCGTGAGCTCCACTCAGTGAGCACAACACAGGAGACACTGAGCTCATTAAAAGTGCTACGGACTAAATATGAAGGGATGTGGGTCGAGTTCGGCTTGGGGAAGTGGCAGAAGGACCAACAAGCTTGGAGCCCCTATTCTGTGCCAGGTGCTGAGCGAGTGTTTGCATGTGCTATCACAGTGGGTCCTCCTCCTAATTCCAGAAGGGAATTTTCATTTCTAGCTCCACGTCTCAGAGAAGAACCAGACCCAGGCTAGCTTCATCCCTGCGTATGTTCACACGTTCGTCGGCGGCAGAGCCTGGACTATTTCCCAGGTTTGTCTAACGACCAAGCATTTTTTTTTTAAAACACATTATGCCACAGATCCCAACTCAAAATTTGGGGGGGGGGCAGGTAGGTAAGAGAAATGAGCAAAACTGGTTGGGGTGTGAGGCATGAGGGGTGGAGGACACAGAGAACGGAAGAGACAGGAGAGAGTAAGCTTCAGGGAAAGGGTGCTCCAGCCGTGTAACTCCAGGGAGATTCCGCCGTGTGGGGATGTGGGCTTGGTGTTGTCAGATCTTCGACTTCACAAGACAAACTGAGAATTTATGTTTTTATGTGAAATCTCTTAATTTGTGGATGCTGCTAATTAATTCAGTATTTCAGAAAGCTGTTGACTGATCAAGCAAAACTGCTCGGAAAGCTGAATTCAGCCCGGAGACTACAGGGCGGTGACCTTTCTGTTGCACCCTGCTGTTTGGGGCGCTCGGGGCAGTTAGCACATTAAAACCCTCTGTGACATCACGGCTCCAGATTGTGTAAACACACAGGCAGTCAAAAGGCTCCGGTCACACAGAACCAAAACAGGTCATAAATGGAAAAGCAAGTGGAAGACAAAGGTAATGCTCTGCCCCAGTCACTGTCAGGATTCTGGTTCGAAGAATAAAGGTAGATCGTACACCCCTACCAGTGGTCTGTGGGGCTGGCTCACGGCAGCTTATAAGAAGTAAATCTCAAATAGCCAGGAATTGTGTTAGTGTTAATGCATAGTTAGCTTGAAATTCTCTGCAGGAGAATTTACACCACAGAAATCTGCCCACACGAACAAGTCAAAGCTTTTCTTTCTCGCCAGAGAGATGGCTTAGCAGCACAGCAGTGCCTGTAACTTATGAAAATGACTGTTTGCTCAATAAAACCCCTTAAATTTACTTATAATATCATTTGGTTAACCCCTAGTCATCCGTCTGTCTCTGAAGTACCAAATAAATCTATTGAGGAATGAACGTTCAGGTGGCGCAGCTTATCATTTCGTTTCCAATCATGATTTCATGACTGACACCCTACGAGCACCTTAACAAAAACTGCATCCTGAACAGGAAATAAGTCATCACATAATTTGTTTTAAAATCAGCTAAATTTAGAGAGCCCTTCCACTTGCTACAACCTTATTCTAAGAGATTTACAAATTATCGAACTCAACTTAACCTTCAAAACAACCCTACAAGGTAGAAGTTTTATTGTTAGTATTTTACTGGTTAGGAAACAGGCACAGAGAAGTCCTGCAGTGAAGGGCCCAGTTGTGATCTGAATCAGGTAGTCTCCCTCGAGAGTCAGCTATCCTATTTACACTACATGTACTATCCACTGTACTACTAAAACATGAATGTCCTCGAAGCAAATATTCTTGATTCTTGATTGTACACAGACTTATCAACAAAACAGCACAAGAGATAATAAGGGTTAAATAGCAAGCACGATCCCTGGGTTACAATGGGTGATAAGTAAATGCAATTTCTTTCCTTTATCCTCCTGAAGTCTAAAGACACTTCACAAAAATCATAACTGAACAGCACTGCCAAGTTACATCTCCGAAGACTTGATATATCTTAATAAGAAAGAAAAATAAAGCGAATTGTCCACATTTACGTAACAGCAGACATTCCAGTACTGGGAAGCAATCAGGAAACTGAGTTATCTTCTAACAAAATATTTTTCCAAAATGATTATGATTGACAAGACCCAACACCATACCCTTACAATTTTTCCTGTGCTTTCCACATTCTCTTTGAAAGACAAAGTAATTTATGTAAGTTAGTGCTCTAATAAATTAGTATAGTGGGCTATATGGTACCATATAAGTCCCATACATTTTTATACATTTACTAATGCAGTTATGTGTTAGATATCGAGATTAGAACACATATTGTTCAACTGTTACAGGAATTCTGAGAGGTACAGTTTTGTTTAGCTGTACATATGTGTTACTGTAGACATTTACTTGTAAAGCTTTTCGGTCACGTTGTTATAGGTAGATTTTGAATTTCTCAGTGTCCCTGAATATAACTTCTTTTATAGGCATCATCAAATAAATTGCTATAAGTATGTAGGGTTTACATTAATTTTGTGTTTATTTAAATTATTTTGGGCCTAAGGAAAGAAAATTTCTTTCCCTCATTTGTCAAGGAGCCAAAGGCCTAACTTGTTTCCCTTAAAATCGTTATTCCATACTAAGTTCTGAGAAATTTGATTTTATTTTGATATCATATTTGTAATCAAGGTCCCCAGATTTAGCCATATTTAGGAAATCAATCAGTTCCTTACAAAGTCATATAGCACTTGGCAAAGTTTACAGTTGCAACGTCAATGATCCATATCTACTGAATGCTATGAAAGGGAACCACTGAAATGCCCTATATCTTTCAGGGGGCTTGTGAGATAAGATAGAAAAAATAATTGAAAAGCAATACAGGAAAGGATTTACAAGTGCTGAGTGTTGTAGAGAATATAAATCCAGGAGTTGTGCAGATAAGAGAGGGATAACTGTAGGTCAGGTGCTAGGCACAGGCATGGCCCCAGTCCTTGAATGAAGAGATAAATCAGGGCCAGACTTGGGAAGAGTGAGATTTCAACTGGATCTTGCAAGATGGGTAGGTGCTGGATATGCACAGAAGAGGAACAAGAGCCCTCTAGATTGCATAAATCAAGTTATCATGGTAGGGATTAGCATTTGAAGTACGCAGGGCAGCGTGCCAGTCTGGCTGGAAGGGACTCCTACTGGGGACATAAGGCTCTATCCTCTCGGACAGACCACATAAGCTACGTTTTCTCTTCCCAGATATGAATGATGCTGGAATTATAGTCACGCAGACGTCTGAGCAGAATTATTTATCTGTTCTTAAAGTTGTATTCTTAAAAGAATAATGGGAAAGCCAGAGTTGCAGTCTCATGATTGATTCATTCAACAACATATATTGAGTACTTTAGATGTGCCAGGCGTCCGTCTGTGCACTGAGACATAAAACAGAGCAAATCATGTTCTCTGTCCTTCAGGAGTTCACCATCAGGTGAAAAAAATGGAAGAGGTAAACAAATAATTAGAATAACTTTGATATATGTGTTTTGTTCAAAGGGCCACGGGGGTATGGAGGGAGGAGTGACTCATTTTAAACAAGATGGACTGGATGTCTTCAAAAAATAATTGATATTTGATCTTGACAAAGAGTGCTGCCCAGAGAAAAACAGTGAAAAAGAATACGAGCTCAAAGTCAGGAAGACCCTGTGTTGTTAAAGAGTCTACCACCGAGCCTGGGTCAGGCAGAGGAACAATAACACATAGCTCTTCTTTGTGCGTGCGCATGCACGCATGCTTTTGGGTTGAACTAACTGCAGGGATGGGCTGTCGAAAGAAGCTGGTGATGGTGTCATGCTGTCTTATGATAACCTGCTTGGCCCTGAAGGGTAGGGTTAGATGAGAGCTGTCCTCATTCCTGGAAGTGAATAGAGATTGGACACTTCTGTTACATGTCTCTAATCATAAAAGCAATTTATTTGTCTCATATTGGAAAGTGATGCTGTCAGTGGTGTTATTTCCTTCATTGAACTTAAGATTGACTTTATGCTGTTCAGTTACAAGCACCATAAACTCTCCTGTGACCTTGTGCTCTAGTCGCATGCAAACCTCTTTGGCTGCAGTCTGGATATTATTGACAATACATAATGCATTGCTAAGTCTTTGAAAATATGCCACAAGGCTTTGCTCCAAAGGAGTGTATTACATTGCTCTATAGATGACCTTTCATTACTCAGACTCCATTAGAAGACTTGAGCTGCCCTATTCTCCTCCCATACGCAGAGGCGTAGCTGTTCTGGGACCCTTTGGAGCATCTTTATGGTCCATTTGAGAAAGCAAATAAATATTCAGGATTTCTACCACAGACCCTCAATCCTATGGAGAGAAGCTAGGCCACATGTGATGCTGAACCGCTCATTCACTCATTTATTTTTTTTTCAATAAGCATTTATTAAAAGTCTACTGCATACCAGGCACTTGGCTTAACCTTAGGAAATCAAAGTTGAATAAGCCCCAGTGCTTGCCCTCGGGGCCTTAGTATCAAATAGGAATATATAATAGAGTGAGGGTTTGCCATAATGGAGCTGCACAAAATGTTATGGGGACAGAAGTGGGAGCACTTCACAAAGTCAGCTTTGGGGTGTCAGGGAAGGCTTCCAAGAGGAAGGGATGCTTGAGTTGATACAGAGAAATCAGGTAAGTTTGGGGAACTGTTGCATGGGAGCTGCTTTGACTGACACTGGGAGGAATATAGGTATCACATTGTTAAAGGCTTAATACGGTCAAGATATTTATATTTAAGACAACTGTAAGCTAGAAGGATTTAAATAGGAAGAAACAGAATCCAATTTGGGTTTTTAGGAACCAAGATTCAAGCAACAGTGTAGAGGCTGGGATAGAGGGAGTGGGGTAATCAAGGCTTTAGTAACCTCAGCAGGACTGACAGAGCCCTCACATGAACAAAGCAAATGGCCAAAAAAGAGAAGAGGAAGTCAGTAGAAGTGAGAAATATTTAAGTGTTAAAATTAACATAATTTGACTAATTACATATGAAAAACAACAGAGGGGAAGATACTTGAGATACTCACATAACTCTTCCAGGGATTTTAACTTCTGAACTGATTCTCGTTAGCCCTGAATGGTCAGATTTAACTCATAGCTCTATTCCTAATGAGTAATTAGGACAAACTATTTTGTTTGGCCCCTTTGCCTTTTTTCTTCTGCTTTTATGGATGTAATTTTGGTAAGAGGTAAAAAGTCATGCTCAGTTGCTGAGTGGATGGTGGAGAAAGAGGAAGAGAAGGGGTATTAAGGAAAGGAGGGCGGAAAGGGAGAAAGAGAAGGGGAGAGAGGAGTTTTTCTAGTGCTGGGGCTCCCACGGTTGGCAAAATCTTATTTAGAAGTTATATACATAAACAAAAACTTATTTAGAAGTAACAAGTTAACAAGTGTTGGTACGGGAGGGATGGGAATGGTGAATGGTTAGTTTTGGAGTTAGTTAGTTTAGGTTACTAAGATTTAGCCCACAGGTTGTCATGTGGGCATTTAGTGTAAAGCACAGAAGATAAACAGGGGTGAGAAGTAAGAAGGTGAACGTTGAAACCATGGAGTGTGAGAGAGATAAATGTGGTAGTTTTTAATATTTTTAATTATCATGAGGAATATCAGAAATTCAAAGACAAGAACCGGGGGGATGCTAATTCTTAAAAGGCAGAGCAGCACACTAGGACATTGTTAGAAAAGGAGTCAAAAGGAGACACGGATCCTGTTTCAAGAGTTGTGAAAGTTATAAATAAAGCAGGGCCACAATTTCTGGCTTTGAGGGATGTACACCGCAGAAAATATGTATCGTAATCAGTAACGGTTAAGAGAATGAGGCTGGTCTCCAGAATTGTACAAATAAAGCATGTTCTTTAAAAATAAGCAAGAACTGCTTGACTGGAGCCTCTGGAAAAGGTGGAACTCTTTAGTTTCCAGCAAAAGGAGAGCAGGGTCAAGTAGGTTGATGGACACAGGGAAATTAATTAGCTCACCGAAGCAAAAACGCTTCGAGTTAGTCCAAATTCTCGGTGTTGCTTCAGGTTAGTTTTCCTTAGAAGAAAACCCAGAAAGTAAAGATCTGAATGCATGTTGCCTATGACATGAGCTCTGCGACACCATGAGTGGAGTGGGGAATAAGGTAGGCAAGAGGGAAAAACCAAATCAGGATGCGTAAGTGAGCATGTTTTCGTTGTGGGCAACCCAGACTCCCACCCAGACACGGTGTAGACTATGCCTCAAAGTTGTTCTTCACCTAAGAGGTGAAGAGCTAGGGCATTCACGTCCAGCCTATCCTGTCATTGGTTGAGGGTTCACAGGCACACTGACTTGCAGGTCCTTCTGCCTGCCACCAGAGAGAGCCCAAGGACAGTCAAGGTCCTTGCCGTGGAAAGCTCTCAGCGTGCAAAGGGATGCAGGCTGCAAAGGGCATGTGTCTCACCTACGATTCACTCCTGTACTACGCAGACCTACTGTTTCTATGTTACCTGTTCACTCAGGTTTGTCATTGATTCCTCAAGTTAGCAGCTGGCTACGACTTATGAAAAGAAAAAAAAAAAAAGGCATCAGGAAGTTAGTGGAACCAGTAGCAGTCATCTAGTTAAAGCAATATTGCCAAGTGTGTATGGGCCATCTCCACATTTAGAAGGCCGACCACACATGGAGATGGGGAGTCTCTTTCCTAACGATAGGAAGTAGGAGGTACAGGGTGCAATAATGTCCTTCAACTTAGGGGCATCCTAGAGTGACCCAGAACTACATGCCCCTAAAAACTTACTGATGTAGTTGGGCCTCTCAATCTCTGTAGAGTTGAGCACTTACCTACCCTCTGTTTCGTATGTATTTCACTTGCGAAGTCATGCAGAGTACCTGAGGTTTCCTGGTTAGCCGTCTGATTGACTGAATATCATTCTTAGAGTAGACCAGCATGTTGATTTTTGGAATATCAAGATAATCAATGTCTAAGGTGACCAAGGTGATCCTTTGGACCATGATGTGACAGAGACCAGGAGAGCTAACATAGCCCCGGAGGAGGACTATGAGTGTAGGCATTTCCAATGAATGAGTCCCTGTGGTGCTGGGAAAGATTTCAACTGCCAGATGTGGTTTTTGCAGGAGCCGCAGTGGTGCATTCTGGGAATATAATGGGAACAATTCCATCATTTAAGTCACTTTAAGGCCAGCCTAGGGTGCTGCATTGCTTTTAACTTTCTACCTTGTTGGGATGGGGAAGAGTTTCAGGGGCTTCCACTTAGCCTTTACTATCATAACTGACCTGACTTCATAGATCCAGAACCTGGTGAGCCTCCTACCAGGTGGCAAGTGTATCTTATTTCAGGATCTGAGAAACTGACAACAGAGAAGGTGTATGTATGCAGCGGATTCGACCTACTGTGAGATAAACCTAGACCCAAACTCCCTTAATTGCCTGACCGCAGGGAGGGCTGTGATGGCATTCTGATATTGGTAACAGCTCCTGTCCATTATCCGACAGCTCTCAGAACATTTCATCTGTAAACATTCATCTGTCCTCAGTGGTAGTTAATGATAAGTAGCTTTGGGTTACACCAGGAAATAACTTGAGGGATCACTGTTGTACTTCCTATGAAATTGCACTGTTCCTTTTGCAAGGGGAACTGGCCAGCTCCTCAGTTGAATGCTCTGTGTTGAAGGACTAGCTCACGTCTGGAAACTGCGTGAGGGATGAGATTTTTCCTTTATGGCAGCTGACATCAAAAATCTGCTTGCCTGATCTTGATCTTTTGGGGTTGTATTAATCAAGAAATACCCTCCCTGGCTGACCGTCTATCTCCCCCCTAGGAACACTGTGGTAGAATTGCCATAATCACACAACCCTGCGGGTCAAGGCCATTGGTTGTCATTTACATTTTACTGGCCCACTAGGATAGTTACATTTACCTTGCCTGCCCCAGATGGCTAAGTGCAACCCCCTGGCCTTTGTTATTTCAGAATCCTATCAGCTCCATTGACATTAAAGAGCCCAGTTCCAGAGCATCATCTATCATTACCTTTGTCTATGGAGGCAATCTTCACCGAGCGCATCAGTGTTTCTGGTCCCCCCTCACTAGTGTGTTACTAAAGTAATGAAGGAACATTCTTTCGGCTTTTCTGGGGAAAACGAATCAGTTGTGGACTGTACGGATTAAATGGATTTTTTAAAAATGAGCGCCTCTTTGCATTTTTTTTGTGGTAGAAACTTAGCAGGAAGTCAAGTTTAACCATCTTAATAAATTTTGAAATATACAATATATTGTATTGTCCAAAATATGTACTGTGCTGTTCTGCAGATCTCTAGAACTTATTCATCCTCCATAATGAAAACTTCATCTCCAATGAACAATTCTCCATCTCCCCTCACCCCAGCGCCTTGTAATCACCACTCTCTTTCCATGAATTTGACCATTCTAGATACCTCATATAAGTGGAATCATGCAGTATTTGTCCTTCTGTGACCGGCTTATTTCACTTAGCATAATGTCCTTAAGGTTCATCCACGTTGTCACATACCACAGGATTTCCTTCTGGAAGACTGAATGATATTCTGTTGTATTTTTAAACCACATTTTCTTTGCCCATTCATCTATCAGTAGACATTTAGGTTGTTTCCATATGTTAGCTACTGTGCAAAACAAAGAGCTTCTGCACAGCAGAGGAAACATTTAAGAGAATGAAAAGGCAACCTACAGAAAAGGAGAAAATATCTGCAAACTCTGTTATCTGATAAAGGGATATCTAAAATACATGAGAAACTCTTATAACTCAACAGCAAAAAAACCCACAAGTAACCCAAATAAAAAATAGGGAAAATAACTGAAAAGACATTTCTTCAAAGAAGACATATAATGGCCAAGAGGTCTATGACAAGGTGCTCAGCATCATTAATCATCAGGGAAATGAGAATAAAAACCACAATGAGATACCACCTCCCATCTGTTAGGACAGCCAGTATAAAAAACACAGTATTGGCAACTGTGTGGAGAAACTGAAATCCTCGTACACTGTTGGTGAGAATGTAAAATGGTGCAGCTCCTACAGAAATTGGTATGGAAGTTCCTAAAAAAATCAAAAATAGAACTACCATATGACTCAGCAATCCCACTTCTGGGCATATATCCAAAGGAATTAAAATCAGGATCTTGAAGCGGTACCTGCGGTCCCATGTTCACTACAGTGTTCTTTGTACGTGTTGATCCCCTTCTCTCAGTTTTCCACCAGGGCAGTTCCAGTCTCCCCCACTTCACTGAAGATCACCATTGTTACCAAGCTTCGAGAAATTAGTTAGCGGTAAGTTAGGATCAGCTATAGGCATCCTTTCCAGGACTGAATCTCCAGTCATGAGCGTGTGCTCTTACGTAATTAACTGTTCTTTGTCTGGATATACATGACATCCTCCCTAGTCAAGTGTATTAGCTTCCTATTTCTGCTATAATAAATTGCCACATAGTTAGTATCTCACAGTTCTAGTGCTCAAGAGTCTAAATAACATGTGTCCTCAAGGCTGCATTCCTTTTGGAGGCTCTAGGGAAGAACTCGTTTCCTTGCCTTTATCTACTTCATGAAAAACAGGCATATTTCTCAGCTTGTGGCCCCCTTTTCCAGTTTCAAACCTAGCTGGATAGTATCTTCTCTCTCTGATTTGTTTCCTCCCTTACATCTTCTCTCTCTGACTCTAAGCCTCCTGCCCCCTTTCATAAGGACCCTTGTAATTATACTGGGCCCACCTGGATAATCCAAGCTCATCTCCTCATCTTAAAATCCTTAATTTAATCACATCTGCAACGTAAAATAACACATTCACAGGTTCTGAGAATTCATTCATGGACATCTTTGGGGAGGGCGAGAGGGCATTATTTCCCCTATCACAACCAGGATCCTCAAGAACCGTTCCCAGACATCTTTTCCCATTTCTCGCTAATACATAGTGGTCTAGTCATGCAGCAATTTCTGTAAATAAATCATCCTTTTCGTCTCACAGCACAGATACTACTATTTTCCTGCTTGGGGTTACCAGTGATTTTGCGGCTTCCCCCACCAGGGACATCTGGCCAATCTGGAAATATTGTGGCATGGTGGGGGTAGTTCTGGAAGACGACCAGCATAACTTTGTGGAATATCTGCTCAGATGAGGCCCTTTAGGAATCTCCAAGCAGGAGAGGCTGTTACACTCTAACAAGGAGGAAGGAGCCACTTACCTTGGCCAGAGGATTCACGGTCATCTGTATTTCAATTACTTCAAGCTCATCTCCTCCTCCTCCTCCTAATCCCCACATCCTAAGACTCGGGGCCTCCTTCCTTCCCCGTCAGGTTTCTGATGTAGGAGACTTGTCAGGGCTGTGGGTCCAGCTTCTTTGCTAACACAGCACTTAGAACCGAAGCTTGGGCTTCATTTTCAGCACATCCTTCTCTCTGCCTGCAGGTAATGACGATCTCCTTTGATAGTTACCTCATTTTCTACTTTCCGTGATTTTTTTAAATGTAAGTATCATAGGCACTCTTCATTTTTTAATTTTTTTATTGAGGAATAATTGGCATGCAGTGTTATATGAGCTTCAGGTGTAAGACATGGGGATTCAACGATTATACACATTATTCAGTGTCCATCACGGCAAGTGCGGTCACCATCCATCACCAAACAACCTTATTATAATCTTATTGATCACATTCCCTATGCTGTACTTTTCATCTCTGTGATTTTTAATTTTGCAATGGAAGCTTGTATCTCTTAATCCCCCTTATCTATTTCACCCATCGCCCACCCTCCCCTCTGGCAACCTTCAGTTTGTTCTCCGTATTTAAGAGTCCAGTTTTTTGTTTGTCTCTTTTTTTCTTTATTTGTTTTGTTTCTTAAATTCCACATACGAGTGAAATCATATGGTATTTGTCTTTCTCTGACTTATTTAGTGTCACACCCTGTAGATCCATCCATTTTGTTGCAAATGGCAAAATTTCATTCCTTTTTATGACTGAGTAATATTCCGCTGTATGTATATCACATCTTCTTTACTTATCTATTGATGGGCACTCAGGTTGCTTCCATATCTTGGCTTTTGTAATAATGGCAATAAATATAAGGGTGCAATATATCTTTGTGAATTAGTGTTTTCATTGTCTTTAGGTAAATACCCAGAAGAGAAACCAGACCACTTTTTTACACCATATGCAAAAGGAAACTCAAAATGGATTAAAGACCTAAATTAAGACCTGAAACCATAAAACTCCTAGAAGCAAATATAGGTAGTAATTTCTTTGACATTGGCATTAGTAACATTTTTCTAGATATGTCTCCTCAGGCAAGGGAAACAAAAGCAAATTAAACTATTGGGACTATACGAAAATAGAAAACTTTTGCATAGTGAAGGAAATTATAAGCAAAATGACAAGGTAACTTACTGGTTGGGAGCAGATATTTGCAAATGATATATCTGATAAGAGGTTAATATACAAAATATATTGTATAAAATATATTGTATAAAAAACTTCTACAACTCAACACCAAAAAAACCCACAAAACCCAGATAATCTAATCAAAATGGGCAGAAGACCTGAACAGACATTTTTCCAAAGAATACATACAAATGGCCAACAGACGCATGTAAAGATGCTCAATGTCATTAATCATCAGGGACATGCAAATCAAAACCACAATGAGATATCACCTGACACCTGTCAGAATGGCTAGAATTGAAAAGACAAAGGATAACAAGTGTTGGTCAGGATGTGGCAAACAAGGAGCGCTCACGCACGGTTGGCGGGAATGCAAACTGGTGAAGCCACTATTCTAAACAGTAAGGAAGTTCCATAAAATAGTCAAAGTAGAAACACCACACAATCCAGTACTTCAGTGATCTTTTGGCTAGTAACAGCAGCCTACCAACTCCGTAGTGATGGCAATTACCATCACTCCCGTGTCTTTCAAAGGCTAGAATACTGCACAATCCTGTACACTGCCTTCCATTTGTACCCCATCCCAATTTATCACAGGTAAGATTCCTAATAATCTTGATCCTCTCTCATGTCAGGAATTCAACTACACAAATCAGCTGGGGGGGCCTAGTTGACAGTTGGCCAGTGAGTGATCCAGCTCGAGAATTTCACCTCGGGGGCCTGCTTCCCAAGGCTACTCAGGCATCAACTCTCTTAGGTTGGATTCTCCCAGAAGCAGACTCCAAGAGAAGGCTTGATGTACTTTAGTACCTTATTCTGGAGGTAATTCCAGGCAGAATTGTTAAGGGAATGGGTAAGTGTGAGAGGACAGGAAGGAAGCCGAGTAAAGATGCATTAACAGTTTACCTCCATGGAAAACCGAGGTTCAATCCATCTGGGAATACCACAAGACGGTCTTGGAGTTATCATAACTCCAAAGGGTGAGGAACCTGACATATTTATTCTCCAACTCTCGTCTATCTTTCATTTATGGCTGTTTCTGGGGGCTCTACCTCCCAAGCATTTCTGATCTCCTCTGCCCTCAAGTCAAGTGCGCTGCTGCAGCAAGAGGCAGATTTCGTGCAGAGAGCTGCAGTTGCTGGCAGTAGGAATACACAGAAATCATAGGTGCTGGAAAGATAAGGGCAAGGGCACTAACAATATCTGTCACATATGCTTTCTATTTTATTTAGTTTTTTAAAGATTTATTTATTTGAGAGAAAGAGGGAATGAGCAGGGGCAGAGGGAGAGGGAGCAGACTCCCCTCTGAGGATGGAGTCAGACTCGGGGCTCGATCCCAGGACCCTGAGATCATGACCTGAGCTGAAACCAAGAGTCAGACGCCTAACCGACTGAGCCGCCCAGGCGCCCCCTGTTTAATAATCTCTTAATGGCATGTCTAGAATCTATTTTACTCTGATCTGGCTTTACCGAGATGAAGCTGTCAGTCAGCTGCTTATGTCTTACATGCTTTAAAATGTCTATGATGCATTTTAGATGTCACGTTACCATCAATTATGTCACTTATTCTGGCATAGCGCATTCTTCAGGAACAACGTTTTCTATCATCAGCGAGGGGTAACATATTTAACATGGACTAGGTGATCTGAAGAACGAGCCTGAGCGAGGGCCTCATGGTTTGGGACATCTAGAACTGAAAGGAAATTAACATTTCTCAAGCACCTGCTATTTTCCAGGCTCTGTGCCAGGAACTTTGCACACATCATCTCCCTAATCCTCACAACAAGCATCCGGGGAGGATGTAGTGAGAGTCATTTACAGATGGGAAAACAAAGGTGCACAGGGGCTGACTAATCCTGCAAAGCTCCTCCAGGTAGCGTGAGGACACGGATTCCAACCCGGTGGCCTCCATATGCTGTGCGTGTTGGGATGAGGGACAGGAGGCTAGCAACTGTCTCACATGGCCCATAAACCAAAAATACAGTAGGCCTGTCGCTAAAAATACTTCTTTTAGCTGGCGGTAGGTGTCTTTAGGGGAAATTCTAACGTGACCATCTTCACACGAATGATCTAATCTTCAAAATAAAGGATAGGGACTTTGGGAGTTATTTCCATTTTTTGGCTACGATGAGAATGTATATTTAGTGCCCTTCAGTCCATGCTAGGAAGATGCTCAATCGTTCCTTTTAAGAAAAGAAGTTATAAACTTTCCCACCCCGAAAGCTTCTGTTGATTTAAGAAATAAATGCCTTCCCCCAAATACGCTTAGCACGTACACATCCATGCACCTTGAAGCATGTAATGCTTATTCTTGGATAACAACACCTGAATCGTTATTTGAATCACTGGCCTCCATGCTACTTTGGAAGATAATATGGGAGGATATGGAACATATTTTAGCAGTCGAGCAGCATCCTTCATATTTTCAACATTTGAGGAAAACGTAGAGCCTCTTATACTGGACTGCTTTTTATTTCTATTATTATTTTATTTCTATTTATTATTTAATTAATTTATTTATTATTTATCTATTTTATTTATTTATTATTATTATATTTCTATTATTTCTATTACTTAATTTATTTATTTCTGCTGTTATAATTTATTCTGTCTTTATCTTCTCACCCACAGTATTTTTAGATGAGTAAGAAGATCACTGACATGTGACATCAGAAGAACAGGGTGCTTGTCCCAGTTAAGGCAAATGGAAACGTAGAGTAGTCAAACACCAGTAGCAAGAGTAAAATTACCAGATATTTATTAAGCTCTACCATGTGAAAGAGTTTTCATTATTAATTCGACAAGTATTTATTGAGCATTCAATATGGAACAGGTATCCGGGCAGTCTTCTATTCACTGGGAATACAGCAGAGAACCAAAGAGACACAAATCCCTGCTGTGATGGCTTACAATGGTGTGTGTGTGTGTGCGCGTGTGTGCGTGCATGTGTGTGTGTGTCTGTGTGTGTGTGTGATGCGACAAGAAACAAAATAGCTAAAACATGGAGTATATCATATAGTAAATATGGAGGCAACTGCAATAGGGAGGATGTTGGGCAGTCGATGAGTCATGGGAGGGTTACGATATAAAACAGGGTGGCGACGCAAGCTGCAGGGTGACCTGAGGACTTCAAGGAGGTAAGGAAACTAGCCAGGCAACTACCTGGGGTGGAGTGGGGGCTGTGTAGGTGGAGAAGAGCAGTGCAAAGGCCCTGAGGCAGCTGCATGCACGATGCACTCTTTGAACAGCCGGAGAGCCAGTGTGGCAGGGGCAGGTGAGTAAAGGGAAAATAGTTTCAGATCGTGTGAGAGAGGTAATAGAGGGCCAGATCAAACAGAGCTTTCTAGGGCATGGTCACGACTTTGGTTTTGATTCTCAGTGAGACAGGAAACCACTGGAGGACTTGAGCTGCAGGATGACATAAGTAAATCTATGTTTTAAATATATCACCCCAATGTACTGTATGTTGGCTAACTGAATTTAAATTAAGAAAAAAAAAAAGAAACCAAAACCAAACCAAACCAAACCAAAACAAAAACAACCAACAAGACATCACCTGAGATGTTATGTGAGAATGAATAATAAACCTTGGGGGGGACCAATTAAGAGCCTACTGGAATAAGCTGGATGGAAGAGCATGATTTGGCCAGGTGGTGGTGCAGAAGTGGTAAGAAGTATAATTTGTCTGCCAAGCATTTTATAGACAGTATCTCATTTAGCTAGGTTTCTGTATGTGCTAAAAGAACTGAACTAGTGTCAGTGTTCTCATCTTTAAATTGGGAATGTAAAATGAATTCGGTTTTTCAAAATTAGCTTAAGGGTGGACAGTGACAGCTCCAAAGAGAAGCATAAGCAAGCTGAACTTGCTGGCTAACCTCGGGAAGATGTGGCAGGAGAGAAGGCACAGGACAAAGACCAGTTCCTTGGAAAAAGGCAGGGCCTGCTCTGCCCTGTGAAACTGAATGTCCATGTCAAATAAAGAGAAGCAGTCTCAAAAACTAGATCCAAGATGAGGCATAGGCAACAAAACAAAAGACCCATCAGAATGACAGAATTACAGAGCAGTGTAATCTGACCGGTGGCTCTGGACGAGCACTTTACACCCTTTTGGGTTCAGAGCTACGGGGGAAAGAAAACAAGAGGCCCCACCTATTAGCTGTGGAGTGAGGCTTCTTGCAGAAGAGATGGCAAGTTGGTTGTGACAAACCAGCCTGGTTCATTCCATCACATAACACAGGTGGGAAAGTAACGTTCGCATCAGTTCCTCGTAGTTTTATGGAAAATTTTCCCCTCCTCACCAGTGAAGAAAACTACAAATTCCAAGAAGAACAAGAAACACGTGCTCAGCTATCACAGAGGTCACAGTTCCCAGTGACCTTGCCCTACATCTTCATCCCTCATATTGAGGCAGGGGCTTTTATTCATGAGTTGTGGGGATCTAGCTGGTGGAGCCGAACTGTGGACTAAAGGGTATATCATCACCGTGAGTCCCGTCTGTACCCCTGCATGGATAGAACTTGAGAGCTAGTTGATAGCATTGAATGATTTGAAAATATAAACACTTCATACATGAATAGCATAATAATAATTAAATCTATAATCAGGACCAACCTCAGGCAAACTGTGAATATAGGAAAAGGCTAGTAATTGGCTGCATCCCTCTTCACTAAATGCCTCTTTCTACACTAGCACATCACAGTTTCACGGAAACCCCACTCTTCTTTCTAAATTTATCTCACCTGATATCAATCTCCAAGTGTTCATCCTTACCAGATCTTAATAATCTATCCTCTTAGGGCTCTATTCCACTGTCTTCCTTGACAGCAAGCACTCTTAGTTTCCTCTACACTTGTGATCATTACCATGACCACTTTCTTTACACACTCCTGATTTTCTGTTTTTCGCATCATGGTCCTGGCATATTACCTTTCCTTTTATTACTTACATATTTAGTTTGAAGTGCCTATAAGCAATCTGGCAGTAGATGTCAAATAGGTAGTTGAACATATGGGTCAATGGGTCCCAGACTCAATCTGAGCTGGAGAAGAACATCTAAGAATCATAAGAGAACAGATAGTAGGTGCAGCCATGGGAGCCGAATGCATCTCTGTGCAAAGAGTAACCCCGAAGAGAAATATGCCTCAGAGAGATCTCCGGGGAAGCCTGGCATTTAAAGTTCAGGTAGAGGAGACCCAGCCACCAGAAGAGCCTGACACGACATAGCCTTGGAGGTAGAAGGCCTGTTGTGAGAATGAGAATGTCTGCAATAAGAAGTAGGGGATGGTCATCTGACCAGTGCTAATGAGAAGTCAACCAAATAGTGTTTATTAGCTTTGATGACATTGAAGTCTTAAGGGGCATTATATGTCCCTTTTACTGGAGCTGGTATGGGGGCTTCATTCCATCACGGCACATCACAGTTTTGCTGAAACCCCAACCTTCTTTCCCAGAGAGACCTGAGGATCTCACACATCTACCGGAGATGATGAGTATCAACTAGACTTACTGAGGTGGTCATTTCACGGTGTTTACATCAGGTCAGTATGCTGTGCACCTTAAACTTACGCAGTGATGTATGCCAATTATATCTCAATAAAACTAGAACAAATGCCAACAGAGTTTTGTTGAAGGGAGATAAATTGTTCACACATGCTTATCTCCACTCCTTACCAAAACCAACTAAAATGAAAAGAAGGGGATTAAGACCGGTTATGTATCTACAGTGATGAGAATGAGAATGTAACAGACTTTTTACAAAATTTTATTTAAATTTTAGTTAACATACAGCACAATACCGGTTTCAGGAGTAGAATTGAGTGTGTAACACACTTTTTAGAAGCCACAAAGCAGAGAGATGATAAGTCGCTTACGGAGAATATAAATTTAGAAACTAGGCTCTCATAGAGGGAGAGACCAACATGGTTGAAGTTTCAGTACCCCGAAGTGACTCAAGACCCTCCACAGAGCTTCAGAACTCAGAGACACCATGTACCACAGGAAGGAAACAGTAGGCATAGGAAGAAAAGAGACAGATCTTGAAGATCTGTGTATGGAGCACCTGGGGTTCCTGATTTACTGCCCCGTCCGCATATCCAGAAGCATCCTTCCACACAGCAGTCCAGAGGCCTTTTTCTCTGAATAAATTAAACTGAAAAGGCTCAGGACACCTGACACAACAGGAGGGTGTGTGTGTGTGTGTGTGTGTGTGTGTGTGTGTGTGGTGTTTGGGTGTGTAGGTGGTAAAGTACAGGACTAAAAACAAAGGAATTAAGTGGAAGTTTATATCCTGAAGAGTGGGCATCCCAGGTGATACTCTTCACCTCGCCCCTGAAGCTAGAAACACTGTCCTGCAGGGCACTTAAGAGTTGTTGCACTCATTTGCTAGGGCTGCTTAACAACATACCACCAACTGGATGCCTTAAACAACTTAATTTTATCGTCTCAGAGCTCTGGAGGCTAGAAGTACAGGATCAAAGCGTCAGCGGTGTTGGTTTCTTGGGAGGGCTGTGAGGGAAAATCTGTTCAACTGCTTTCTCCTAACTTTTAGTGTTTAGCCTATAACGTTTGGCATTCCTTGGCTTCTACGGCATGACCTCAATCTCTGCCTTAATCTTCACATGATGTTCTCTGTGTGTGTGTGTGTGTGTGTGTGTGTGCACCACCGTGTGTCTGTGTCCAAATTTCCCCTTTTCATAAGGACACCCGTCACATTGGATTAGGGATCCACCCTACTCCAGCAAGACCTTACCTTAATTTAATTACATCTGTCACAACCCTATTTCCAATTAAATTCACATTCCAAAGAAATGAGGGTTAGGACTCTAACATATGAATTTTGGGGAACTAGAATGCAACCCGTAACAGATGTCAAACTTGCACTAACCCAATATATTTTGGAGTCCCCAAACAGAAAGTTCAGATCGCCCTACAAAGAAGTCAGCTTTGGAAAGTTCTTCCCCCAAACAGTAGTTCCACTAGGTCATCAGTGCTTTGAAAACGAATCTATAGCCAAAGAGCAAACAACACGCTTTAGAAATCTCCATCGTGAAAGGCAGATCAAAATAAACCGAGAGATGAAAGGATCCTGGATGACACAGAGATAATTATGGAGAAAACAGCGTAATCTTCAAAATATTATAATTAATGTCCTTTGAGAGACAAGGAAAGTTTTTGTGCACCTTAAACAAGCAAAAGGTAAAACTAAGAAAGAAGTAACAGGATCAAGAAATATCTCTTGGCTGCTAAAAATATAATCGCAAAATAAGTGAAAAAAAAAGTTTGGAGTGTAAGAAGAGGAAATTCCCCAGAAATCATGATGTTAGGGTCGAGATGCAGAAGAGAGAGAGTATAATAACCAGAGTCAGATTTCTGAGAAGATGGGGTGTANNNNCAATCCAGAGATAAACAGAGGGGTTATTCTAATTGGAAGAGTGGAGGAGTGTCTGAAAGAACGGGGACACATACCTCCTTTTAGATTTGTTAGTGGGACACTGAGAGAATTTCTATAAAACAGTGTTTATATATTTTATGTGAAGTATGATGAACTAAGAGCAGATCCTGTACAGCCAGACTGTCTGGCCTTGAAGCCTGGCTCTGCCTTTTCCGTGCCGTGTGACCTTGGGAAGCTGCTTCTTCTCTTGTGCCTCAGTTTATTTATCTGTAAAATATTACTAATAGTACTAACCTCATATATAAAACGAGTTTTTGTAAGCAAAAAATACTTGGAACAGTGCTTGGCAAAGAAGCTTTCAAATATATATTAGCTGTCCAAGTACAGGTATAGGGGAAAAAAACAACAACATGGTAACCGGATTCATCCAAGTACTTGTGTTGACGGTGTCTGGTTTTCAGGTGGTCCTACAGAAGCTCAAAGCAGCAAGGAAGTTTACTGACAAGTGGTGGGGTGAAAAACCAGAGCATTTAAACTGAACTGGGAGGGAAGTGAACACACAACGGGGTGCTTTTGGTAGAGAAAAGGCTGAAGTGCCATTGGGCTGGAGGACTAGTTGGGACTGATGAACAGGCAGGGGAATGAGTTGAAAAACCAAGTTGGAAGAACACAAATTTGTGGTCAGAAGAGGGATGTTGGCCCTAGTGATATCGGAGGTAGTACTATTTGGGGGTGCTGCCAAGGTCCACGTGACTGAAGAAAAGTGATGGAGAAGGAATCTGGACATGAAGAATTACTTTAGCTAAAACTCTCCAAGTAACTCAAGAAAATAATAAAGAAAATTTATTGGATATATTTATATAGGGCTAGTTCATGGAACAAATCCAAGGGCAGTCTGACACTAAGCCATGTTATAAAAGCAGGTATAAAACATTAATAATTCAAGTGATATTCCGTATCTTTTTTGCTTCTGCTCAGCTTCAATACTCTCCCTCTGCACACCAGATTTCACTGCTTGACATGTACATGAACGAAGAAGGCCACTTCTCAGGGCCAGAGTTTAAACATTTTCTCTGTTAACTGAGCAGCCCAATTCTAAATTCTTAGGAGAGGGACGATGATTGGCACAGCTGCAGTTAAGTATCTGTGCTCATCGAATTAACTATGTCTCAGGAATGTGTTACGTACCGCTAACATGACGTCCAGGACCCACATCCCTGCACACAAGGGTCCGTTCCCAGAGAAAGGAGATCTGGATAAGAGTAGGAGATGTCTGCAGAGATATCTACTGAAGGCCTTCAGGAAATTGAGACACCGGCATGCTGGAGGGGGTATTCAATCTTACCCAGGATGACGGCAGGTGTTGAAGGACAGAGACAGTGAGCTAGGTGTTTAATTTGTCTCTGAATGAGTGCGATTCTGCAGGATAGTACTGTGAAGGTTGACAAAACAGGAGCTCTCATTCATTCACTCATTTTTGTAAATAAGTATATATTCAGTTTCTAACAAGGGCTAAACATTGCCTCAGTCACTGAAGACAGAACACCAGTAATGCAAACTAGTGAAGACTGATAGCTTTGGAGGCTGACTTAGGTTTAAATTTCTGCTCACTATTTACTGGTTGTATGGCCTTAAGCAAACCATCTCCCCCCCCCCCAAACAATTCCTATCTCTGACTTTTAAAGAAGTAAAGGCGTACCCAGAGGTCTGGGTACTTAGCATAAAAGCAGATGTAAGAAGAGATCCTAAAATAGCCCCATGTTAATGTACCACCGAGTCGAACTGCTTGCGGGTGGCAGGCCGGTGAAGGAGCAGTGAAAAGTTACATAGGTCTGTGCACAGAAGATCTGTGGGGCACAGAGCTGAGAGAGATCTGGGGAGGAGGGACCTAGGAAAACTTCCAGGAGGTTTTATGCCTACGCAGAGTTTTGAATGAGCTTCCTAAAGGGAGAGAAAGAACTTTCGAAGGAACAGGGTCAGGGAACCCTATGCCTCCATCGCAGAGCTCCAAGTGGTAGAGTATGACTTTAGCAACAGACATATTTTGTTGGTGGCACCGGAAGGGCGGGAGAAGAGGCTGGGCTAGAGCAAGGAGTGTTAAGAAGATGGGCAGCTGGCGTTTAATCTTATCATTTAAAATTAGGGTTACGTGAGGGTCTTTGGCACAGGGCCAGGAGAAGCCTAATTATTAGACACAGGATGGACAGGGTGAGGTGGACGAGTAACAAGTGCCCTTGTTACCCCATCCAGTGCATCAGGTCACGATGACCTAGGAACCAGAGTGTTTGCTGCTGAACCTGGAGAGCTGAGCTTGTGAGAGCTCAAGCCTGTAGACATGACATATACTTTCCCAGGACTACTGATGAAATACAGCTACAAAATGCGTCAAATGGCCCAATAATCCTAGTATGTGGGGGGGAGGGGCTTAGGCCTGTAATAGGTGGGGACTAAATCTAACACGTTCATTCTACCTACAGCCATCACTTTTTTTTTAAAGATTTATTTAATTATTAGAGAGAGAGAGCACACAAGCAGGGGGAGGGGCAGAGGGAGAAGGAAAGAGAGAATCTTAAGCAGGCTCCACACCTGGCATGGAGCCAACACGCGGCTTGATCTCATGACCCCGAGATCATGACCTGAACAAAAATCAAGAGTCAGGCGCTCAACCGACTGAGCCACCCAGGGGCCCCTGCAACCATCCCTTTCAACAAGGAGGGTGTGCCCTGGGCATGCAGGCAGAAGCGCGGTGTGGGCCCTGCTGCCTCAGCATCGGGGAGCAAAGCGGGAGGCGATGATGGTGTCAGGTGGCACGGCCAGTCTTCCTAACGAAGCAGCCTCAAACCATGAAAGCAGAGAGGCTGGAACAGTTGCTACTCCATGAATTTCTGCTGAATGAATATTACATTTCATTCAAAGTCTTTCAGGAATATCAGAGGAAAATATACGAAAAATTCTCAAGAGTTTTCTTTTTCATAAGAGGAGTTTCTTAATGCCTGAAATTCAGGCACATTAGAGGCTTTACTATGGAGACCAGAAGACAGGTGAACTTTATTGCCAGCAGTAAATGTGATGGGGGAAAGATGGGGGAAATGTATTTTCGCACAGTTAAAGTGCACGACGCAAGAACTAATTTACAGGAGACCTCCTGAATTCTTTCAGTGATACTTTTCGTAAGCCATTCCTTAATTCATTTGTCTCTCTAGCTTGAGGTGACATCTTACAGCTCCAAAAACTGCAGATATGATAAGATATACTGTCTTCAGAGCTTTGCCAGATAGAGATTGATGATTTTTTTCCTCTTCCCTTCTCCGGGGTTCTCTTTGTCTCCTGTACCTCTGGAAACTTGGTCTACACTCAGAATCAGACCTTTTCTTTTATGTTCTTTACCTGATTGCACTCAGTCAGGTCACATACTGCAGAAACCTTTAAAGAGAAAAAAGTCCCATTTTCTGATTGTCTGGGGACACTTAGGATTTAATCTTAAAAGTGCTGATTACCAGCTGTTCCTTGATTTCTCTCTGGGACCCTAAAAAGACCTAATAAAGAGAGATGTTTGGAGGTTTTTTTTTGTTTGTTTGTTTGTTTTTGTTTTTGTTTTTGTAGCTTTTGAAGGTGCACTTGAATTTGAACGTGGTGATTAGCAACTTCTAAACGATCTTTCTCCTAGGTTCTTATTTACCAAGTCCAGTTTAGTTCTGTCCCCATAGGGCTGTGATTTAGGGGAAATCTCTTCTCATTCCTTCATATATACCAAAGCTATTTTAAAGGAAGCAACCTAAAATGTTCCTTTTCTTTTTTTTTTCTCCTTCTTTTCATTTTTGTTTCATGCTGCATGCTCACATCTTCTTCCTCTCTTCCTTTTCTTCCCTTTATGGCCCTGGCTCCCCCCCAAATCATATCTGGAACAAGATTATTATATCGAGTGATCTCCTTTTATGAGGTTTTCTTGTCAGCAGCTTCAGTGGAAGTCGGGCGTGCAAAGCTGTGATTTACCACCACTCAGCACTGAGTGATTTAATATATTCACACATCTGGAAAAGCAAGGCTATTAGATAAATGGGAAAATACCTGGGAATGAAAATGCTGGGTTCACTCACGAACACTGCTCAAGTGCGAAGCTGGCTGCTTAGGTAAATGAACAGAGCTTGCTTAGTGAAATGAACAGTTTTGGAAATTCAGGTAGGATGTCGTTGTACTTGCTGCTGTGTTTGAACACTGTATAAAACACGTTCTCCGGCTTGGAGAGGACTGACTCCTTATTCTTAATAGGAGAGCTCCATGTACGGAACGGAGGTATGGAAATTGTAAGTGTGGGGGAGGGGTCACGGGAAGAAACTGACTCTGCTTTTCAGGAATTCTGTGATAGCAAAGTAGGAAATGACAGGTTTGAATAGAAAAACATATGTCTTAACACCCAAATAGCTGGCTTATTTTTTTCCTGAAAACTCATCCACTGAGGGCGTTCAATTGTTTCAATAAATATTCTCAGTCACAGGACAATCACTTACGGTCTGGTCTTCAAGCTGAGGTGATCTGCAGAGTGTGGTCTCTAATGTCAGTGACATCTGACTCCCTGAGACAAATTCTACATCTGGCCCTAGATAATTCACACCTTCCTTACCTGTGGCGATCCTGGACCACTCCAGGGAACTTGAGAGCTATTTTGCAGTATATTTTGAGTCAGAACTTAAGAGTTCTTTTGTAACAGTGGTTCCAGAATTGTCTCTTTGTGTCCCACAGTACCGGTCTCTGCTTCCCTATAACACTCTAGCCCCATGTAGTTGGTCCATGTATCAATGGCATCTGCCACTGGGAGGTGCCTTGGAATGTGTATTTCTGGGTACTGTTCCAGACCTATGAGTTGGAATTACTATGAATTGGAGGCCGGGAACCCATATGATTACAAGCACCCTGGAAGACTTTGATGTACACTAACATCTCGAGCCACCAAACAAAGAGATGAGGGAAAAGAGCACACATTTCACGAGCACCTGTCTTGTCACTCTTCCACATGCTTTTGCATATGAGCATTTAGCCCTTGTGCCTGGTAGAAGCCAGTCATTATTATTTCACAGGACAAAATGTGGTTCAGCTCTCTTTTCCAAGACTACAAAGCCAGGAAGCACAATAGCTTACTGCAAAACCAGGTTTATCTAGCCTTGCTTCGAAGTCTGTGTCCTGTTCTTTCTCTTAAAGCATTGATCTCTTCATCATCAAGGTTGAGCTATGTCCCTGTATCTTTCCCAGGCTGCACTGCCATCTAGCTCTCTGCAATGAAGATAAATAGCCGTTCATCTTGGCATCGTCGACTTTTAAGCCACAGCATTTCCTTTAGGGGCATTGCCAGGTGTCTCTTCGAGCTCTGTTATAGATAGTTCACACTAACGACGAACTCAGGCTGGCTCTACAACAGTGATTCACGTGTACGTGGCTCTGCCAATCCATCCGTGTGATTGTTTAGTGCCATTTACAGCAAATAGTGCAACACTACACTGACCTATTGACTCCCAATGCGTTTCAGTTCATAAGATTTGATTCTCCAGTTTCAGGTTTCAGATGGGTAAACCCTGTGATAACCAGCATTATTCTCGAAGTTCCATCTGGTTTACAGACTCAGGCACTGTCTCTTGACGAAATGGTTTTCATTCATACAGTGTACTCACACATCAAGTTATGGCTGATTAAATGTGACATTTGAGGTCTAGCGTTTAAAATGTTGGATATCAACCTCTTGGTCAGAACATAATTCCCCTTTATGAAAATATTTGGAGAACTAGACTTCAGTGGTATTATTTTGACTTCTAGTGTTATTCTGAGAACTATTCTCACACGGAAATGTTATTAGCAAGAAGGTGGAAGGATTGAGGGAAGACGTACATTAGGCTGCTGGATTGTAAAGTATATTAAGTATTTCAACTAAGTCACATTGCAAGTCATGAACCTCTAGTCTAGCCTTTCAAATCCCTTTCTCATTTCCTGTGTCCTTCCCTTACTGATGTCACCAAATCCTGGGGGACCACCAAAATCTTGGCTTAAAAAAAAAAACAGATTCGGATTTCTAAGAATTGCTTAAATCCATCCTCTCCCCTCTAACCCACCAACTGTAATGCAGACCTTCATATTTTCTTTCTGTACTTTTGTCACCCCTTTAACTGGTATTTCCTTGGGCTTGCCATCTTCGATTTACCGTGCATGTTTCCAAAATGGCAACCTTTACTTTCCCGACCCCTGTTTAAAATCCTTTTATGATTTCCAGTGCCAATGCACTACCACCCCCTGTCATTCTTCACCATTGTCTTCAGCTACTTGAAGACTTTCCTAATTGGTATTAGCTCTGGCCTCATTCCAGATCTTATGTCAGAGTGATTTCGAAATCTGATCATGTCCATGCTTGCTTAAAACCTATTTATGCTCTTCAGATCAACACAAAGTTCCTTAGTATGGCCTCGGGGTCAGGCATGGTCTGGCACCTACCCCAGCAACTACCTTCATCTCATGCCAAATAGCCTCTGGTTCTTTGCCCTCCCGCAATGCTAGCCATTTTCAAGGATCCCTTCCCACCATTGCTATATCTGGTCACATTGCCTTTTCACATGCTGTTGCCATTGTCCTAAAAGTTTTTCTTTTCCTGATAGTTAGCTTCTCCTGAAAATCTTTTATCAGCACTGGCTGATCAGATGTTCCTCTGGTTGGGAGATCAGCTCTGAGTGCCTGCTGAAATTTCTCAGCAGGCTTCGTAGAATTGGTCCTGTGTCTGCGGTCTTGTGAGCTCAGGACTTCTCTGAAACTTCTGGCTTTTAAGCCAACCCTAAGATTTTGGGCTTGGCCAAGAAGCTGACATTGGGTGCCCCATACAATATCTGCTCTTAAGAACCTGAGGGGTTCTCAATCTTGTATCATTCACTCTCATTATTTTTGGAGAAAGACTAAGCTGTGAGCTGACACTGTAACTGTATACTTATCCATGAAATAGTATGAATATATATGCATATTGCATAGTTGTGAAATACTGAATACATATCCCCCCACACAAACGTATATATATTCACACGCTATTCCACTGTGTTGATAAAGCTGATCACTTATCCCTCTGTGTCAAACAGCCCGTTCACAGAAAATACACGAATTCTTTACTGATCTCCCTCCTCCTCCTGCTTCTTCTTTTAACGATCTTTTATGTGCCAAGGCCTGTGACAAATGTTCTACATACATTGTCTTCTCTAACAACATTTGGATTAGCCCTGCTGTACAGCTGACTTTGAGCAGGCAGAGGGTTCAATAACCTGCTCGAGGTCACACAGTTGTTAAGCGGCAGGACTGGACCCAAATGCAAGTTATTTAATTGGAGAGCCACTTCCCATACCACCAAGCTCCTGCTTTTGGAAGGCTCGCAGCTGGCTCAGCAGCAGCAGCAGCAACAACCCAGAGTTTGCTAGAACTACCGCATCTCAGTCCTACTCCAGACCTAATTTAACAAGCTCTCACAGTGATTCATAGGCACTTTCAAGTTTCAGAAATACTGCAAACATGCTATGGGACTTCTTAATTTTACAGGGAGATTCACTTCCTTTTTCACTTCCATCTCTGAAGAATATTATCTTGAGTTGATAGTCGTATATTTGTCTCCTTTCATTCACTGTTACAAAGGGTAGGAAAAATAGGCCTATTAAGTTCTCTTTGGAACTTAGTTGGAAGGTTGTCTTTTTTGTTATTGCTTACATTATTTTAAATGTCTGATAGATCATAATTCAATGCACCTGAAATAACAATCTACTAATACAGAACTTGCTAGGAGATAAATATTAGGAAGATGTTTTGGGAGTGAGAATTTAGGGAAATCAATGACTGTAAATTATTTTTCAACGAAGATGTTTGATATAAAAACAAGATTAAGCTGTAAGAATCCTTGTTCTGGCCTGAAGTTATCTTTTAACGAAGTAAGTTATTTTTGTTTGATACTATGTTTGGGTCTGGAGGGCATTTTCATAAGAAAAAAGTAAATAGGAGGCTGAAGGGTCGTTCAGGGAGTAGGAAGCACCAGGGGCCTGTGAAAATTGTGACAGTATCTTCCTGCCAAGAAAATGCTTGGCAGCCTGGCATCATGAGGGTGGCTTTAAAAAGGAATAGCTTTCTTTGGGCGCCTAGGTGGCTCAGTCGGTTAAGCGTCTGACTTCAGCTCAGGTCCCGATCTCAGGGTCCCGGGATTGAGCTCCCACCCTGGGCTCCCTGCTCAGTGGGGAGTCTGCTTCTCCTTCTCCCTCTCCCCTGCCCCTGCTTGTGCTCTCTCTCTCATACAAATAAATAAAATCTTTAAAAAAATGGAATAGCATTCTTTGAGTTGGAGTACTTTCTGGATAGTCCAACCTTGACTTTGTTTCTCTCTTTAGAGTTTAAGCTATATCATGCAAGGCCTTTACGTGCCTTTGCTTACGTTTGCATGGGCCCTACAGCAGGTGCTTCTGTAATGCTGCTAATTCACTGGGAGATTAAATGAGGGCCATCTGTACCGTGCTTTGGGTCTATAACCTAGTCTTTGAAGCTAGGAAAGTTGAGCGGGGCTTAAATTTTGGTTCTGACATGCTGTATCACCTTGGGCTATTTAGTTCACCTTTACGAACCTCAATTTCTAAGGTAATATAGGCATACCATGACTATCTCTAGGTTGTTGTGAGGATAAATGGCGATACTTCTGAAGTGCTTAGCGTGATGTCTGTCACAAAGTTAGTGCTCGTAAGTCAAATTATTTTACCATGATAACTTTCCCTTCTATTTTGCTAGCTATAACTGGAAAACATGGTTTACAATAATTTGTTTCATTATCTATAAGTTGTCTATAAATAAGTTACATCACAAACAATTTTTGTGTTTATACACACACACACACACACACACACACACACACAGAGTACACATATAGCAAAGGCCTACAAAGTGCCTGTTTTCTTGCACTGGAGAACTCTCACTGTGGAGTAGCTCTCTTTTTAAGTGGACTACTTTCTTTAGCCATGATTTCTTCTTGAAGGGAGACAGTCTGGGCCTATAAAAAAAAAAAAAAAAAGCATGGATTTTCAGGTAGATGCAGTGGCTCCTTCATTTGGATTTTGATAAAGTTATGGACAGTGTAGTCTTGGGCAGGTGACAAGAAAGTGTTACTTCTGGAGATAGAGGCCATCTTTGAAAGGGTTACCAAGTGGCACAGAAGGCTGAACGAACAACATATTTGAATACGCAGCCCCTCCTGATAGTGACAGGCTTGGTATTAGAAAATCAGGATGAGAAAAGGAAGAGAGGATGAGAAAGCAATTTCTGGCGAAGGGGGGTCTAAGGGAATATGGACCCAACAGTTGTTGAGCCCTAAGTCCACACAGGAATCGCTGCAGTTTATGTCATTAAGTGGCTAGCTTTGTGGAGGGCGGCTTCCTATGCCCACAACCACAAAATTAAGAACTCTCCCAGGAACAGACGTTCTACGCTAAATAATCACACGTCTCCTTAAAATCCACAAAGCAGAATTTTGTGAATTCAAAGTCTAATAAGACAAAAACGCCGAAGCACACAATTTCAGTTCAGTCCCCCATGATTCTCCCCTGCAAGCCAGGACAAAACTGAGCTCAGTTTAGGAAGTCTGACTTGTATCTTGTGTTGGCTGTCGTGCCCACCATCGGCAACCCAGCCCACCCGGACCCGACACCCGGTTAGCCCCATACTTCAACTAAAGTTGTCCTGCTCTCTACCCACCTCTGGAAATAAAAATGGAAAGGCTAACAACTGCCAAGCAGCTTGCTGATAGACTGGTTACACGTTAGAATGAAAGAGTTTAACATTATTAAGCTCAACATCTTTGGTCAAGTTTAAGTCTTTCATCTTTTGTTATGGAATAAATGTCTTTTTTTTTTTTTAAGAAAATGGGAGATTTAGCAAATGGATAGAATTTTCTTCTTTTTTTTTTTCTTTTTTTTTTTTCAGAATTTGGATGGGAGGGGCACCTGGGTAGCGCAGTCGTTAAGCGTCTGCCCTCAGCTCAGGGCGTGATCCCGGCGTTCCGGAATCGAGTCCCACATTGGGCTTCTCTGCTGGGAGCCTGCTTCTTCCTCTCCCACTCCTCTGCTGTGTTCCCTCTCTCGCTGGCTATCTCTCTGTCACATAAATAAATAAAATCTTAAAAAAAAAAAAAAGAATTTGGATGGGAGTGTCTTAAGTAATATGGAATATTCCATACTGGAATAATAAGCCCTATTAACTTCTTATTCCATCCCAGTAGGTTCCTCCTTCCCTCAGGAAGCCAGGCTGAACCCCCTTGGCCTTGAGGACCTTGCCCAGAATGATGCCGAACCCTGCAGGCTCACTGGAAGGACAGCTCCTCCTCCCTCTTCTCTTCCCTTTGCTCTCTTCTTTACATTGTCTCTTAGCATTTCTTTCACTTGGCACTGTTCAAAATCAAATTTTTATTTCATTTTATTTTTTTAATTCTTTAAAAAAGATTTTATTTACTTGAGAGAGAGAGCAAGAGAGAGACAGCACGAGTGCGGGGGAACGGCAGAGGGAGAGGGAGAAGCAGGCTCCCCGCTGAGCAGGGAGCCCAATAAGGACTCAATCCTGGGACTCCAGCATCATGACCTGAGCCGAAGGCAGACACTTAACTGACTGAGCCACCCAGGCACCCCTGTATTTCATGTTAAACCCAGGAGATACCATTTTAGCTGATAATGAATATAATGTAATATAACTATATTGCCTTCCTAATGAAACATCATACAGTCCTATATACTGAAAACTATATTTATTGCCATTTGTTAAGTCATTACGAAGCGCCAGACACTACACATTTTACATGTCTTTTCTCATTTAATGCAATGAAGTATCATCATCCCCATTTTAATTGAGGAAATTGAAGTACGGAGAGGTAAACAAACTTAGTAAGGCAAATGGGATCCAGTGATGAAAAGGCAAATTTAGTTTGATTCTTGCCTTGGTAAATAATTTAATGGGGAAACAGACAACTTACTAAGAATCTTCAGTATGGTGCTTAAGTTCTATGCTACAGAAGCACTACAAAGAAGGGGTAGCTAAGGAAGACCCGGGTGAAGGTGGGTGGGTGCTTTTCCATCCAAGTAAACCTTAGCAGCAACCTGCAATCAACAGAAGCCAGCCAGAAAGGGCAAAGGCAAGACCAGAGTAGAGGGTAAAGACAGTATTGCGTTGCAGTAAGTGAATGAAGGTCAGTTTGACAGGCATGTGAGCTTCAAGGAGGAAATGATTATGAAGCGTTCTATGAGCCATTGATATGGTGAATTATAGACTAAGGATAATGAGAAGGCACTGCAAGTTTTTAACCACAGAGACTGTCTTTTCAAAAAGATCAGTCTGATAGTACCGGGAAGAACAGTCAAGGGAAAAGAGTGGAGATCAGAAGGCTTGTTAGGAAGATGTTTCAGGGACGGAGGTGAGAGAGGATGGATGCCGAACCTGATTCATATTGATGGTGGAGAGAAGTGGACAGACTTAAGAGATCATTTTAAAATAGAAATGCAGGACTGGAGTCCTAATCTGAGAGAGTATAGTCGGTTTACTCAGAGTATGTGATCTGGGGATGGATTTTTTTTAGGACCAAAGTCCACCTCCAGTACTCATCAGCTATGTGGCCTTGGTCAAGTCACCAAAGTGTTACAGACCTCAGTTTTCTCATTTGTACCAATGTGCTGTGGCAAGGCTCACCGAAGCCAATATGCATAAAGCACTTAGAATAATAGGGAACAACAGTAAGCCTTTAAAACGTATCTGCTATAATTTTTAAAAACATTTTGTTTATTTAGTTGAGAGAGAGAGAAAGCACGAGAGGGGGGAGGGTTAGAGGGAGAAGCAGACTCCCCACTGAGCAGAGAGCCCGATGTGGGACTCAATCCTGGGACTCCAGGATCAGGACCTAAGTGAAGGCAGACGCTTAACCGACTGAGCCACCCGGGTGCCCCTACTGATCCTTTTTTGTACAAGAATCTAATGCTGTGACATAAAAGTGCACTCATTCATTCACCGAGACTGTACTCAGTGTCTACAATGTCCCAGTGGTGCGTTCCCTCTTTGGACTTCCATTTTCTCATCTGTAAAACGACTGCCTTGGAGAAGTTCTCTGGGTAGCTTCCAGCTGAAATTTGGTTGGACTAATGTTCATTAGCACTGAGACTACCATGCTGATTAAGTTGCAGTTAAGGGAAAAGTGACTCATTTCACTAACCAGGCCTCTGTGTGTCATTTGTCAATCCTGTTCTGTAGTGGGAAGCAGGGAACGGGGATGTAATTGACTCCACAACTCTGAGTGACTCCCTATCACACTGCGGAGCGGGAGGATTTACTCTGGAGCATTTAATGACTTTGCAAGAATGTGCCAGAGGATAACAAAGTTTACCTGGGCGAATGCTAAGTTTGCTTTCTGAGACGTTATTACGGTCCTCTAAACAAAGTGGCACAAGTCAAAGGCAGAAACTGAGAAACATAACCCGTCACCGTGTTGGTGCCAGAGCCTCATTGGAGGCATACAAGGCAGGTCTCCTCTGGCTGGGGATCATTAGTGCAGGCAGACATGTAGGGCGGGGGAACTTCGAAGCTTTAAAGGTGTTTAAATGGATTTCCTGCTGCAAGCCACAGCTTTGGGGTATTAAATATAGTGTCTCTTTCTCTCCAGAGGCTGAGAAAAGAATGATTAAGAAGTACAAACGTTAAAAGATGTAATAGTCGCTCTCTGGATTGAGTACTTACCATGTCCCACATTTTGGGGCTCCACATTTACGTTTACTCATAGCCCTTATGTCAATCCTTCAAGTCAAAAATATACCTGATTTTCAGACGAAATTAACTAAGGTTCAGGAAGCGTAGGTAATTTACCGAGCAGTAGGCTAATTTGTGGTGCAACAGAAGACCCAAGCTCCACGATCTGCCTCCCACGCACTCAGTCTTTCTGCTACTATGTATTTTGTTTAAATCATCAATTACGTGAATTAACTTATTTCATCTTTTACTGATAAGAAGAATAATGTATAACTATTTGGGGAGGAAAACACAAAAAATATGAAAACAGATCAGTGATCACCTCAACATTTAATTACTGATAGAATTTTGAAGTATTTCTTTTTAGGTCTCATGCCATCTTTCCTCAAGAAAAAAAGAAAACTTTACTGAGGTATGATTGACTTACAGAAAGCTGTACATATTTAATGCATGCAATGGCATGAGTTTGGGGTAAGTATACACCTGCGACACCATCACCATTATCAATGCCATAAGCGTATCCATCACCTCCCCAAATTTCCACCTGCCCCCTTTATTGTTATTTTCTTTCACTCACTCATTCATTCATTCATTCATTTGTATATGTATGTGGGGGGGGGGAGGATAATGCAGATCTAAACTATTAGCAAATTTAAGTATATATAATACAGTTAGCTATGGGCATTATGCTGTGTAGGGGATCTAAAAACTATTTATCTTGCATAACTGAAACGCGTGCCCTTCGACCGTCCCTTTTGCATTGCCCCCTATCTCCCAGTCCCTGGCAAGTACGCATTCTACTTTCTGCTTCTGTGAGTTTGATTATTTCAGATTGCATATATAGGTAAGACAACACAGTAATTGTCTTTCTGCGTCTGGCTTATTTCACTTAGCATAACGTTCTCCAGTTCCATCCATGTCCCAGCAATTCTTGATGTACCAATGTTTTAAATGTTACATTTTTCTTTGACTACTTCCCCTATATTTAAGGACAGAAATCCTTTATTATAAGGAAAATTAATAAATATATCTATTTTCTACTTTTTTTTTCTTCTAGATATATCTGGAATTACTCTATTTTTAAGGGGGGGAGGTCAGAAAAGATCAGAATAAATTGGATGGGTGATACTTTTCTCAACAAAGTGGTGCTCAGAAGCTCTTTCTTTCCGCCTCCAACAAAGGATGTGAGAGCTCAGAAACTGGTACCTGACAGGAATCCAAGTGTCAAGGGTGGCTCAGGAAGCTGTGATGAAGATGAGGCACTTCTGGTAGATTTGGAAGGTGTGGCCACCTGAAGAGCCTAAGAGAAGACAGGATCTGTGAGTTTACTGGTGCCACAGCCAGGGCAGAATTCCCCTTGTCTCAGGCATGGGCCCAGGGACATCACTAAGAGCCCTTAGAAGACTAGTAAATCTTAGAGAAAACTCAGCCCTGGGAAGCAGCACAAGCAGCACCCTAGGATTAGTTACTAGAGAAGAGAAATATTGAATGTTTTGCAAATGAATGCAGGATGACAAAAAAAGGAAAACCCGTTTTCCTGAATAGAAGTATCTTTGTCTGTAGCATTGCACATATATCCTCATGCAAAGAGCCCCAAATAGGGAGGCTAGAAGTCACGGTAACAGACTGCTAACAGGGCCTTCAGCAGAACTCTTCATCCATTAAAATCAAGGACATATGAGGACCACCATCATCAGTATAATTTTTGAGATTATTTTTATGAGCAGCAAACAGTCTAAATGAGGCAGCAGGGCTTCAAGATCAGGGCACGGATAACAAGGACTGGGATCAACTACATAATATGGTTGCTGGTGCAGCTTCCATGGAACACAGTACGGCCAATGCAAAAAATTAAACGCAGAGTTACCATATGACCCAGCAATTGCACCCAAAAGAAGTGGGTATACACCCCAAAGAAGCGAAAGCTGGAACTCAAAGGGACTTTGCACACCAATGTTCACAGCAGCATTATTCACAACAGCCAAAAGGTGGAAGCAACTCAAGAGCCCATCAATAGGACAAATGGACAAATGAGATGTGATATCTACACACAATGGAACATTATTCAGCCTTAAAAAGGGAGAATATTATGACATGATACAACATAGATGAACCCTGAGGACATTTTGCTGAGTGAAATCAGCCAGACAGAGGGACAAATATTACGATTCTATTTACATGAGGCATCTAGAGTAGTAAAATTCATGCAGTCAGAAAGTAGCGTGGTAGTGGCCAGGCGCTGGGGGAAACAGAAATGGGAAGCTGGTGTTTAATGGACATAGAGTTTCAGTTCGGGAAGCTGAAAAATTTCTGGAGGTGGATGGCAGTGATGGATATACAAAAATGTGAACGTACTCAATGCCACAGAACTGTATACTGACTGGCTACAATGCTAAATTCTATGTCGTGTTTATTTTCCTACAAGAAAAAAAGTAGATATACATATTTTAAGCTTAGAACCTTCATCATAGCAATATACACCATATATATATATAGAGAGAAATTAATTAGTTTTAGTAAAATAATACAACCTGTTAAATTAATGATACAAAATTGGATATTACTGGTTTGATAGTTTCGTGGTTTTTATTTAAAGATTTTATAAATTTAGAATAGCTATTCACATACTAAGTTTATAATTAATTACAGGTCTGTAGGATAGTAAAATAATTTAAGTAAAAAAATGTAACTTGTCATTTGCAGCTAGAAAACAAAGATTGGAGCTTAAGAATCGTTCAAACTGGAAGCACTATTTTATTGTTACTATACGTATAATACCTGATGATGCCTACAACTTTGTTACCTATTTTTTTACAAAAGACCTCATTTTTTTACAGCGATTTAAGGTTTGCCACAAAATTGAGAGGCTCTTTGTTAATTACTTACTGTTTTATTAATTACATGTAGTTCATCAATTGCAGTACTTTGGGGCATCTCCTTATGTCCTTTGACTCTCAATGCTGTTCAGGGATTTAAGTTGAAATGCCTGGTATTTTGGATACAATAGTCCTCTGATTATGATATGTCTGCGTGGGAAGGGACTATACTTAACTGAATCAGTCAGGTTGTGTTGATGCTGATGGTACTAGTTACCCTACTGGTTCTTCATCAGAAGCTGTCCCACCTATCGGGAACCCATCCTGCAAAATGTCCCCTGCATAGTGCTTGTGACCGATTCGGCTATAGCAAATTGGTTGTTACTAAAGTCTCCTGCAGGTTGCACCTAGAATTCTGATTGAAGTAAAGTATATTTGCTCCCCTAATTCTTTTCACTCTTGCAACCTGACCATGAAGTATAAGCAGGTAAACTTGTCCAAGTGTGTGGGTCACTGTGAGCACTAAAGTTTTAGAAAAATCCTGCTGCCAGCCAAGCAGAAGAAGTGATTGAAGTGGCTATTTAGAAGTGAGTTTGTTAGAGAGGTTAGTGAAAACGTTGCCTTTTCTTTAATGGCTTTCTTTTTACTGATGACATTGGAGTAACCCTGCAGTCCGGGATTTACTAAAAAATGTCATAAAAAACCGAAGTCCAGACCTTCAGCTGCCACTGGTCTTCAGTCTTGATCGAGCAGGTGACCACTTAAATGCACTGGCTCTCAAATAAGCTAATAGCTAAAATTCAAATGTGTGTTGTTCTTCACCCTAATACTTACCCACTGTATCTGGGTTCAAGTCAACCTGTATCTGGGGAGACTTCGTTATGCTGTGATCAACAGGTAGAGCCACTGTTTTTTTTTTTTTTTTTTTTTTTTTTAAGATTTTGTTTATTTGACAGAGAGCGAGACAGCCAGCGAGAGAGGGAACACAAGCACGGGGAGTGGGAGAGGAAGAAGCAGGCTCCCAGCGGAGGAGCCTGATGTGGGGCTCGATTCCATAACGCCGGGGTCACGCCCTGAGCCGAAGGCAGACGCTTAATGACGGAGCCACCCAGGCGCCCCAGAGCCACTGGGTTTTAAAACCAAATAAACATCGACACTCCGCTTTTTAAGAATTGAATGATAAAATCAGGTTTCTTGTGTGTCCATTTGGGTGATTAGTAGGTTTAACCCTGCCAATTCAAAATAAAAATAGGTTTAAATCCTTAATATATGTGTGAATGTTTGTTCAAAGTCCAATGTACATTTCTTCTAGTTGCTTCTGCAGCTATTTATATCTAGACTTCTGTATTCCGTTTCTTCAACACCGGGTGCTTTCTAATGCTGTGCCAGAGGTTATAGATCATACGAGACAGACATATTCCCAGTGTGTCTTTTCCAGCGAGGTATCTTGAGTACTCTGCGCCCGCACACATTAGCGGGTTGGCCCTGTTAGGCTGGGAATGCTTCGCGGCTATGACACAGAAAACGGTATCCGGCACACACTCCTGCAGCGTAGAGGAGGAGGACTGCAATTTGGTTTTCTCGGAGCTGAATTCTCTCAGCTGGGAAGTGAGCACAAAGACTTATTTTAAGTATTGTTTCCACCAAATCTAATGAAGATGACTATTTAGAAGAGAGTGTGTTATCCGCTGGCAGGAGAGGGCTAACGGCAACAGGAAACCTTTCCGTTGCGCGAGTCACGCGGCAGAAGTAAGGGGATTCATGCGGCAGAAGTAAGGGGATTCATGCTTTATCACCTGCGATGAGCTTACCTTCATTAAACCACAAAACCCAGAGTGACAACGGATGATGCATTTCCGGTGTAATGCATCCCCTCCCTCCCTCCCTCCCTCCCCCTTCCTTCCCTACCTTCTCTTTTTTTTCTTTCATTCTATTAAAGCAGATTTATCTTTTCAAACCATATCGTCACTTTGGCCAAGACGCTAGTGCTCTGTGGTAACACCACACATTGCTGCACAAATGAAGACCTACAACAACAGTTCACACGTGGCCTCGAACGACAGAATGGAATGGTGATGAAAACATCAGCTTAGCAGTTAGACGATGTGAGCTTCCACCATTATACATCAGCAAGACCCTGATAACGTCACTTACTCTTTCGAGACTAAATTTTAACAACTGTAAAATAGTAATCTTTGTCAGTATTAAAGAAGCACCTATAAGAATTTCAAAAGTTATAGTAAATAATGAGCACTGAACAAATATTTACCACATGTGACCCATTTTTTGGATACTGTGCATATCTTAACTCATTTAACTTTCACAACACTCTCTTTATGTCCCTCGAAATGATTAAAGCAGAGGTTTTTCTGATTCCATGAATCTTTAAAATGATATGTGGTTAAGGCTGCCAGATAAAGTTTTTTTTTTTTTTTTTAAGATTTATTTACTTATTTGAGAGAGACAGAGAGAGAGCGCGCGCCCGCGTGGGCAGGGCAGAGGGAGAAGGAGAGAGAGAATCTGAAGCAGACTCAGCGCTGAGCGCAGAGCCTGATGCGGGTCTCGATCTCGCAACCCAGAGATCATGACCTGAGCTGAAACCAAGAGTCAGTCCCTAAACCAACTGAGCCACGGAGGCACCCCAAGTTTTAATTTCAGATAAATAATGGGTACTTTCTAGTGCGTCTGTCTCCCAAATATTGCATGCAACACATTTACACTAAAAAACCATGCTGAAAAATATTCATTGTTTATATGAAATTCAAATTTAACTGGGTATCTTGTATTTTTAGTTGCTGAATCTGATAATGCCCTACATGATGATTAAACATTTTTCAGGCAATCTGGATTGGAAGAAGGACATTTAGTCTCAAACACTGGTTTCTTTTAAAAAATTATTTTTA
This sequence comes from Ursus maritimus, assembly GCF_017311325.1. Lineage (NCBI taxonomy): Eukaryota > Metazoa > Chordata > Mammalia > Carnivora > Ursidae > Ursus > Ursus maritimus. Next base: position 4,856,000 of record NW_024424564.1, on the reverse strand, counting down.
TTTAAGTTTAATTAACATACAATGTTATATTAGTTTCAGGTGTACAATATAATGATTCAATGATTTTATACATTTCTGTGCTCACCAAGATAAATGTACCCTTAATCCTCTTACCTATCAAATACCAATTTCAATTTAATAAGATGAGATTGTGGTTAGACGTCTAGTGATCAGAGAGTAGATATGATAGAGAAGAGGGGACCATCACCCAGAGGAAATAGGATGAAGAATAGGGTAAAGGCGCCATGGCAAAGGTCTTCTATTTTGAATTATCACCTCAGTCTTTTGAGGTAGTTATTTTTCCTGCTTTAAAGTTGAGTAAAACAAGACAAAGAGAAGTTGTTAAAGATCACACGGCCAATAACTGAAAGAAGCCTGGAATTGAATACGGGTCTTTTTGCCTCTTAAACGTGGGGTATTTATTCTTAATTGCCCTTAATTTATTCTTAATTCTTAATTGTTTTCTTCCTTTCAAAGGCAGATGAGTTGAAGGGTGATTCTTCTTTCTCTGATATAAGGGGAAAGAAAGGTCAGAGGGTGATTGAGATGTTGAGAAAATTTGAGGTGCAGAGGCAGCCAGATGAGGTAGCTCATATTGAACATCTTTTCCCTCAAGTTAAAAAGTAGTTTCATTACAGAAAGCAAAGCTGGTAGGGTTAGAAATCAGAGCTTTATGAAAATAGAAAATGCTTGGAAATAGCAGTGTGGACGCTATGTAGAATCCAACTGAGATATTTCACGATCAACTGGTTTTGAGAAGCAGCTAGTTGGAAGGCATCTGTTAACCCTCCAGTGCAGGTGAAAGGCTATTTCTAATTCTGTTAGGATGATAAAGAGCTGAGCAGCGGTGCAGCTATGGTCTATAAGAGGGGAGAAATGAGAAGGGTTTCACCCATGTCGCTGCAAGGGCTTCCTTATGGAGATGGCCAAGGAGGCGGTCTCCGAATTACATAGGGAAGAGCAGGGTTACAGAAAGACAACTATAAAAGGACGAAGGGTGAGATAAATGATGTAAAGTAATAATGTGACAACTGATTAAATATATACCATGTGCGGGTATTGTCTGTATGTTGTTTCTGATTATCCAACAACTGTATAAGCAGGTGTTCTGGTTATCTGGGAAATGAAATGTGGCTAAACAATCTGACAGTATCACACAGTATTATCATGGACAGGATTGAAACCTGGGCGTGTGAGTGTACGAAGCCAGAGTTCTTTGGAGAAACTATATAAAGAAGGAATAGATCATGGAGGAAGGGATGTTTATATTTAATGAATAAGTTAGAAGAAGGAACAATAAAAGAAATCAGGAAAAGAAGAGAATTAAAAAAGCCCATGAACCTGCATGTTAATTAGTTTGAATGTGGGTGGTAATTTTTTCCACAACAGATATAGTTATCAAATCATCACACCTAATAATTCTTAATTATCAAATATACCTCAACATGGGGGAGAGAGAGAGAGACAGAGAAAATCTAAAGATGTGAAGGAAATGTTTCAAGAAGGAATGTTGGTCAATGGAGTCTACCAATGTGTCTGCATTTCATACCTAAGGAGTGAGAAGTAGAAACATGATTTCTTCATTAAGAAGTCATTACAGGCTGTATATTAGTTCCCCACTGCTGCTATCAATTACCATAAACTTAGTGGTTCAACACAACACAAATCTATTTTATTACAGTTCTGGAGGTCAGGAGTCCAAAGTAGGTTTTACTAGGCTAAAATTAAAGTGTAAGGATGGCTGTGTTCCTTCTGGAGTTTCAGAGAGAATGTTTCCTTGCCTTTCCACTTTCTGAAAGCAGACTGTATTTCTTAGCTTATGTTCTCTTCCTCCATCTTCAAAGCCAGCACCATAGCATCTCGTATCTCTCTGTGACTCTGACCCTTCTGCCTCCTTTTGTTTTTTTTTTTTAATAAGGACCTTGTGATTACATTGGGTGTGCCTAGGTAATCAGTACAATCTCACCCTGGCAAGACCCCTGACTTAATCACATCTGCAAAGTCCCCTTTATCATACAAAGTACCACATTCACAGGTTCTGGGGAGTAGGGCACTTAGGACCTGGATATTGTTGGGGGACTATTATTCTACCCACCTTAGTGTGATCTGTTTTTTTGGTGACAACTCTCCTAGGGATAGCTCTCCTTCTTCTGGAACTAGCTCTTCTCCCCACTTCATCCATACAGGCACTAAGGAAACAGTTATGTTCTTAAATGAACTTTCTCCTTTGATTACAGTTAACTATTATATTCTGGGCCCCTGATCCAAGCTGAGCCACACCCTGGGAACCTACAGAAAAAGTCTATTGAGTTTCTCAATGCTGAAATACTAAAAAATAAACCTTGAGGGTTTTTGGAAACCCTATTTTTTGCCATGTGCCCAGTTTGTAAGTCTGTAATGAGGGAGACTAATGAAATTGGTGGATAGAAGGAGCAGAGCTGAGGCAGGGGGATAGTTCTGTGAGTGCTTGAGCTCTTGCTCTGTGCTTTCTGAGGTCTGGCCTGCATTCTCGCCATCACCATATGAGCTCATTTATTCATTTGGTTTGCTTGGTCAACACTTCATGAATCACTGGAGTTTCTATCCAATCAAATCTCCTGTTTGGTTTAACCTACTCTGAGTTGGGTTTCTTTGTAACCAGCACATTCCTTATTAATGCAAGAGCTTGAGTAAGTGAGGTCTTTTAGAATGCGGGAAGCTTGTTTGTAAGATGATGATTAAGAAAGTCACTGTGGCTAGAGAGATTCATTTTTAGTCAAATAAATTTGGTATCTGTGTATTGTTTCAAACCATATTTCTGATTTCCTTTGTCTAACAGTAAAAATAGGAGATTTTTTTTCTTGAAACCCATCCTTATGACCCTTAAATCTCTCCTGTCATCGTACAAATACGGGGCAAAGTTCTCCTAAATGCTTCACAGTAGGCCAAATTTCCTTTCGTTTTGTGAGTAAAATTTGGTGGCATAATACAACATGTGGTGTGCATCAATAAGCTTCATGATTTTTAGAATCTAATTATGAATTTACCTCTTTTCTTCTTCCCCCAGCATCTCTTCATCAATAAAATAGGTACCCTTTCTCAATTCTCTTTTCTTAAAGACTTCTGAAGCTTAAAGATCTTATAGCTTATTTTATAATAACAAAGAATAAAATTGCTCTATTTTTAGTAAAAAGAGAATATTTAGATTGAAAATTTTTTTAAAAAAATCTTACATATTTAATTATTTACCTTACAGTAATGACAGCCTAGATGTTCAAGACTCCAAACGGTCCTTAGTAAGCCCAGTGAAAATTAGCACCTTGTCAAAAGGTCCTAAGTTTTCAGTAAATGCTTATCTGGCTATATTAGTTAAAGGACAGAATTTGATTAAATCCACCCCCCCCACACTCTATGTGCAGAAACAGAAAGATTGGTCATTATCTGCACAAATGTTGCTGTCTCCACCATCTCTAAAATTCTTGATGTTCAGAGGCAGAGCTACTCGGTTCTGGATTTTTTCAGCGTCCCTGGCTCCGATCAGCTCTGACTTTTTAAACTGTCATCACATTGGCTCATCTATCCATTTCTAAAATGTTTGGGAAGTACATACCAGGTGCCAGATGCTGGGGTGCAGGAATGAGTGATTTATGGTTCCTCTTGCCATGGAATTTCTGATTGAGCTGGGCAGACAAACAAAGAAGCAAATCCTAGAGAGAAGTGGGTATGAGTCCCTTCCAAGATCTGAAACTGCTTCAGTGTTTCTGAGCTTTAGAAACGGTAAGGGAGCCACAGGTTTATTATCGCTGAGCTGAGGATCAAGGATCCAAGAGAGACTGGGGAAGCAGACATGATGAGAAACTTCATCTTGCCCTTGGTGAGAGCAAACATTCCAATAGTCACATGTGTGAGGACCAGGCAGGATGACCCCCACAGCCCGAGCATCTGAGGGTCCTTCTGGTTCTTGGACACATGCTTGGTTTTCTAATTCATCTCATTGTGTTATCATCTGAAGTGATTAGTGTTGGGGGAGGGGAGGATAAATACAGTCAAGCTGTGGCAATTGTATGAGCAATTTTCGTCTACCAGAGGGTTAACTCTATAGGGAAATATTATTTGCTGCGGGATCTTTGGAAATTTACTAAATTTTTCGTCCTCATTCCCCTCACTTGTGTATGAGAGAATTAGTTGCCTGTTTATATCCAGGGATACTTATAGCTCCAAGAGGACCTATCTTTAGATTTTTGGCAGTATTTCCAGCATAAAACCCATTTCAAAAGCTGGCCTTAAAAAAAGAGAGGTATAAAACTACACAAGCAGTAAGTACGTGTCTCTTTCTCCCATTCCACTCCATTTTGGAGAGTTACAAGAAGTACTCTAATAAAAAGAAAATGTGTTTAGCATCACCTAACCTTGTGTTTCCCAAATTTATTTGGCCAAGGAGTCTTTTTTTTCCCCACGTAGAATAATGTGTCAAAATTATAAAGAATTGGCTTCCCACCGATCTCAATTTGGGGTCTCGCCAGTGAGAGGTGGTAACGGGAAAGAACAGACATGCACTGAATACCTATTATGTGGCAGCACTCATGATGGGAGTCAGGAATGCTACCATGAGAACAGTGACCCCTGCCCTCGTCAAATTTATAATTTACTAGGGGAAGACTGACATCATAAATCACACACACAAAACACATTTTAAGTTCTAACTGTGATAAAATACCAATGCAATGAGCTTTCATGTACTACATATGTGGGGAAACATATAAAGTTGTAGTTGAATCACCATGTGTGCATGTGTTTATGTGCAGTCTGATTTCATCCTCCTAGACCATCAAAGGTAGATTTGATCATCCTTCCACGCTTCTCATTGAAGGGACTGGTCTTCTCAGGCTCAAGTAAACATTTAGACTTATGAGGCTATCCTAGGCTATACTGGGCACTAAATATGCAAAAGGATATATACGACAGGAACATGCATGCCAGCAGAGAAGCGTCATACATTTTTCTTGTAGGGAGACCAAGCAGCAGTCCAACAGACAGTTCAGTCATTAGGAGATAGGATTCATCAGGAGGATGCATTAGAAGCCTCATGCTTACAGAAGCCAACTGCTTCTGAACGACTCCACAAGAACAGTTTCCAGCGTCCTTGCAAGGAAGATGCTAGTTGCAAGTCTTTATAGTTAGGGAAGTCCACACCTATGGCTTCTGCATAAGGTATTCATGGCATGTTTATAGTTCCTCCCTGTCCAGATGCAATTTACCATGCAGGATTCATCTGGCTAAAGTTAACCCATGACTAATAGTTCATCCTATAGGGAAAAGGGTTTTGCAGACTCTTTACCTACAAGGGCAAGGTGAGTAATTTCCCTAAGGTCACACCTTTAGGAACTAGGAAGCAGTAAGTTATCAAGACCTGAACCCAGGTCTGTTTATTCCTGAAAGTCTATGTCTTTCAACTCTTATAGTATCTTCCACTAGGGAAGGACTTCTCTGAAAAAAAAAAAAAAAAAAGCAGCAATAGATGAAAGTAAGAATAGAAACAGAGACATTAGTTATGAAAAAGACTAGGGATAATTTCTCCACTGGAACAGGAGGGAAGGAGGAGAAATGAGATTGATTTTGAAAAAATTATGAACTGGCAATGTTATTTTCAAGATTTATGAGTTTTAGAGTGGCAGGTGTCAGAACATCCTAGGATCAGTTTTATTGACAGGTAGGATAATCTCTCAGTGTAATGCATTTATTTCTAACCAACTTTAGTGAAAGTTAGTTTCCTAACAGAGGAATAAGAGGCACTAACTTAAAAGTAGGAAGTGATAAACCTCATTACATAAACAGTGGTTCAACAGTTCCATTTTCTAGTTTCTTTCCTATATGAATGAACAACACAATCCTTTCACATTACCAGTTGTAAATATTCGGTAAAAACTATCTCACAGGGATTCTTTCGATGTTCAATATGATTTACAATGTCACTGGGCAAAATAAAATCCTTGAGCTAACGTAATTCACTTGGTTTAGAGCCAAGGAGAAAGGAAGCACATGTAAACGAAACTCTCCTTTAAAAGTGGTAATATTACGTAGTCATCTTGAGCTAGTGGAGTCTGTCCATTTAGGAGAGTAAGAATCTATTTTGTCAGATTCGGTGCTTTTTTGGGCACTGAGATGGAACAGACTACACGAACACTATTAAGTCTGTCAGTGGATTGCCCAGAATGCTCATGCTTTTTTCTGTATGTTGTTATCTCAGCGGAGTTTCAATTGAGGAAATTAAATGTGTGTAGTGGTTTAATGGGAAACAGAGGTGTTTAAAAATGCTGAAATGGGTGTACTCAAACAGGGCTTGGTTAAAAACGAAACTGCAGCAGTTTTCAAAATGGGATTCTTACTCTATTAAAATGCAAATAAACAATGTCTTTTTTTCTTTATTTCTGCCTTTTTTTTTTTTAAGATTTTATTTATTAATTTGACAGAGAGAGAGACAACCAGCGAGAGAGGGAACACAAGCAGGGGGAGTGGGAGAGGAAGAAGCAGGCTCCTAGCGGAGGAGCCTGATGTGAGGCTCGATCCCAGAACGCTGGGATCACGCCCTGAGCCGAAGGCAAACACTAAACGACTGCGCCACCCAGGTGCCCCACTGCCGCCACCCAGGCGCCCCTATTTCTGCCTTCTTCCCAGACATTCCAGCCTAGTTATAAAATAATTTTGAACTACATTAGGCCTTGTCATTGTCAAGACATGATTTTTTTTTTGTATGCTGAAATTTATTAACAAATTCTAAAAGTATCACCTTCCTTTTATTATTTGTAGCAGGGACCTGGTCAGATAAAATTTAAAGATTGATTTTTTTTTTCATTACAAATAAACAGGAGATTCCTAGAAGAGCTAGAAACTCCTGGTGAGAAGGAAGTGAAGCCTCCAAAATTTAAAGATGTGGCTTTCTCTGAGAATTGATAGCACTCAGTTGCTGGTTGAGGCTTCTAGGTGATTTCTCTCTACATCTGACTGTATCTCAACTCCCCCAGATTAAGTGGAGAAGTGGAACATCTCTTTACTGATCATACAACTTCACAGCAACTAAAACTAGTTTCCATTCCTACACTAATGTTTTTTTTAACTCAAGATATCCTGTTTGTATCTAGATGACCCAATTCAGTTCAATGCATTTTACTCTTCTTTCTAGATGGCTGGAAGCACTGAACTAGGTGTTAGGAAACAGCAAGTCAGGCTGTGTAACTTCTGAGTCTAGGCTTCACTGACTTGTCCTCCATCACTCCCGCTGCTCTCTGTTTGAGTCTGAAGCTGAGGCCAGGATGCCACCCTAACTGCCAGTTGTGGCCACTCTGCTTCCTTGTGAGAGCCTCACCCATGTCAACGTTCTCATTTTACTCTTCTGTTACCGTTCAACAATTTGCTAGCAGATTGCAAAACTGATTAACTGGAGTTAATTTCCAAAAGCAGCTACTCAACAGTGTACTAGAAGAACCTTCCCAAATACATCCCTTAATGTTGCCATAACCATTATCAGAAGGAATCACAAGTAGATGAGTCTAGAACACGGTGCAAAATTTCCTGGACTCATTTGTTGGAGCATATGGTATCTACCTTAGATGTGTATTTTGGAGTCTCTCTCTCCCCTCATTGTCCATGTTTCTCTTTGCGTTTTCTACCACGATGCTGTCCTTCCAAGATCCAGACTGCATTCTTTAAAGGATAAGCAAGGTTCTTCTGTTTCTTTGGTTTTGAAGCAGAAGATGCAACAGAACATTCTGGCCCTTACACTGAATGTGATGGGGAAATTTAGATCCTTCACATTTTCCAGAGGGAAACAGCTATAAAAACACCAAAACTTTATTTTGCTATTTTTGACTGCCTCTCTTAGCTACTTTGTATCCATTATAAAGCAAATTGGGTCTCCCTCTTCCATCATCCTTCCCTTCCCTCCTCCTTCCCTCCTCCTTCCCTCTCTATTACTTGTTTCACCAAACTCTTACTCCTTAAAGAAGTGGGAATAAAACCTTGTTCTGACATATGTCAAAATTATCCTTTGTATCTGTTATCTATTACTGTGTAACAAACTATCCCAGGGCTTAAGGGCACAAAACAACCACTATTTTCTCATGCTCCCAGGTTCTGTGAATCAGAAGTTTAGAAAGGTATAGTGGATATAGTTCGTCTGTATAATATTTGGGCCATAATTGAGAAGACCCAGATGGCTGTGAGTGACTTGAATGCTTGGGGGTTGGAAGCATCTGGAAACTTCTGGAAGATTCTCTTGGTGCTTTGGGCTTCTTTGTAGCATGAAGACTTAAAGGTAGTCATACATGGAGCTTGGGTCTCCAAAACCAAGTGTTCTAATGAGACAAGGGCAAATTGCATGGTTTTATATGAACTATCCTTAGAAATCATTTGGTGTTATGTTCATTGTACTCTATGATGGTAGCAGTCACAATTCCACCTAAATTCAAGGGGAAGGGGCATAGACCCTATCTCTTGATGGGTGAAGTATTGAAGAGTTTGTGTCCATGTTTTAGCACTACCACACTCTTATTTTTAAAGGGTTTATTTCTTTATTTTGGCTTCCTCCTTCTTAGTTAGATCAGCCAACCTCTTCCTAACAACCAGACAAAGCATGACTACACATTAAAAAAAAAAAAAAAAAGTCTCCCTTAATTTATTTTCAGAATCATCTATTCTTTCAACTTCCATCCAGTTTTCTTTGGGCCAACTTTGAGAACCTTGACTTTATTTCCCTCTATACCACTTAGAATGATAAAATCCTCAAGCAGCAGCTTGGGAAGAATTGTTTCCTGGGAGTTGGTTGTCTGCCCCACGACTTCAGTCATAGTATCTCTCCCAAAACCTAGACAGACATGTCTGAAATGATAAGACCTCATCATTTAGAGTCTTGCTTTAATAACTTCGTCTCTTTTAAAGTGGGACTCTTACAGAGATAATCTTAATAACATGTAAAAAATATGAAATTACAGGTATACCTCATTTTATTGTGCTTTGCTTTACTGCATTTTGCAGATACTGCTTTTTTTTTTTTTTTTTTTTTTTTTTTACAAATTAAAGGTTGGTGGCAAACCTGTGTTGAGCAAGTCTACTGACGCCATTTTTTTCCAACAGCATTTTCTCACTTTGTCTCTGTGTCACATTTTAGTAATTTTGGCAATATTTCAAATGTTTTCACTATTATATTTTTTATAGTGATATGTGATCAGTAATCTTTGGTGTTACTCTTGTAATTGTTTTGGGGCACCGCAATCTGTACCCATATAAGATGGTGAACTTCATTGGTAAAGGTTGTGTGCATGCTGACTGCTCCATCCACTGGCCATTCCCCCATCTCTCTCTCCCTCTCCTCAAGCCTCCCTATTTCCTGAAATACAGCAGTATTGAAATTAGGCCAAATAACAACTCTATAATGGCCTCTAAGTGTTCAAGTGAAAGAAAGGGTCATACATCTCTCACTTTAAGTCCAAAGCTAAAAATGATTAAGATTAGTGAGGAAGGCATGTCAAAAGCCAAGATAGGGGTGCCTGGGTGGCTCAGTTGGTTAGGCAACTACCTTCAGCTCAGGTCATGATCCTGGAGTCCCGGGATCGAGTCCTGCATCAGGTCTCCCTGCTTGGCAGGGAGTCTGCTTCTCCCTCTGACCCTTCCCCCTCTCATGCTCTCTCTCATTCTCTCTCTCAAAGAAATAAATAAAATCTTAAAAAAAAAAAAGCCAAGATAGGCTGAAAGCTAAGTTTCTTGCACCAAACAGTTAACCAAGTTATAAAGGCAAAGGCAATTGAAAGCGCTATTCCGGTGAACACACAAATGATAAAACAGAAGTGAAATAGGCCTTATTGTTGATATGGAGAAAGTTTGAGTGGTCTAGGTAGAAGATCAAACCAGCCACAAGATTCTCTTAAGCTAAAGCCTAATCTAGACCTAGGCCCTAAGTCTCCTCAATTCTATGAGGGCTGAGAGGTAAGGATGCTGCAGAAGAAAAGTTGAAAGCTAGCAGAGGTTGGTGAAGCAGCAAGTGCTGATGTAGTTGCTACAACAAATTATTCAGGAGATCTGGCTAAGATAATTAATGAAGGTGGCTACACTAAACAACAGATTTTCAATGTAGACAAAATAGCCTGTTGGGAGAAATTGCCATCTAGGACTTCCATAGCTGGAAAGGAGAAATCAGTGCCTGACTTCAAAGCTTCAAAGGACAGACTGACTCTCTTTTTAGGGGCTAAATGTAGCTGGGAAGTGGAAGACGAAGCCAAAGATCATTGACCATTCTGAAAATCCTAGGGCCCTTAGGCATTATGCTAAATTATCCACACTGCCTGTGTTCTGTAATAGAACAACAAAGCCTAGATTATAGCACATCTAGTTACAACATGGTTTACTGAAGACTTTAAGTCTACTGTTGAGACCTACTGCTCGGGGCAGGGGTTGGGGAGGATTCCTTTCAAAATATTACTGCTCACTGACAGTGAAACCTGGTCACCCATGAGCTCTGATGGAGATGTCCAATGAGATTAATGTTGTGTTCATGCCTGCTAACACAACATCCATTCTTCAGCCCAAGGGTCAAGAAGTAATTTTGACTTTCAAGTCTTATTATTTAAGAAATACATTTCATAAAGCTATGGCTGCCACAGATAGTGATTCCTCTGATGGACCTTGGCAAAGTACATTGAAAACCTTCTGGAAGGATTCATCATTCTAGAAGCCATTAAGAACATTCATGATTTATCAAAAGAGGTCAAAATATCAACATTCATGGGAGTTTGGAAGAAGTTGATTCCAACCCTCATGGTTGACTTTGAGGGGTTCAAGACTTCAGTGGAAGACTTAGTTGCAGATATAGTGGAAATAGTAAGAGAACTAGAATTAGATGTAGAGCGTGAAGATATGATGGAGTTGCTACAGTCTCATGATAATGCTTTCACAAATGAGGACTTGCTTCTTATGGATGAGCAAAGGAAGTGGTTTCCTGAGATGGAATCTACTCCTGGTGGAGATGCTGTGAGAACTGTTGAAACGAAAGGAAGAGACTTAGAATATTAGATAAACATAGTTGATAAAACAGCCACAGGGTTTGAGAGCATTGACTCCAACTTTGAAAATTCTGCTGTGGGTAAAATGCTATCAAACATCATCACATGTTTCAGAGAAATTGATTATGAAAGGAAGATCAATCAATGTGGCAGACTTCATTGTTGTCTCATTTTAAGAAATTGCTACAGCCACCCTAGTCAGTCAGCAGCCATCAACGTCAAGGCAAGACCCTCCACCAGAAAAATGGTTATGACTCGTTGAAAGCTCAGACAATGGTTAGCATTTTGTAGCAATATTTTTAAATTAGGGTATGTACATTGTATTTTTTAGATGTAATGCTATTACATCCTTAATAAACTACAGTAATAGTATAAACATAACTTTTATATGAACTAAGAAAACAAAAAAATTCATTTGACTCACTTTATTGTAATGTTTGCCTTATTGTGGTGTTCTGGAACCGAACCCTCAATATCTCCAAAGTATGACTGTACTTTGTAAACTATTAGAAATATTATGAATTCAAGTTATTATGAGTAGCTACATGTTTTTACATACTGTGTTCCTAATATATTCTGTGTGAAGGTATTTCCTGTACCACCTGTGGGGAAATCTCTCTGCCCACAGTTTTAGACTGAACCTTGATTGATTTTGTGTATACTATAATTTAGTGATTTAACAATTTGATGACTATAGAGAAGAAGGAAAGATGGCAAACACTGCAGTATTATCTTTTATTGTTTACACTAATTTTATACTAATCAGATAAAAGAAACAATCTATGCTCATGAATTTTGGAAATAATATGGCAGTTCCATATTATTTCCATATGGCGTTGTACTTAGTAAAGCAGCAAGAGGAAATTTTAATTATAATATAGCAGATAAATATTGTGAATCATGGAATATCACCAATATATAAAGTGACTCAATTTTTCAAAACAAAACATGGATGCTTGTGCTGACAATGAAATATAATATTTAACACTGGGACTGAGCTGGAAAATTTGGCTTGTATGGTCTGCACAGCTATGCAAAAGCATCACATAATTGTTTAAATACATCTTCAGGCATAATTCAGGCTAAGCTAAATTTAATGCGTAGCTATATTGATCCTGAGCATAGTTAGTGATTAATAATAATACCTAACCATAGTCAGCAGCTTTCTTACGAGGGTTCAAAATTATTCCAGCACAATGCTATTAGTTTCTATTATCTTGGGAGGTAAATGGCGGGAATGATTACCCTTGACTATAAAAGACAAACATACAGAGATGTGCTGTAAATTTCTTTTTACCATAAATGAGGAATTTGGAGCAAAAAAAAACATATGCCACATTTGTGTTTGTTTTCTATTTCAGTCTTAAGATCCTTCTAAAATACCAATACAGCGAATATTTTTACTCTGTTAATATATCATTTCAAGGAGGAGAGTATAGAGTATTCTCAACTATGCGGGATCCTATTTGTGAGCAGAAGTAATGCAACTCTTAATCCTGTTTTTCTATCATCAATAAATAGAATGCATTACTGTATTTTTTGTTTCTATTAAAAAACACCTGTGAAATCTTAGTACGACATAATACATTTTTTTAATGTATTTTCCCTTGAGCTGTCTACTGGCTCTAGCTTGGGCCAATGGACCGGATTGCCAATTGGATCGATTGTTAAGTTGGCCATTCACCATGTGCTGGATCAGAGTCCATTTATTTGGCCATATATAAACATAGAGTAGAATCGATTGACACTTTTTTCAGAGTTGCTGATCTTGCTTAGATTCAAATTACCAAGCATGGGACAAAGTTATCTGTGGGCCAAGAAAAAGAAGAAAATGCTTAATACATTCTACTATAAGTAGGGTGATTTCCCCCCATATCATTCTGTTCACTTCCAAGATTTGGGAATTGTGGAATGGTACACACTCCATGACATATTCTCTTGAGAGCAAAAGTGTAATCCTTAGGGACTCACCCATCATTGATGCGTCATGATTTAGAGGAAAACAAATAAGGAAACTGTTGTATATAAAGTAGTTAAATATTTTCCTGAATTAGGTTTCAGAATTGCTTTTGCATCACTCTAGGGAGAGGCTGCTTGTGGCTTTCTTCTCTTTAACGGTGCTAAAAATTGAATTGAGGTTGGAGTGTGTGTGTGTGTGTGTGTGTGTGTGTGTGTGTTGAGGGCGTAAGTTGTCCCGTGTGTGGAGAGTACAATACTTAGTAAAAGGGAAGAGAAGATAAGTTCAATTAGAAAACCAAGCATTTTCCTAAGATTTAATAATTGTTTTACAATTTGATATATTATCAAGATGGTTCTATGTACAAGTATTTTATAGAAACAAGTTATATTATTTTTTTAAGGTTTTATTTTATTTATTTGAGCGAGAGATAGAGAGTGAGAGAGCACGAGTGGGGTGAGGGGCAGAAGGAGAGGGAGAAGCAGGCTTTCCGCTGAGCAGGGAGCCCAACGCAGGGCTCGATTCCAGGACCCTGGGATATTGACCTGAGCTGAAGGCAGACGCTTAACTGACTGCACCACCCAGGTGCCCAAAACAAATTATATTATTAATTTCATATATTAATGAATCATATTTAAGTTATTTGTAAAATTATTACATGGATTAAATGCATACAGATTACAGATATAGTTCTCTAGTTTTTCAACTATAGTTTTGTGCCTGAATGAACTAATTCAGGCTAATGTGTTTTAATTATTATTCCCTAACTTTTTGGTACCTGTTCCTATTGTAAGTTCAGTCCCATTTAAGATGTTAAAATAAACTAAGAGTTTTTCAAAATAATACCTTTGTGTGAGGATGTGCTGTTGTGATGGTAGTGTGTGAATCTGATATGTCTATAGAAAAAAGAAACAAGATATGAAAAGAGTAACAGGAAAATCTAAGTCAGTTAGAAGAAAAGATGTTTATTAATCAGTCACCCTGCAGACCTAGAACAAGGATATTTGATGAATTGTCACCATCTCTTTTTATATCTTTAATCAATACTCTATTAACTAGTGCTACCTTTTATATATTAAATCCAAGTCAATCAACCTTATTTTGCATTTCATTTTCACCTTCTCTAGCCAGAAAATAATGCTATTTGCTTTTTGTAGATGACTTTTTTTTATATACTGTCTACATAAAATCCTCATTAATCACAAAATACATTTCATGTTATAAAAACTCATTAAGGTAATAAATGGAATAATTGGAGCCTTTTCAATTTTCCCTTTCAATTCAGCAGAACAGACCAAAGAGCCCAGAGAGCTGTGTTCTGCATTTTTCATTTGCATCGAGCAACAGCCTCCACAGAAGAACTTGAGAATCTGTCTTTCCATTAGCATTCTCTACAGTTTCAATCGCTAGCAGGGAGCACACTTTTGAATAGACAGTGTGTGACACATGCCTAGCGAGGCTACCAGCTTGCACACGTTATAAGAAAAGAAAATAAGGGGGAATCGGTGATTTAAGTTTCTGATATTTTATAACGAATATTGTTGCCTATGTAAGATGATATAAATTCTCTTTTCCACATGATGACATAATCTCATTCTCCATTCTTCTCCAAATCAAAGCCTAACACACAGTGAGAGGCACGCGTTATCTTGGGTGGTGGAGAGACAGGCTTCAGTAGGGTGGGGTTGGTAAATTTACACCGGAAGTCTCACTAGATTAACTATTTTGCTGAAAAAAAAAAGAATATATGTATAGAATATATGCCTATTCACATTTATAAATATAGCTGTTTCATATTTCCAAATAAAATAACTGGCCATCAGTGATCTAATTTTAATGTGCGCCAAATGAAACTAAGTTTAGAAAAACAAAAGTTTTTTTCAGGATGGCTATCTCAAATTTTAGTGCATAATAGAACATCCTCGGGATACTTAAGTTGGAGAATTGAATATATATTTTTTTATTTGGTAACATAAATAATTTAGTAACTCTGTTTAGTGCAGAGACATCTGCCAAGGAGTCATACCGTTAACAGCTACAGATAATTCCAGGAAGTCACCACACAAAAAAGATGCAACGTAAGCAGCATAAGTGTTTCGCTCATTAGCGCTCTTTATATGCTTAAATCATTCACTATATCCCTTTGATATTCACACTGGCCGAGACTTTGGACTCAGCTCTACTGTGTCATGGACAGAGACAGAGACAGTGGTTCGAAAGAGGATAAGCTCCGTGGACTTGGTGTTGCGATGTTCTGCTCCGGACGCTGCGGTCACGGGGTGTGTTTCGTTGGTTTAACGGCAAAGCCCCGAAGCGCCTACAGATCTCCGGTGGTAGGGATCGTGCTGCCGTCACGGCGCCGCTGAAGTAACGTTTTAGTAACAGTCATTGCCTTAAACCCCCCATTAAAAAAACAGAGTAGATGAAGAACTAAGCTTGGCAATATTAATTAGCATTGCCGAAACCATATTTTACAAAAGAAATACACCTACTCCCAATTTAATGCCTTTAATGTGTTTCCCCTCAAATGAAGTGTGAGGCAAAAAAAAAAAAAAAAGACATTTCTTGAAATAATTGTCACCATAAAGCACATTCTGTTTAAAGGAACATAATATAATAAAAAAACATTTTTTTTTTGCTTGCAGCAAATTCAAACTGACAAGCAAGCCTTCACTCTCCGTACCATAGGCAAAGAAAAGGGATGTTCCGTATGGGGCTCTTTCTTACTCTCTTCTGCTGAGTTTTTCTAAATTATCTCCAAAGACAATGTTCCTCCATGCTCTACCAGATAGGCCCCTTTTAAAATCTCTTTTTGGAGCTATTTCCATGGAAGATGGTGGAAATAATATTTCATACACAGCACGTCACTAGCAGACAACCTCATGTATGTTTACCCACTTAAGCACGAAGGGAAGAAGGCAGTGTGTGGTGGTTGGTGCCCAATACTGGCACTATTAGGAGTCTCTGCAGAGGGCCAAAGCTGGCTAAGCAGAGGGGTGAGTATCGTGCTTAGAGTCAAAACTAAGGTTTTATTTCTGCTTTGTTATTGAGAAACATTTTTACTGGATACAGGGTACAATTATTCAGAAGTGCTATTCCCAAAGTATCAGTGCTGGGTAAGAAGGGGAAATTTACAGGTTCTGGAAAAGATTTCTTTAAGAAAAACGAAACCAATGCAATAACTGTTTCAATGTATTGAGGAAAGGCTTACATATCTGGGGAAGAGCTAAGGGGTTAAATTAATAGTAAGTACACAGAGCTAAGCAAGCAAATGAGGGAAAAATTAGCTATAGGGAAAACAAAATATTGTTCAGGAAAATCAAAATAATTATGGTAGAGAACAGATCTCATGACTATCATGCATCTAGTAAAGTAAAAGAGATTATATATCTTAACCGAATTCAGAGATTATAAGGTTGGGAAACGTGAATGTGTGTGTGTGTGTGTGTGTGTGTGTAGAGGACGGGCATTACCTAACTTACTTCGTTGTGCCTAAAAATGGAAATAAAATTTAAAAATATCACTATGAGCAATTATTTAGAGATAAGTAAGCAAGTATGAAAAGATATAGGTAAAATGAATCCTCCAGAGAGAGAGGAAATGGGACACACAAAAAGATACTACTTTTTAATAAATCATCTTTATAGAACTATTTGACTCCTTAAATTATGGGTATGCTTATTTTTGAAAAAACTAAAAGCCGTATTAATAAAAAAATCACTTTCATGTTGTGATGCTTAAAAGATGAGAAATATTTGAGTATTGTTATCATCCCTAGGCATATCTACAATTCAGTCACTTGTTTATTTTTCTTGGAATTCATGTAACTGTTTCTTGCACTTTGTTGCCAAAATCCTTCTCAGCATTTAAAGAGCTCTCTGGAGCTTCAGGTCAGGTCAGCGCATTACCAGAACTTTTTGCAGGTCCTTGTAGCTGGACCTATCGGTACTTTAGCTCGGAGAGTGACTTGTGGCTCTTTTCTTTGACATGCTGATGCTCCGATAATGTCACACACGTTCCAGTTCCCTTGTCTTCCTGCCTTTACTTTGCCTTTCATATAGTTAAGTGAGCAGAGCGAACTGCTGCATTTTGGGGTGCTGACGACAGTTTGGGTTTCCCCTAAATGGGAAGAGATCTACCCTTCTTTTTAGTTCTCTCCTAGATTTTTCCCTCTCTGTAGATCAAAATTTTAAGAGGGTTTAGTATGAACTAAAATTTGAAGTTATTTATTTCCATAGCAGTCAAAACTCTTATAATTTTCTTATGACAGTGCTGGGAATGACAAATGATTTACCTAACCAGAAACAAATCTCAGAAAGAACTGGCTTCTTTTTTCGGTAAATCTTAAGACCAACATAAAATTACTAAAATGTTAGAAAAATAGACTACTTATAATCTCAGCATTTTAACATGCTTTTTAGTTTTACAAATTAACTGCCGGTTTTTGAAGTGTATGTATTATGTAATTAGAAACATGGTATAAATTCTTCTCTTCGTTTATGCTTCTTCTTTTTCCATTTACTTTATATCATAAACTTTGTCTCTATTGGATTTTCTACATAGTCTTTCTTTTCTACATAGTCTTCAAAATTATGATTTATATGTTTGCATAATAATTCTTTCAGGGTTTGCGATGTGTTAATCAGAAACTGTAGAGAGTATATGTGTGTGTGCGTGTGTGCGTGTGTGTGTGTATGTGTGTGTGGTTATTATTTGACAACACTGTGACGAACTCCCTTCTACCTATGGATCACTTTCTTCCATTCAATTAACTTCATGACAATTTTCCAGAGATGACATTCCTGAGACATTATGAACATTTTTTTGTACTTGTCACATATTGTTATATTACTTGCCTAAAGGGTTTTGCAAACTCAAAATTCCATGAGCACTGTATGTCTGTTTATCTTCCTACAGAAATAGCTCTGAGTGGAATTCCCCTTCCCACAACTTAGAAGTATTAAATGGTATCTTAATTGATTTTATATGCATTTTTAAGTTTAGCAGTGAGGATGAATTACTGTATTTCCTTGGTTAATAATAATCTATATATAACTTTTGCCTACATATCTTCTGGGGTTCTTGATATTTTCTAATAAGTCCAAATGAACTCTATGCATAATAGGGTCATTAATTCTTTGTCATACAGGAACATCTACATTTGCCAGGATCTGCTTTCCCTCATGACTCAGTTTTGCTGGTTTTCATTTAACAACGTTTTTGGAAATTTTTCAGTTTTTATATAAATTCCAGTTAGTTGAGGCATCACAATTCTGGACTTCAGGTTATATGACAAAGCCGTACTTACGAAGACAGAATGGTACTGGCACAAGAAAACAGACACAGAGATCAATGGAACAGAACAGAAAACCCAGAAATGAACCCACAACGGTATGGTCAACTAATCTTCAACAAAGCAATGGAAAAACGTCTCTTCAATAAACAGTGCTGGGAAAACTGAACAGCAACATGCAGAAGAATGAAACTGGACCACTTTCTTATACCATATGCAAAAAATAAATTCAAAATGGATTAAAAACGTAAATGTAACACAGGAAACCATCAAAAGCCTAGAGCAGAACACAGGCAGTAACCTCTGTGACATCGGCCATAGTAACTTCTTATCTAGATATGTCTCCTGAGGCAAGAGAAACAAAAGCAAAAACGAACTATTGGGACCTCATCAAAATAAAAAGCTTCTACCCAGCAAAGGAAACAATCAACACAACTAAAAGGCAACCTACTGAATAGAAAAAGATATTTGCAAATGACATAGCTGATAAAGGGTTATACCCAAAATATATAAAGAACTCATAAAACTCAACACCCAAAAAACAAATAATCCTGTTAAAAAATGGGCAGAAGACATGAATAGACATTTTTCCAAAGATGACATACAGATGGCCCACAGACCCATGAAAAGATGCTCAACATCAGGGAAATAGAAATCAAAACCACAACGAGATATCACATCACACCGGTCAGAATGACTAAAATCAACAATACGAGAAACAACAGGTGCTGTTGAGGATGTGGAGAAAGGAGAACCCTCTTGCGCTATTAGTGGGAATACAAAGTGGTGCAGCCACTGTAGAAAACAGCAAGGAGTTTCCTCAAAAAGTTAAAAATAGAACTACCCTATGATCCAGCAATTGCCTTACTGGTTGTATTTACCCAAAGGTTACAAAATTTTAAAACTGTCAATCTTTTCTTTCTGACTTCTTTATTTTTCCAAAGCTGAGAAAATTATCAGTGATCTACATATCTGAAAAATATTTTCCTATATTTTTCTGCTAACTCTTCTATAATTTTGTATGTATATTTAATATTTTTGGTGTATAACCAGTAAGAAACTGGGGCACCACATCCCCTCTTGCCTGCAAGTGAGGGACTGGGCACCATGAGGATATTATTGAAAAGACAGCTTCACTATAGCTGATTTTTTATGGTAGCATATTTGTTGGCTCAGTTGCAGGTGAGGAGAGTGTTATAAGATGTACCAACTGATACAAATATTTCTTCAAACTACTCTCAGTAAAAACACCTAACCCACCCAATCATTAGGGGGATGGCTTTGGCCCGAGCGAGAGACCAGGGCACAGACTGTGCTCCCATGGACACAAATGCTGGAACAGATAGATCCAACTTGAGATAATGAGAGACCCTGAGTGTTGAGTAGGGAGGAAGAGAAGAAATAGAACAGACCTAGCCCAACTCCTCCAGCAAGGGAGATTCAAGGATCCAAATTTTCACCACCAAGGAAAGCATGAATAACTTGTGCACTTGGAGAACCTAATGGCCACTGCCATTTCCTTGGCATTTATAAAAGTATGTTTCCCTATAATTCTTATTTGAAGAAGCATACCTTACTGTTATATGAAACTCTCATAGAATTGGGCTTTCCCTTTTCTGGTATAAGCCAGTTAAAATAAATGCAGAAATAATCAAGATTATAAAAATATCTGAAGTGGTTTAACCCCAGATTATTTTTGGAAATACGAAAATTCTCTGCAATGATGCATTTGAAAGTAAAGCCGTGTTTGTCATCATAGATCGTAGCAGTTATCAGTAACTCTCAGCTTAAAATCCATCCCCTTTCAGCCCTTTGTGATACAAGAGCTGGACATTCTCAGGGCTTCTTCATTTTCTCAGGAGCACAGTGTTCACCTTACAAGCGAGGGTGTTAGAGGGAACAGGGGGAGAGGCAGGAGCTTCTGTTTCCCAGGTTTCCAATTTCCCAACTTCCTTCTTGGCCCTGTGGCATGGTGGCCTGACTCACAGCTGCCAATAGCAGTTTCCGTGCTAAGTATATGCAGACTTCCTGGTGCACACACTCCTGAGTTTCCCTGGCCTCCCAGCTGGCAGTTTGTGCCCTCCAGCCTCAGCCCCCAGCCCTTAGTAGTCTCCTCTGTCATCCAGAGACCACGGTCCCACTCTCTGCTGACAGGTCTGGATCTCAGGATGGTGGAATGTAGCTCCTCCATATTTGTTCCTTCCTAGTGAGCTCTCCCTCGGCCTAGACTTCGTGGTCCCTCCCTATTCTGCTATTCCTGTGTTCTTTACAGTTTTCTGTACCCCTTATCAATGTCCTACTCCTAGTTAACAATTCTTTGTTAAACTTCCCTGTTCAAATAACTGCTCTGTCGTAATCAGTCCCTGACTGATACTTGGGGGTCCCCTCAATTTCCATACAAATATAGCTAATGTATCAGTACCCATTATTAACTCAGGTACAGGTTATTTAAACTTCATGTGTCTAGGTTTCTCTATTTACAGTAGAAAAATGGCAATTTCATAGCACTATTTTGGAAATTAAATAGAAAAATGCATGGAAAACATCTGGTACAATCCTTAGTACACTCTCCCTAAACTTTAATTGTTGTTATTTGTATATTATCACTGATGGTCTTAAATACCTAAGGAATGCTTTCAATTAAGACCTTTAAAGTAGCCAATACATTCTCTTCTTGCATTTCCTTCCTTCGTCACTTCCCCTTCCTTTGGTAAAAAAATAAGGCCTATTATCTATATTTTTGACAAACCGTAAACTATTTTTCCATCCTTCCCCTGTGCAATGCTTTTTTCCTCCTTTATCTGTTTAGTGTGAAATTATGTTGACATTTGCCAAGAAAGTTTTTATGATCACTTTCAGTGACCATAAAACTCACCCCTCTTACAATAGATTCCCAGAATAGTATGACCACTGGGAGAATTTGCTCCTAATTTTAACCTCTTAGTTTTGCATGAACTCTTCTGTGAACCAGATCTTGGGCATTTAAAAGGACCCTGTCAGGTGCTGGCAAAGCAAAAGGGAGCTTCGTCTTTTGTTTGTGGTCATCTTAATTGTGAATGGCTTCCCCAGATCTTTAAGGATCACAGCTAAGAAACTCACACGTTCTGTGATTTCAAATTGTTTTCTCTTTTCTAAGGAGTGTTCCTTCTCTAGTGTGGTGAAGACTGTAAATTGAAAATGATCATCAATTCTTAATATATAAATCATGCCTCTAAAAATTAATGATTTCAATCTTTCTTTTCTCTCTCTCTCACTTTTTTTTTTACTGGATGGTAATACATAGTGATATTTGCCCTCTGTACCATTTTGGTAAACTGTAAAGAAAATTTTGAATTGACTGAATATTTTTGAGCTTTGAGGTACAACAAACACACTAGAAGAATGCCTTTGAAATGTTTATAGTTTATCTGACAGATTAATCAATAAGCTGTGGTCCTTCAGGGAGAGAAATCATTGACAAAGGTCTGTAGGAATCAGTCTCTCCAATGGAAACAACAGAGGTGACCAAATGTCATTGTCTGGAACAGTTTACAATCATTCTTCTGGCAAATTGATCCACACCTTGTTTTCTGGGCACCTTTTCCTGCTTCACAGTTTATGTTTCTTCATTTACTTCCATTTATTTTTTATCATTTCTTGTAGGTTTGTTTATTTTATGCCTTCCTTCTTTTTTTTTTTTAAGATTTTATTTATTCATTTGACAGAGAGAGAGAGAGACAGCCAGCGAGAGAGGGAACACAAGCAGGGGGAGTGGGAGAGGAAGAAGCAGGCTCCCAGCGGAGGAGCCTGATGTGGGGCTCGATCCCAGAACGCCGGGATCACGTCCTGAGCCGAAGGCAGACGCTTAACGACTGAGCCACCCAGGCACCCCGCCTTCCTTATTTTCTATTCAGGATTTTGCAAGTTGCTGCAGTAGTTTTATTCCTTTTATGCTGCATTTCGCATGTAAGCACTGTCCCATGTGCAAATATAAAAGAGTCAGTCCCAGGGAGAGAAAAATTTATTATTAATAATACATGGAGGAAACAGATACTTAGGACAGTTTTATAAGTGTAGAGAATTCACTCTGCTTTAAATGCCAGCATCATGGTCCCAGACTGAAGAACATTAAACCAGTTTGCCATTTAATAAACAGAAGGAGTATGAGTATTTTAAAATACTTTAAGTACTTGAAATGTAAAACTGAAATAACTTGCCATGAAAATTTAATGACCAGGTCCATTTATGAAGTGACACACTTTCCTCTTTTTTTCCTCCCATGTTCTTGCATTTTTTCTCCTTCCAATTCCTACTCCCCTTTTTCTTACTTTGCTTCCATATTTATATTATGGATACTAATATATGAAAAAGACAAAACCTACATAAAGTCATTAATTGGTGTCAATTTGCATATTTCCACAAAGGTGATGCTTCCTTTGAATTGTAGTTATTACTGCTTATTAGAGAGAGAGAGAGAGGAAAGAAAGAAAGAAAGAAAGAAAGAAAGAAAGAAAGAAAGAAAGAAAGAAAGAAAGAAAAGAATATAAACCATACACTGCCCCCTACTGCTTAGCAGAGGTCTATCTTTACTATTAACTACAGAATGACAGTGTTAGAGAGACAAGGAGTCAAAATAAACAAGGCGTATTCAGATTTTAGGGTTAATACATAAATAATCTTTAGATGCTGGTATTTGTCACGTCTATACCCACGGTAAACTTCAAGTAATAGTATTTTGGCTATACGCTTTTAGAGATTTGAGTGATTACTGCATCATTCACCATGATTTTAATGACTCACTTTCATTAATTTCTTTTCTTTATTTTCTGTGTTTGGGGCTCTTACTATACTTTCCCCTTCACACATGACAGTCTACTCACTTTCCCACATTTCTCTCCCCTTGTTCCTACTCTCCTTCCCCTTGGGATTTTTCAGTGGCTGAGCATGCATCATGGCCCTGTGATATTTAATTGAAATTTAAGTATGTCTATCTCTGAGGTATGAGCCAAAAAATAAAAATCCTTACAGACTTGTCCAGGTGGGATTGGTCTCAATGTAGTATTTCCATATCAGGTCTTTTTTAATTAAAGGAATCAATAGCTCCTGATTTTGGTGTGGTGAGTAGAGATGTAGTGATGGGAATTCTGATTTTAATCAGATCCTCTTCATTTCTACTTTAGATGACAGACATTCTTTGTTTGACTTCAAAGTTATTTTCTCTTTGACTGAAAGAACTGCGCGACTAGTTTGCCTTTCTTAGTGCTTCCAAGACAAATTAAAAAAAAAAAAGTAGAGTAAGAAAAGAAAAATAATAAAGGCTACAATTGATTTCTTCTTTGGAGGAGGTGTGACATGTAAGGTGGGAAGGCCATAGGGTTAATTTTTTTTAACTATAGTTAGAAATTATACATATTTTGAAAATAATAGGAATAAAGCTTTTTGTTTCCCTCATATATGCTTACTTTTAGTTTCATTTCATGATAATTTAGAAGAAACCATCCCTGTCATTCATTCCACACCACCTTTTCTGAAGGTAAGTATTGTCAGTTATCAGATTTTAAGTGTCCAGATAGTCTGTCAAATCTCAAAATGGGACGTAAGTTCTATGAGATTCCTAAGACAACCTGAGACAGAAGAGTGTAGTTCTGGATAAATGCAATGAGACAAATGTTAACAAACATATTTCTAATTTCTGTGCCTGCCTTCCCACTAGAACTTGCCAGCTTTGTTCTCTCTCTGTTCCGGTTCTCATCTTTTTTTTTTTTTAAAGATTTTATTTATTTATTTGACAGAGATAGAGACAGCCAGTGAGAGAGGGAACACAAGCAGGGGGAGTGGGAGAGGAAGAAGCAGGCTCATAGCGGAAGAGCCTGATGTGGGGCTCGATCCCATAACACCGGGATCACGCCCTGAGCCGAAGGCAGACGCTTAACCGCTGTGCCACCCAGGCGCCCCCGGTTCTCATCTTAGTCCCTTCTCAGACTTGCTGCTATATTTAAGTATGGTTTCAGTGGGTTTAGGCCTTAGATTTTACTCCTACCCTAGATTTGAGTATGCCAGCTCTACTTCCTCCATTATCTGAGATATGTCAGGCTGCTTCTGGCTCTACAACTCCAGGGTGGGCTCAGAAAACTGTGAGGGGTCCAATCAAAGACCTGGCATCAGCAGGAGGGGGTACGGTGCTCAACAGAGATGGTCATTTCCCTCCTGTATCAACCTTTCGGAAATGTGGCTTAGGTAAGGCTGCTCTGCTGTCCAAATATTATACATTTTTAATAATATAATTCTTAATAAACACACTCTGGTTTTTCCATTCTAGCATCTTCTCTCATTTAGTAAATATTTAATAAGTTCCTAGTAAATGCCATGCACTATGCAAAGTAATACATACACAGTGGCGAACTACAAGTAAAATGCTCACTTCATTAATGCTTTCTTTTCCTTTTTGTGAGCACCTCCTTCTAAGCTAATTGATGATAGTTGGAGAATTACTGGATATAGAGAGCTTTGTTCTTCTTTACAATGCTGGTCACAGCTGTAATTAAATAATTCATTGTATGATTAGTAGTTTCATCTCTGTCTCCTAGTAAAATGTTAAGTTTATGTAGATAAGACTGTATCAGTCTTTATTTCCTCTGAATCCCCCCTTGTTAGCTCACTGCCTTGAAGACAGTAGTGTTCCACAAATTCATGTTCAATGTCTAGACTAATCCTCAGCCAATCATTAATGAGGCCCAAACTCATGACCAGCATAAAAACCTGCTAAAGCAATGTTGCCCTCCAATCCACTGTACAGATATAGTACCTGAATTTTCTCAATAGCAACATCTAGTCAAGATGGGCTTTAATCTGATAACCAAACAATAACATTTGGACTAATATTCCATCATGAAAATTGTTTAGATTGAATTCCAGAGAGAAGACTGCAAACAGATTCCTTTATTTTTAACCCAGTGAGACTTATCACACACGAAACAGATTCGACACATGTACCTCCTGAGAAGGACAGCTTCCCCAACTCAAGGGAAGGGAGGGTTTTCATTACTCATTCTACCATTCATGGTGCTGCATTTTCTGGGGGCAGACAAGGGGTCGAGTGCTGTTTCGACTCTCTGTGGGATCCTGAAAAGCTGGTACTGTCTTGTCCTACCAGAGGAGGGTAGAAATTTTATTAACATTGTGACAGACGCAATAATAGTCCCTCAAAGATAACATTCCAGGGATGTTCTAATCCCTGGAAACTTTTAATATGTTGGGGAACAAGGCAAATGGGAATTAAGGAAACAGGTGGAATTCAGGTTGCTAATCTGCTCACCTGGAGATGGGGAGATTATTCTGGATGATCCAGGTTGGCTCAATGTAATCCTAAGGGTCCTCCCTTGTGAAAGAGGGAGCCAGAAGAGAGAGAACCAGAGAGGTGGCTGTGTGGAAAGGACCCAGCTCACTGTTGCTGACTTTGAAGATGGAGGAATGGGGCCATGAGACAAAGAATGTGGGCGGTCTCTCAAAGCTGGAAAAGGAAGGAGACAAATTCTCTGCTAGAGCTACCAGAAGAACTCAGATTTACTGATACTTGATTTTTAGCCACTAAGACCCACTTTGGACTTCTAACTTCCTGAACTGTGAGATAATAAATTTGTGTTGTTTCAAGCCACTAATTTTGAGCTAATTTGTTATGGCAGCTATAGGAAACTGATATAAGCACATTCTAGCAGGTGCAAGAAAAATGCCATAATGTGGAGAGTATTCTGTTATCTGAGGTTGCCTCTGCTAAGAACTACAAATCTTTTTTTTTTTTTTTTAAGGGTCAAACTGGTATAGCAGTCAGACATTCAGCATCTAGGTTTCATGTGTACATGTAGCCAAAAGATATTTCTAAGCTATAATGCTAAAAATGGATACACACTTGTTTTTCAAAATTGGAATTTGTGCTCAAGTTCAAGCTACTACATGTTAATCAATTTGCATCACCTTTCAGGTTTTAACTAATTGAGAAAGATGTAGGGGAATTGCAGACAAAAAAACGGATGTGTGGAAGAGGTGATAAATTCTGACTCAAAAATATGAGGGAAAATATATGGAATGGATGGGAATTTGAGCAATTTACAAATACTACTTCTGTTTAGACATAGTCTTTACTGTTATCATTTAAAGTAAACATTTTACTTTAGAATACTTTAGATTTACAGAAAAACTGCAAAGACATCGTTGTATTTCATGAAGAAAAAAAACTACTTCTCTTTAGACATAGTCTTTACTGTTATCATTTAAAGTAAACATTTTACTTTAGAATACTTTAGATTTACAGAAAAACTGCAAAGACATCGTTGTATTTCATGAAGAAAAAAAATTTTAAGTAGGTTCCCCACCCAGCGTGGAGCCCAACGTGCAGCTTGAACTCTCGACCCTGAGATCAAAACCTGAGCTGAGATCAAGAGTCGGATGCTTAACTGACTGAGCTACCCAGGTGTGCTTCTTTCATGAAGAAAAATATATAAACATTCTACTCAGTAGGCCACTAGATATTTAGTGATGTAGTATGCTATGAGTTTAGGAGGCAAAGAAGAGATCTACAGAAAAATACATGTCACTTGGAACACCTGAATACAAGTAGAGTATGACTGACTCTAGCCTCTTCTCCAAATGGCATTTCCTGAATACATTTAACATAGCATTTTCCTTGTAATTTTTTCCATGTCTGTGTCTCCTAGTAGACTGTGAACAACTTGAGAGAAGACATCACGCCTTATTTATTATTGCTTCCCTGGCACCTAGCACAGCGTCTGGCACAGGGTAGACACTATGCAATCATTGTCTGATGAATGATGCCAAGGGGCATGCTATTGATATTACTGGAACTTGAGAGAATGGGAATATTGATAAGGGTTAGAACGCGCACAGAAAGCTTCACATGGAAGAAGACTGTAAGGAGGCTCTTGAAGGAAGTGGGTCAACCCTTCAACCTCTGAAGTTAAATAAAGGAAAGGAAGCAGAATGAATGAGTTTGGTTATTTGCAGGGAAGGCACTGAGGATAAAAAGTGTAATGAGGAAAGAGAGTTTATGTTGAGAATACAACAGTTTGCTATAGAGAGCACAAATGTACTTAATATTATTGATACTATTTGAATCACTGAGTATTTTCTGTGCCAAAAAGACCATTTCGCTTGCCCTTTCTGACCCTTTTGAAGTCTTAGCTTTTTACTTTTCTGCAAGCTCTGCATATTAAATATTTTAGTATATGCTCAAATTGTTAAGTGTATCACAATTCTTTTGGCTTGTCTCATTTGGAAGAAAGTACTCCTCGCTGAAACGGAGCTTACTCAGTTATTTAACTAGGCCATATTCATTTATCCTTAAATGCCTTAAGGATAAAAAAAGAAAAGCCCATATAGAAGAAATCATAAACCAAAGATGTTTTGAGGTTCCTATAATAACAGTTAAACTTTTGGTATGTTAAGAATCTATAGCTATAATTATATCTATTCTGTCAACAGGCATTTCATTAATGAATACTGAAGACTGACTTTTTCTTTCAACATTTGCAAATATTGTGTGTACAGTAGGGGTATTATTGATTTATTTTTATTTTATTTTATTATTTTTTTTACCATTTCCTGGGTTAAAAACAAAAACCAAAACCAAAACAAAAACCAAAAACCAAAAGCACATCAAATACAAATATACATCTTCCTTGGCCTAACCCTTATAGATGTCTGAACCTATCACACTCTTTGTCACACTAAGGCATCTGGCCAGACTCTTTCCCCCCGACCTTGTACACACTAGTTCCTATTCTTCCTTAATTCTCAGCTTACACATCACCTCTCTGAAGCTTTCCCTGACACACCACATTCCCCGTCTCACCAAAAGCTGGAACAGCCAAGGAGCCTGTTCTATGTAAGTTGCACATATTACATCCTGAGTTATAATTGCTGGATTACTTGTACGGAAACTCCACTGATAGTCATTTTTATACTCTCAGCATCTAGTACATTTGCTGGCGCATATTAAATATTCAAAACTATTGTTGAATGAATGACCAAGTATTTGTTGAATAAATTTTGTGACACTGAAAGAAAAAAAAAGAAGAAAAGTCAGACTACTTTATTGGTTTGGGATATAATACTACTCCAATTATACCGTAGTTGGGTCTTGGCTTTTAGATTTTCAAAATATTTTTATCATAGATACTTATCTTAGAAATTACCTCAAATGTAGACAAAGACATTTTAAAATGCTTACTAAATGAAACATTGTAACTTGATAAGCTATAAATTGAGAAATGTACTATAGTTTATCTAGAAACTTCCCAAAAGACTGAATAAAACTTGTGATTGACTTCAGTTCCATGTCCTTTCTCTTCATACGTATTGAAAAATTATTAGCAGGAGGCAAGTTAGAATGAAGAGGAAGACTAAAAACTAATGAACTTAGAATAAGGTATTATTTACAAATGGTAAGGACATAGAATACATTTTGTATTAAGAACCATCTCCCGCCACTAAACCAAGTTTCCAGTTACTGAAGTATGTCTGATAGTTTCTTGAGTTGTTCAAGCTTGAACTTAGTGTACTTAGTTTTGTTCAATTAAAGGTGAATTAGCTTATTTCAGAGCTGCATAACCCATTCCAAATTTTAAAAATGTGCAAAACTGACAGGAAGAAAATGAGAAATTTTCCGATGTTCTGAAAGAGTAACTTGAATAAATAAAAATACATACTTTTGGGGGGAAAGAACTATTGAATATAGTGAAATACTAATTTACCCTAAATAAAACTGCAAATTAAATAGAATTCTAATCAAATGTCCACTGAAATTTTTGGAATTTGACAAGATTATGCTCAAGTTTATATGGCAAAACTCATACTTGATAGTATCTAAGAAAATTATAATAAAGAGTAATAATATAACTTTTCAATTATATAATACGTTGTTTTATAAAGCCACAGAAGGGGAAACAGTGTGGTAGTGGTACAGAATGAGATGGGTCATGTGGAGATTTCAGGTAAGATAAAGATAACAATTTAGTGGGTGAAAAGATGGGACATTCAATAAATGGTGTTCAGACAACTAACTAGCATTTTGGAAAATAAATTAAGGTTTGATTCCAACTTCATTCCTTAAACTAAAATAAATACCGGGTCAAGAAATGCTATTTTTATTAGTGTTGTTTTACTTTATTAAATTCTTTTCTCAAGTTGCAAATGAATTTTGCATTCAAACTCTCATCCTTGTGTGTGGATCAGTTTTAATGGCTTGATCCATACACAATTTTCCTCATGCTAACATAAATATACACTAACATATAAGTCCATTTAAATGGTGCTCTTAGTTTTGCAATTGTTTTTATTAAAATGAGGCCATTTAGAGCACATTACATTGTAACTTCTTTTTCCTTTGAACAGTGTATCCTGGGTACTCTTCCATATGAACAGCTATTAATTAAATTCTTTTAAATAACTGCTTACCATCCCGTTGAATAAACATATATATTCTTACATACTAACTCTTTTATTTCTATGTTAATGATTCCCAAACTGGGCAAGTTCAAAAGGTGCATTCATTTTTAATTTAAGATATTACCAGACTAGTTCCCAGAATGTTTGTAGCAATTCATACTTTGACTAGTAGCACGTCAGGATGCACATTTATCCTTGTTCTTACTAGGAGATGTTGAATCTTAAATTTCTGCCAATCGGATGGCTTAAAAATAGCATCTTATTATTCCTTTTATTTGCGTTTCCCAGGCTATGAATGAACTTGGGAATTCATAGAGTCATTGAACATTTGAGTTTCTACTTCTATGAAATTCTCACTCATATCATTTGTTAATTTTTTTAGGTTGTCTTTTTCTTCTCAATCTATAGACATCTGGTAGTGGTAGGATTATTGACCCTTTACCTGTCCCACATTTTACCAACATTTGTCTCAATCTATCATGTGTCTTTGCATTTTGCTTATAATATATATATATCATACCCATTTTATTCATTTGTATAAAGTCAAATATGTTTATATTTTGTCTTATACATTTTGGGTTTATTATCTTTGCAGGAAGATTTTTCTTCCTTCCAAATTTACACTAATTGTCTCCTAACTTTTCCTCTAACATAAAAGAAGCTCTCAGCTAAATAAATAATTGCCTGAATAACTCAATAATTGCCTCACTCTTTCAATTAAAAAAAAAACCTGAATAAACCAGTCAATTAATTCAAAATTCAAATGGTCTTAATTTTATTTTTAATACATTTGTATTCTGTAAAACACCTTTATTAATGATACTATATTTTTGAACATAATAGTGTTACCATAAATGTTCATAACACTTCCTCAAAACAAAATAGCATCGTATTTGTTAAGCCTACAAAAAAAAATGTTTTCAGTAACATTCAGACATTCTACCACTTTAATAGTGTTAAACTGACCAGTTCTCAAATGCTAATACAAAAACATTGACAATTAGTTTCTAAGGAGATAAGAAGAGAGGTACAAAGAAATACTATAGAAGATCTTGTGGAATATTTGTTTAAGAGAACATGCTTTGAATTCCTGATACCTACTGCTCTGTATATAAAAGAAGGTTCTTTAATTTTATACATGGACATTTAAATGTGGTTTCTCTGAGATCTGCCATTCAGGGCTTTCACAGGATCTGGTTTAAATCGAGAGCACCACTGTTTTAGCTCTCCTACATCTAGGTCACAGCTGTTCCCTCAGCCACAATTTGGCAATCTTTCTTCACTTTTCATGTTGTGCTTCTCTTGAGTCTTGGGACATTATCTGCTTTACACTGACAGTCAGTGCTAAGCGTGAAGTACTTCACAAATAGGTTCTACTCAACTTCTACAGACGATAGACAATATTATTTTCTGCATAGTTAAAAAATTAGTATATCTGAGGATGTTGACGCAGCAGAGAATTAGTGGCAGTGGACTCCGTCTACGTTCATAAGATGCTTGCATTTGGTTTGCTGAGGCAGAGACTAGGGTTTCAGGGTGTGATAAGAGCTTGAGAGCTAGAGGTTTAGAACCGAGTACACGGTGCTGAATGCATGCATCTCCAGGTGCTGAAGTTCAGTGAGGGTCAGAGTCACAACACTGAAGTCAACCAGCAGTAAAGCGTCCACGAGAAGGCTGAGGAAACATTAGGTTATAAATCCCCCAAAGACTGGAAAAGTTTAAAATATAAACACCTAAAGTTAGAGTAGAAATCTAATCTGATTAGCAGAATGCTTAAGCAAAAACAAATACCAACAAGAAACCTGGGACCTAGGGATACACTACTGATGACGGAGGTCATAAATACACTACTGATGACGGAGGTCATAAATACAGCCACCAGGGAGAATAAAAGGCAAATGTTTGGAATGATTTTGACCAAAGGTAGAAAAATGCTCTATTGTGTTTTGGGGTGGTTGGGGGAAAGTAGACCAAGAGCAAAATTACCTTGCTTAACGGTAACTAATCTGTTTAATTCAATGTAGGGCAGTGATGGGAATTTTTATAATTCCTGGTGGGGCAGAATCCAGTTTACAAATGTGGCTTCATTGGAGCCTCAGGTCAGAAGTAAGGAAATAGCAGTAAGTCAGTGGAGGGAGGAATAAATAGGTGAAGAGCCAGCTGTTCATCAGTTAACTGATAGTAGTTCCTTAGAAAGTTATTGTATCAAAAAAAGAAAAAAAAAGAAAGAAAGAAAAAGGAAGTTACTGAATCTATAGTCAAAATATATCCAATGGTTGCTGCTCTAATGGAAACATTTCCAGAGATTATCTGTTTTAAGGATGATGGGGGAAATGTGGCATTTCTTTTTTTTTTTTTTTTAGATTTTATTTATTTATTTATTTGAGAGAGAGAGAGAGAACCAGCGAGGAGAGGGATAGAGTGAGAGGTTGAGAAGCAGGCTCCGCGCTGAGCTAGGAGCCCAAGCTGGGGCTCTATCCCAGGTCCCTGGGATCATGACCTGAGCAGAAGGCCGATGCTTAACTGACTGAGCCACCCAGGCGCCCTTGGCATTTCTTTTCCTTCCTGAGAATAACCCAAAAGCAAGAGGAAATACAAAGCACAAAATTAAACAAATCTATTTTTGTGAAACCAGGGGACAGCTAAACGCACAAAATACAAACTAAATGGAAGGGCTAACAAAGCCCAGGAGTACCGACCGGGAGTGGGAGGAAGAGGAGAGAAGATACCATCTTTACGGGTCCCCAGAAGGACTGGTGCATGTGGTTCTGGAAGCGAGGGGTACTCCCCGAGCCGCACGCAAAATCCAAATCCTTTGTTTACAACAGCATGGGCAACGTGCTTGCTCGCTCCTTGGCTGAAGTTGCCCTGAGCCAAGTTAAATTTCTAAAAGCAGATGAGAAGGGGTTACAAGCCTTATCCTTGGGATTCTGTCTGTGTTTCTGTTAGCAGGAAAGAGGTGAGTTTTGGTCTTATGCACAGCTCCATAGCCGGGATGACATAAACACACACAGATACACACACACACACACACACAATCCTGGGTCATGAGGAAAAACGCAGCCAGCTAGGAACATAACCTTAGCCAATACCCAAATACTTAGCTGGGGCCTATTATGCGCTTTATGTTTGAAGGAACCCAAAATAAGTTCACAGTATTCTATACGCTCACACATGATTTTGAACAAGTCAAATACCTAAATACCTAAAATTATGGTAACTTTTAATCATATTTCTCAAAATACCAGATCTAGCTTCATGTCAAAATGTTTTATTATCTTCAAGTGAATGTAAATACTCACACAATATTATTAAATATAGATTTTGCCATAATGAAAATTATATGTGAGTGTGTGTACATATATACACTTTCTTTGAAAGTACTTACATAGGTAAAAATTCAATGACTCTTTACAAATTATCCTATTTTTTTTATAGAATAAAATACAAATTAAACGGGAGAAAGGAAAAATGCTTCCTTTTGTAGCTTGTCTTCACGGTCACGTCTCTATTCATTCCTAAGTGTATGTAAGTACCTATTCTCCACAAGTCTGAGGAAAGAGAAGGAGAGTACAGTGCTACCCTTTGCTTCAAGTAGCTCACAACTTGAGAAGTCAAGCTGCTGGCACACATACACATTATTTAAAGCAGGACACAAATACCCACATAAGATTCCTCACAGTGTTTACGCTAAGAGATCAAGATCTACTCATATCTTTATCCCCAAACTCTTCACGCCACACAGTTTAGTCGACTTAATGTCCTTCACAAAATGTTATGTTAGTAGAGGGAATGAGGATTACCGTGTTTCCTTAAAGCTAAAATGCCATTTGTTTGTTGTCCCAGGTACCACAACGTCAGAAACGGTAAAATGCATGTGCACCCTAGAAGTACAGCACGAAGGCTGTCGGGCACCCTGAGCAATCCCTACGTTGAGGCAGCATCCAGCCCACAGGGGGTTCTCAGGGCCTCTGCTGACTGAAGAGGTTACCTGCCTTCTAATCTGATCCTAGCCACACTAACCACACCGCCTTCAGGTATGCCAGCTACTGTCACCAACATTTTGTAGCATCATTCAGCCATACGGGATGGGGGACTGACCAAAACCTAGAGTGCTCTTGACACAGTGTGTTTTTTTTTTTTAAAGATTTTATTTATTTATTCGACAGAGAGAGAGACAGCCAGCGAGAGAGGGAACACAAGCAGGGGGAGTGGGAGAGGAAGAAGCAGGCTCATAGCTGAGGAGCCTGATGTGGGGCTCGATCCCATAACGCCGGGATCACGCCCTGAGCCGAAGGCAGACGCTTAACCACTGCGCCACCCAGGCGCCCTGACACAGTGTTTAAATAGAGACGAGATTATTTTTGAGTTAGATATATCTTGTTTTATATTTACATGGTTTCTCTTTTAAATAGACATATGTATTTACGCAATGTATTTTAAAACGATGAATAATAAACCAGCCAAATTCTCATTCTATAAGTAAATTTTTGGTAGTGTATATAATTTCTACGACTTCCCATTGTCTTCAAGTATCATATAATTTAACACTTCCTCTCAAGTATGTGGCTCAGGGAGCTATAAATTATATATATTACTAGGAACGAATGCAAAAGGAAGAAAATTTTGTAAGGCTTATTTTTAAAATGTCAAAACAAATGGCAAAAATCATACTAGTTCTAAAACATTTCATAGTTGGATTTAAAAACTCTAGTAGATAAATTTCCACTTATTTTACTTGAAGTTCAAATTGTTCATTAGTACTATTTATTTATTTAAACTGACAGCCTAGTAATACCTCCCTGAAACAGCTTAAAACTCTGGATAACTAATAATGCGTTATAATCAAGTGGTTTTCTATAACTTGTATGTGCAGCTCATTATTATGAAAATAAATATTTTTGAAAAATGAAATGGATTGAACTTTGATACTAAAATCAGTTTCTCCATGTGATTATACCTACTTCACTTTATTCTTCTCCCCCAATCCATAGTAGCTAATTTCTAACAAGGAAAATATCAATAATAGTTTGCTTGAGTGTGCTGCACAGAGTCACAGGACCATGTTTGAATGAAATGATAACTTGGTTCCCTTCCACTTCATGATGAGTATATGGACATTCCAACAAAAATCTCCATTGTTAATAACATGCCTTTGGGTTTTATCATATGATGCTTGGGCATTTATATTTCAACTAAAATTCTGCAGCAGGACTAAAATGGGACAAGTAAGAAAGACAAGCGCTTTTTTAAAAAAAGATAAGGAAACTTAAAAAAAATTATATCGGTGTGCTTTTATTTCAAAATAATTTTTATTTGCAACAAATAACTAAGGTCGATCTCTAGGATAGTACCTTGGGAAGAGTCAACTCTGATTTCTTCCAACTGCTCTGTCACATAAAGGATCAAAGATGAATAAAAATTAAGCGACCAGATTATCACTATGGAAGACTGAAAAACTGTAAAAGGCAAAGCCCTTCTAGAAGACCCTCACGTATGGGAAGTGATACAAATAACAAACAACACTTTCCACAGCACACATTATCAGTTTTGACCTGAATACTGCTGTGAAGGAACCTGGAAGAGCAGAAATTAATATCCTAGCTCTATCACTTGAAAAACTGACGTTAAGAGAGGTTCTCATTTACATAAGGCCAAGGTATTAGATATTATTTTTTTAGACCAAACTCAGAACATTTACCTCAGAATAAATTACCTAAATATACTTTAAGTCATGGTAGAGGAAGCCTAAACAAAAATACTGTAAAATCCTTGAATCCTGTTCTGAAATTTATGATGTCAGACGTCAGAAACAAACAGAAAGAAATTTGAGGGAATTTTGAGAGGTGGAGTGTGGTTAATATTGGTCTTCTGTTTCCATCTTTAGAAGCAAGTGAGAGCTGAGTACAGCGGCCAGAGAGACGGACATCAAAATATCACTTTCAATAGTAATGCCTTCAACTTGCTCTCCTTCCAAAATATATCCAGAATCCAAGCGCTTCTCACCGCTTCCGTCTCCGCTGCCATGGCACCACAGCATCCCCAGCCTGTGTTACCCTAACAGTCTCCCCACCGGCCTCCCTGCTTCTCCTTTCCTCGCCTGAGGAACACAGAAGCAAGGGTGAGTCTTTTAAAGTGTTATCTGCCGCTTCCTCGCTCGCTTAGAGTAAGAATGCAGTATTCTATCTCCTTTCTACTGCTTCCTTACTCCATCCAGTCGGCTTGGCTTTAAGGGTTTCTGGGCTGAGCCAGGTGTGTTTTTGCCTCGGGGTATTTGCATTTGCCGAGGTCAGTGCCGGAGTTTCTCAGTTACCCTCAGGGTTCTGACCCTCGCCACTCCCAGATCGACACTCAGCTGTCACCTGGTAGTAAGGCCCTTCCCTGTGAGCCTAACTGCGCAGCCCTGCTTCTTCCGGTTCCGTGCTTTCCCACCTTACCATTTACCGCCAGTTAACCTGCTGTCTGTTTCACTAATTTATCTTGTTCGTTATCAGTCCCCTGCTTAACTGAAACTCCGTGAGGGCAGAGAGCTGGGCTGCATATTCAGGGTTGGATCCTCAGCATCCGGAACCGCACCTGCCATCTAGAAGCTGCTCAGTAAAAGCAGTCGGAAAAAATAGTTTTTTAACGGGAAGCCACCAAAGCCATAGAAGTACAAGAACGCATGCGGAAAGTGAGATAGAGGCTGCAAAGCAGCTAGGGGTCTGAGCCTAGTAGATTTTTTTTTTTTTTTAGGATTTTATTTATTTATTTTTGCAAGAGAGAGAACGAATGGGGGTGGGGCAGAGGAAGAAGCAGACTCCCGGCTGAGCAGGGAGCCCAATGCAGGACTCAGTCCCAGGACCCTGGGATCATGACCTGAGCCGAAGGCAGATGCTTAACCAACTGAGCCACCCAGGCACTGCAGCCTAGTAGATTTGAAGAATGCCATTACTGGTCTCCCAACTCCATTCAGCAAAATTCTCAATGCCACGTGGCACTTCTTGCAGTCAGCCAACTCTTCCAAGCTCCCACCCTACTCACTAGACCTTCACCACACAGCTGACTTCTTTCGGCGACTGTCTATTTTTTTCCTAAATTAAATATTAGCTTCTAACACGAATTGAGCACTTATTATGCAATATAATAATCACTTGGTTGTTAATATATATTGATTTATATATATTATCTCAATTAATTCCATATCACCCCATTTTTCCAAATAAGGAAACAGGCTTGAAAGAACCTGAGTAACCTGCCCAAGCAATGTGCTGGGGATTTGAACCCACCCCTGTCTTTCTTCAGAGCCCCAGCTTGCAACGATGATATTATTCTGTCTCCTAATAGAGGCCATTTGGCAGAAACATTGTTTCTTCTTGTATTCCAGGATAATAACACTACCTGTATTTCAGAAGCACACTCTTCTTCTAAGTATTTTTTATATTATTGTGTATCTTCAACCTTTCTCTGTACACGGACTCCTTTTACACAAACCACAGATCTAAGTGTCTCCCATCTAAAAACGAAATAAGAAAAAACAAAAGTAAACAAAAACTTGTTTCCTCCCGCGTCTGTGTGTTCTGCATCACCCTGCGGTTACAGCCTTCGTTCTCGAACTTCCCTTCACATCCAGCATGAACTGTCCAGCCCCACCGTGTCTGCACTGTATCTCTCCCCTGGTCATTCACACTTCCTCACCAATTCTCTCTCATTTAGCCCTTCTTATCACATCCCCACCACATTCATACTCCCTAATTATTAATGAAACGTCACTCCTTTCCACGTTTTTTTCTTCTGTACCATTTGCCACTGCTTAAGTCTCTCCTTTTGAGATCTTATTCTCCCTTATATCCTCTGATTTCAGTCTCTCCTACTCCCTTTCCCCCTTCTTGACAGTTTATTCTTCACTTTTCCAGGGTTACAATTCCACCACTTGCCCCCTTCATGCAGGGGTAACCCAGGTTTGATCCTCAGCTCGAAACTGCTCTTATCCCATCTAAACCTCTTTGGCATTCTCTCTGCCACCTCCATAGCTTTAAGTTCAAATTTTATGACTCTTATTTATGACTTCAAATTTTATGACTGAAATTTATGTCTCCAATATCCCTCACTCAGACTTCTTCCCTCAGGTGTATTTCTCATTGCCTACTGGACAGCATACGCTAGGCAGCAACTGACATCTCGCAATCAACATGTCCAACCATAAACACGTGACCTCTCCTCTCCCCTCCTCCAGGCAAAGAATCTGCTCTTCCCCCCTTTTCCTGAATCTGAGATTGTCCCCTTTCCCCAGTCATTTGCACAACTTGGAAATAAAAGCTTCAGACACTACTTCCTTTTATCCACGCCTATGGTAAACTGACCCTAAAACACAATTCTGCCTCTCAAATATTTCTTTAATCTCTCATTTCCTTTTCTTCACTTTTTTTTAAATTGTGGTAAAAGACACATACAATTTACTGTCATAACCATTTTAAGCATATGGTTCATCATTGTGTAGCTATCACCACCCCCCTACCCCCCGCCGCCCCAGAATGCTTTTTATCTGGTTCTCATTCCTCTTAATGCTATTGGCAATGTTTAATGAAAGCACAGGCCATCTCTTGATTAATTTTTGCAATATCCAAGACCTCCTTACTGATCTGCTCAATTTCATTCAGACCTCTTCCCCATTCATCTATCCTGCATCGAAGCACGAAAGCTAATTTTCTAGAAACCAAGACTGTTCCTCCATTCTTACTCTCAAATGTTCTCTGTCTAATCTGTAGGATAAAGTCTAAATGCCCAAACTGGCCACGTAAAGCCAGTTTAATAAGTCAGCTCCTTACTTACCTCTGTAGCTTCCTGTTTCACTGACTCCCCCCAGTGCCGCAGCACAAACCCCACACAAGAAAATGTGTGCACAGACGTGTGCACATTTTCTATTCCAGCCCTACAGAAATGACATACTTAGTTACTTGATTACATTATATTCTGTGTCTTTGATGCACATATTTCTACTAGGCCTGTAGTATTTCTTTTAGGCCTTTTTCAAATCCTGGACACACAAATACATAACAAGATTCAAAGTCAGACATTTGCTATTACAAATTTCTAGGTTGCTACACCATTCTGCTGTTTGCCCTAGAAAGACTGAGCATCTGTGCTCACGAGAGCGTGATTTTCAGTCCAACCTGATGGTGGGGATGTGCTTCAGCAAATGATAATGGAACTATGTTATTTTTCTAACCCCTTTGTTCTCTGATAATCTTCCTCCGTAGTTCTCCTTCCTCTTCTTTAGAATGTCAACTAATTTTGCAATGGACACTCCAATTCCAGACTTTTTCTGCTATCACAAACCCTGCCAGTAATTGAATTTACCACCCCATTCTTGCTTGTCAGTAATGGGAGGAGGAGAGGACTTTATCACCCAGTAAGTGAAGCAAGGACATTTTGAATGAGTGTCCCCTCCACTTCTGTAGAAACCATGATACTAATTCAAACAAATAACAGGAAACACCAGGATCAGGATCAGAAACAATAGATGACTCATGTGTTACAACATTACAAATTTACCAGCCTTTCATTTCTCTTTCTTGTTGAAGCTTCAGAAAGGCTAGATATAGGACCTTCACTACCTTACGGCGGTGTCAAGCAGACAGCAACACTTGACAGGCTGCTGTGCTTTTCAAACTGAGAACGGCCTTTTTTTTTTTTTTTTTTAATGCATGAATGATATTCTTTTGTAACAAGCATCTTATTATCTTAGTTAAAGTAACATTAGTTCAATGAAAATGCAAATTCTTAATTAAGAGATAGAGTAGGAGTTGCATTTGCTTCCAGCAAATCCAAAACAAGAAAATCCAACTCCCTTTGATGGTTAGAGGTTGGGATAAGTGAAATACAATTCCATGCCATGGGCCATGGACGGTGCACCCTCTCTCTCCAGATCTATTTGAACAGACGTCTTTCCATAAAGGCTCAGGTTCTGTCCCATCCTTGCTTCCAGAGATCCTTTTCTGACTGTCCCATCTGAATGAGATGACATCTTTCTGTGATGCCATCACAT
The DNA here is from genome assembly GCF_017311325.1 of Ursus maritimus. Lineage (NCBI taxonomy): Eukaryota > Metazoa > Chordata > Mammalia > Carnivora > Ursidae > Ursus > Ursus maritimus. The sequence goes on along the minus strand of NW_024424564.1, from coordinate 4,816,254 downwards.
GTATCTGTCCGAACATCTAACACACTGGGCCACAACTCTTCATCACCTTTTCTCTCTACTCCATCAAGATATGAAAGAGAGAATGGGTTTTATTCAATCTGCACTTCTAGGGTCAAGCAGTATATAAGACCAGTATAAAATAATTAATAAAACTAGAAGGAGAGAATGACATGAGCAATTGGGGAGGCAAACAAGGAGAAGACAGGAAAAAAATATAAGTGAGAGGGAAGGAAGTTAGGAAAATGGATTTAATTCATGAGGTTATAGTAACCCTCACACTTAAGCCTCCAAGCTATCTTGACAGGTAAATTCATTCCTATTGTGACATCTTGCTATTACAAGGTGGAAAATTATTCACAGAGTGAGAGTGAGCTGATAATTCTGCTCTCCGACAACTGGTAGTAGTGATTACTTACCTCTCTGTAGCAGTACAAGGAATTAATAACTGTAGTTTAAAAAAGTCCTTAACTAGATATGAGATGACATATCATAACTCTACCAAAGCAACTGCTATGGTCAATTAGGTGAATAACTATTGCTTTAAAAGGTCATTAAATATTTTTAATGATGGACATTAACAGCTCCTTTGGAGCTGTTAGTTGGATCAATAATTCATATTTTAAAAACACCCAAAGTACATATTTTTACATTAGATTATTAGGGATTTCTCAGTCAATATCTTCGGAAGAGACAGATTTACATAGTTAGCAGTTTTGTAAGTAATTCGATATATTCCTATGTCAATGAAATAGGCAATGATAATTAAAATTAAACAACTCATTCCCTCCAAACCTCTCTGATTATGGAAACAACAGATATGTAGAAACTGAAAAAGCAGAAAATTCTTATCACTATGTAAGTAATTTTTAGTATTTAAAAATAGTTAAACCGTCACAAGAATTGATAATATTGCTGTTGTTTTTAGTCAAATATTTCTTAAATAGACCTTTTTTAACCATTTGAGGGCAAAAGGTAATCACTGAAAAAGAAGTTCATATTTCCTTTGCAGGAATTTTCAAGTAAGCTTTCAGTTGCATATTATCTTATATAGAAATTCAATAAGAGATGGAATCAAATTGGAGTCAAATAATTTGGGCAATTCTTACTTTATAGAGTTGCAAAATCCCACTCCCTCCTCTTACCTAGTTCTCATTGGTCTGTGTATTTTATTCTGGGTTGTGTCTATTATGTTCCAAGAATTACGGTCTTTTTAGATTCTGCAAACATTTATTGATTGCCTACGATGTGGAAGACATTGTGTAGGTCTTTTTTCCCCCTTCGAAAATTATCTCCTTAATTGGCCTAATAACCCAGAATCTTTGGTACTATCTTTTAAAATTTCCGACTGAAGAAATTTTGGTTCAGAGGGCTTTAAAATGAGTCTCACAATCACTGAGAAGATGGTATCAGAACTGGGATTTAGTCTTCTGCCCCCAGGTTGAGTGCTTTCTCACTGATCCTAAGCTACCCATAATTACCCTTTGAATCCACCAGAAATGTTGACAAAACCCTGGGAATCCCTGCTAAGCAGATAAAAAATTGGGGATTCAGAATTATCCCAAGTTCCCTCTTCTTTTACATTTGACAATGGCAATAATGCAAAAGGTTGACTTTACAGAAAAATTTTTAAATGCCTATATTGTACATCCTAGCACAGACCATTTAAAAGCTCCCGCTTTCCTTCCTTCTAGATGTCCTCATCACCCATACCAGTCCTAGTTCTCCTTTCTAACACCTCTCTTCTCTCTTTGGATATATTGTTTTTGCGTTAATGTGAATGCTCACCTATGTTCTCTCTCTTTTCCTTCCTCCCTATTCCCCTTCTTCCCCCCCCTCCCCCTTCTGTCTGCCTTCTCCCTCTTTCCCTTCTGCTCACACAGGCATTCCTTCTCCTTTGCCTTTGCCCTTTCTTCTCTCTTTCTGGTCTCCAGATCTTGCTCTCTGAGAATCTCACAATTCCTTATTCATTCTTTCGTAGAACAATCTGCTTGGTTTTATCTTTTACTCCCAAATGTTGACATCCAAATTCATGGACATCATTAAAAAACATTTAAAAGAATCTTCCGTTTAAAAGGATCAGAGCCTAAGAAAGCAGTTTAGTGCTACTCTTCTATTATGGAAATAACCCTGTGGGGGGGGGGGCGTTATCTACTAAACAGATGGAGGGAGAGGGAGGGATAGATTTCCCCAAGGAAGATACTGCCCAATGAAGTTCTTCCGTTCTTGTTATGTAATGTCAGTGAAGCTATGAAGAAATGATGGTGGCAATGCAAACTCGGATCAAATTTCTGGAGGTGACAATCTGTATATACATCTAAGGTTTTAAAAAGTTATGTATCCTTTAGTCCACTAAAATTCAATTTTAGTTCTATGTTCTAAGAAAATCATCAGACAAATCACACAAGCACAATATCTAGGAATCGCTGGAGCATTGTTTACAAGGGAAATTGGAAACAACTTAATTATCTATAGGTAACTGATTAAATAAATTATAGTATAATCTAACAATACGCTGCAGTATTAAAGTTAAAAAAGTATATTTATAATTTTGGTATGAAATATACAGGAATCTATTTCCATGAGGTTTTTTGTTTGTTTGTTTGTTTTTTTATCATGTTCCAAAAGAGTAGCTATGACATGGTCCATTTCCTTTGTGTGTGTGTGTGTGTGTGTGTGTGTGTGTGTGTGTATTACAAATATAAAAACCTCAAAGAAATGTGAACTGGAGTTATTTTAGTGTCGGTGTTATAGATGCACTCTATTTTCTCTTTTGTGTATCTCTCCATTGCATTAATATGTCCAAAGAGTTTGGATTAATCTTTATAATCAGTGATAAAGCTATAAATGCTCAAATAACATGATAATTGCTTAATTAGTAGCAATGTATAAATCTAAAAGACCTTTTTAAGTGCAAACAGATGAAAGTAGACTCTCTCTACACAGAGATAGGAAGTCTACGTCTTAGACAGAATCCCCTAAAACCACAGCCTGAGACAGAGGCTTTCTTCCATATAGTTTATTTGCAAAGTGGTTCCAGGGTACGGGACACGAGGATTGAAGAGCAAAGGACGGAGAACACAAGGACGCTCTGTCAAGTTGTCCTCCGTAGGTGCCCAATCCCCTAGCACCTTCTAAGGAACCACCGAAAACGTGGCTTAGAACCATTTGCCAAGAGGGTCAAAGCACAAAGGCTCATCCATCTGTTCCCAAGTCCTGTAGTCAAGGGTGGCCCTGCAGGCATTAACCCCTTTGCACTTAGGGACTTTAACCGTGTGAGTGCTGACTGGGTGACCCTGAGTGTCCCATGCTCGGCATCAGAGAAGCAGTGGAACAGTGGGTAAGGAGAACAAGCTGGAGGCGAGGCACTGAAAGTCAGACTATGTACACCAGTATGAAGCCTGCACAAAGCTGGTCATGCCACAGCTGTTCAGTAAGAGGTGGGCCTGCTAGGAGTTGGAGTGGTGCTTGTGTCGTTTGTTAAATTCTAAGCATCACGGAGTCCTCTTTAACTTGTTGTTGACCATAAACTTGGTAAGGAATGTACTGGAAAAGCAGTCCTCACTGCTGCAGTTGGTCCAGAGGCTGTAAAAAATAGCATTCATTTCCCTTTTCCATCAGTCATTTTACATCTCCCTCCCCACCGGTCGGCACCAAGTGTGTCAGTGCTAGAGGGAGCGCAGGGAGAGGATGGCGGAGTCATCCCACCCGCCGGCTGCTGCACGGCCTCCACGGTGTTGTTTGCTCTCTGGTGGTCCTGACATGATCCGCAAGGATCCCAACACTTGGGGCCTTCTCTTATACATCAAACTTCATGCCTCTTCCCCAAATCCCAAGCTTGCTCTTTTAGACCTTTGAATCAGCCAATCCTTTTGTTACTGCCCAGGGAATCTATCTTACATCAGACCATTTCTTCCAACAAACTGAATGATCAAATGTACTTCTCACAGCTCTGCCACTGGGGCAACCTCCCTTCACCATTAACCATCAGGTCCATTCTGAGATGGTCCCAGTATGGCAGCAGTGCCTTGATGGCAATCATTACACATTGCGATGATCAATCTGGGAATCAGGCAGGCATTCCCTTATTCTGGTGTGCTGGCAAAAGACCAGTGAGAAGGGAAGGTAAATAGACTTGTGGTAGGAGTGAGTTTTGATAAGGATTTTTTTCCCCTCCCCTATCCGTTGAATATAAGAAATCCTCCATAAGGCCAAATGACTGAGTTGAAAAGAAAGTGACCATACAGCAGGGATGGGTGACACAGAAATCTGGGCTACGTGTTCACATGATTTATTCATAATTTCTATAATTACTTGTGCCCAATTCTGAATGTATAGTTTCCACTGTACAAGGGAATGCTGCTGAGCCCATTCACCATTATGACTTGATATCATATGATACAGTTTAATAACACCCAGTTCCTAATGTTTTTTCTGGTCTCATGATCACTTGTCTCATTGCCAGACGCTCTGTCTTTACTAGAGATGAAGAGTATAACAGGAACTGTTTGTTAAAATAGTGAACAGTTCTCTAGAAGAGAAGGCGTGGCCTTCCTCCAAAATCCTAGGGGTATGTCATGAAATTTTCCTATTCAAGCTTGTCAAAAACTCGACAGTATCCCCATCGACTACGGCTGCCTTACCACTATCACATCTGCTGGCCGTATTGCTCAAATATCAGGGCGGCAGGCAGCACAGTCTGAAACTGCTATAGAGCCTTCTCCTTCGCTAGACCCCACTCCAAACTGGCACTCTTCTAGGTCACCTGAATAATGGGATAGAGCAGTATTCCAAAGTGTGGTATTACTGCCTCCAAAATTCAAGGAGACCTACCAAGTGCCTTTTTCTTGGTGGCAGCGTCATCCAAATTCCAACACTTGGTATGCTTGTATGCTCCAGATTATTGGAGCCCTTAATATTTTACCTATATGGCAGCCCCCTGAGTATAACTAAGATTTATCGCCTACCCTTTGGTATGCATATGTCTTATTTGGGCATCTAGAGTGATCCATATCTGCTCAACAAGTCTTATTCACATGACGTCATTAATTTAGGAAGAGCATGATAATCTGTGTAATATCAAGATAATTAAGGGTTATATTATGACAGAGTGGGAGAATGAATACGGTCATGGAGCAAAGAGAATATTTTCCAATGCAGTAACAAAGAACTGCTTTTTTTTTTTTAATGATTTTTTTATTATATTATGTTAGTCACCATACAGTACATCCCCAGTTTCTGATGTAAGGCTCGATGATTCATTAGTTGCATATAACACCCAGTGTACCATGCAATACGTGCCCTCCTTACTACCCATCACCAGTCTATCCCATTCCCCCACCCCCCTCCCCTCTGAGGCCCTCAGTTTGTTTCTCATTGTCCATAGTCTCTCATGCTTCATTCCCCCTTCTGATTAACCCCCCTTTCTTTATCCCTTTCTTCCCCTACCGATCTTCCTAGTTCTTATGTTCCATCGATGAGAGAAATCATATGATAGTTGTCTTTCTCTGCTTGACTTATTTCACTTAGCATTATCTCCTCCAGTGCCGTCCATGTTGCAGCAAATGTTGAGAAATCGTTCTTTCTGATAGCTGAGTAATATTCCATTGTATATATGGACCACAACTTCTTAATCCAGTCATCTGTTGAAGGGCAACTCGGCTCCTTCCACGATTTGGCTATTGTGGACAATGCTGCTATGAACATTGGGGTGCATATGGCCCTTCTCTTTACTACGTCTGTACAAAGAACTGCTTTTGATTCTGCCTACTGAGGAAGATTTAGAAGGGTGCATTGACCAGATCAATAGCTACACCCCTAGGACCATGTGCTCCATGATCATTTTTTTTTTCTAGTGACGGCATCAAGACTTTTATTCAGACACTGACAACATGAAATTTCTGTGAGTAGCAGTTGGCTTACATGAGTTATATTGCTAACAGTTTTGTCTGCATATTTGGTGCTGTATTTATATAAGGAATTGTCTCACACTTTACCTGTTTAGGGAATAGGAAAGTGAAGGACACATGGAAAAATGTTGACTAATCCATTATCATTTCTACTAAAATACCTCATTTGGCACGGCAGTTCTGATGGGGGCCAACATTTGGTATAATTATGGAGTTCAACATCACCTGCCATCATCCATTTTGTTTCATACCGTCCAACAAATCTATTGATTGAGAACATAATGGACATTGCCACCCCAACATCTTTTAAACCCTTGGTGGTGGCATCAATCCTCACACTTTCTTATGAGATGTACTGTTGCTTCTAATTTACCATATTGATGGGTGAGGGAAGTTTCGGGACATCATTCAAGGGGCTTCATACTCTCCAGGTCAGAGTTGCTGCATTCATAGTTAGAACGAAGCAATAGAATATTAAAAGGCACTTAAGCGGATCACTTGCATTCAACTCATATTCCCTTTGCCTCCCAAGTGTTCAAACAGTACTGTGCCCTCCTGATTAGGGTAAATTATTCCTATTGCATGTTGGTTCCTAGACACCAGGAGTAAAAAGTATGCTGGTGGCCACCGCAGCTTATAGTTCAACGGGATCTTTACTGTGTTCCTCGGCAAGAATGCATCTCCTTTGGAAAACAGGGTCTCTCACCCTGCAGAACCCAGAGTTGTGGGAATGGTAAATATTAAGTTTCTCAGTGGGTCATTGAGGATAATGGCTCTCCTGCTTCTATCCTTTTGTTCCTGGACTCAAAGTTTCTTCCTATTGGGGAAACAGCATATATAATAGTTCCTGATTTAATGCATATCCCATATCCTGAAGGACAGCACACCATCCTTTTAGAACGTGCTTCTGAACGGACACTTTGGCTGTGGCATGAGAAGAGCACTGCAGTGCTTTCTGAGGCTAGCTTCTTCTGTATGGTGCAGCCTGTGATACAATCACTTGATCCCATGGTAATGGGCTCATTCTCATACTTGCTTTGCCGTGAAGTACGTCCCCTGGTTTTAGGTGCTGTGTTGTATAGGATGACATATTTGTGGATCAGGCATTCCATAAGTCCTCAGGCAGTGGTGTTTGCTAAGACTCTGAGAGTAGTAAAGGTGAGCACATACCTACAACAGGTAGTTAATCTCTGTAAGGATGAACTTCTGGATGAATTTTTGGCCCTTCCAAACTGATGAGGACCAATTTAACCCACCTTCCACTTTACCAAAGGCTCAGTGATGGTTTCTGTTCTTTACAGGTTGGATACTCGAGGCAGAGGCATTAGTTAGATAGAACTTAGTATGTTGGAGTCCCTGCTGTTGGGCCCATAGAGAGCCACTGCATCTGCCACCAAGGCCACTCCCCTTCATGTACCCACTTTGTCAGCTCTGGGGTGCTTATGATGAAAGCAGGCTGATCAATTTGTCTGTCTGGTTGTTTAGGGCCTCCTCCATGATGGCTACTTGGTGGTTATACAGAAATCTTCACCTGTCTTGCCAAATCCTATCTGTCCATCCATATTTCTCCACCAAGACTTCCTTACCACTAATCTTCCAGTTTTTTCCTGTCAAGTATCTGCACAGATGACTAGACCACAGGTCACTTCCCATGACGTATGTTCTCACTTCAGATTTCTTCTTCTTCCACACAAAATGTCCTTTCACAGAGCTCGTGCCAAGAGGGTTCGGGTGGGTGTCCTACATAAACTACTCCGGAGCCTCAGCACAGAAAATGAAAAGCACATGGTACAGAGCTGAGAAACGCAAGGTTTTGATTTCATCTGATCAGAGTTTGCCAAAATTCTTAGAACTAGTAACTGTTGTGGTGGCTGGAATAAAACATGGGGCTCAGAGGATGTGAAGTGATACACAAAAAGTGTCCTGACATAACTCATGGAACAATCAAAACCAAGACCTGAGCTCAAGTCCTGTTACGCAAATGCCCTTTTGAAAGATGGTAACTGTTGCCATTATTAGCTAAACTGAACTTAAAGCTAACCACTGCCATGCTAGTTTAGTTTGCTGAGAAAAAAACTCTATTAATGAAATCTGTGGAAGGTACTGAGAGAGGGAAGGAGAGCAGTAGCATGCATGGAAAGGGCATATGCTGAGGAGAAACCAAATAATGGCCTTCATCAATATTAGGATGATTTTGCCAGATTTCTCTGCCATTCACAGTAGCCACCCCTTTTTGCACCTTATGCGTTATTTGTGTGACTGTGGTTGGCATGGGGAGTTGATGATAAAATAGATATAAAAGACATAAAAGGAATTCTAATTGCAATTAAAGTTTTTATCTCAGGAGCGTTTTTTAAAATGTAACAAACAAGGAAAAAATGGGTGAGGCCTGCAGGACTAGTTAGCTCGTAAACTAACCCTTGAACAGCCAAGGAGTGGCTTGCATTTCCAACTTATTCAGATGGTCATATAATCAATGCGAGAATGTCAGGGTTTTCAGAAAGCTTGAGGTGATTGGTCTTGACAACGACTTCCAGACTTTCCACATTGTAAATGGGATCCTGTAAGTGAAATGACAGTTTTCACTGGATTTGGAGCGAATCTTTCCATCATTTAACTCTGCCCTGGGATGTCACAATTCCCATATCATTTAGGTCATGCTGCTTCACAGAAATTCAGTTAATGAATTGTGATTGGTTGGGATTTAAGTATTCAGTGGGATTTGCATTTTTTGGCATTCAGAAGATGCTACCCGGAATGGTAAACTGGTATCCTGGGCTTTGTAAATATCTCAGAGGGACTCAAAATTCCAAATGATGTTGACCTATACTGGTCCTGTATTTATGTCCCTTTCTCAGGCGAACTTCCCAGCAGAAGTATTGTCAGAGATTTTTACGGTGTGTTTGGAAGACAATAGCTCTCCGTGAAGATGACAGCAAATGTTTCTCTGAGAAAAGCACACATGCATCCGTGGTCCCTGGACAGATTCAGGGGTTTTGATGCCACTTCCTCTCAGTATAAATGGCTTACAGAAGTTTGGCACGACCACTGAAAGAAAATATCCTGGCCTGACCTCTACGACGTGACCTTCGTTAGTGGGTCTAGCTTCACACTGTGCAAACATTATCAGCACTGCCCTGAGTCAGCTCACGGCAAGTGGGGCTGTTTTCTTCTTCTTCTTTTTTTAAGGTGTCTTCTTGTTATAATACCAGTGATAGTGGGTGTACCACAGTAACTCATTGTGGTTTGTTACTGCCATTTTTGTATCATGGCAAAATATACATACGATGCAATTTACCATTTTTACCATTTTAAGTGTACAGTTCAGTGACATTGAGTACATTCTCATTATTGTGCAACCATCATCACCATCCATTTCTAGAACTTTTTCATCATTTCAACCTAAAACTCTGTACCCCTTAAACAGTGACTTCTCATTTCTTCTCCCCCAGTGGCTGACAAGTATGATTTTACTCTGTCTCTCTAAATTTGACCTCTGAAGGTACTTTATATAAGTAGAGTCATACAATATTTGCCCTTTTGTGTCTCACTTTTTTTTTATTATGTTTAATTAGCCAACATATAGTACATCGTTAATATTTGGTGTAGTGTTCAACGATTCACCCAGTGCTCATCACCACACGTTCCCTCCTGAACACCCATCCTCCGGTTACCCCATTCCCCCACCCTGGGTCTGTGTTCTTCTGAAGGCTGATGTTGCTTTGTGGGGTACCAAGCAGTGGGGAGCTGTCCTTTCTCCTGCTTGTTTGGTCTCAGAGATTTTGTACCATGAGTGGGAACCTGGATCCTGTGGTGACTCAGTTTATAGTATGGATGAGATAGTCTATTTGAACGCACCTTGCATTTTGTGAGGGAACACTCCATAAATAGCCAAATGTTTTTTGCTGTAGATTCAAGTGCTGACTGTTTTCTTTCCCACTTTTTGTACCATTTAGAGCCAGACAACGTGAGAGTACATCAAGGAGTTATGTTACGTACAAATAATCTGTATGTTTTACAGTATATTTATATACATGTGCATGTTGGAATTTCTCTATAAATAAGATAGAGTACAGTACTTTGGGCCATTACAGATTCCATTATCCTCTCAAATCCTGAGCAAGGAGATAATTCCCTTTTATTAAGCGGGTCAATTGTGAAACAAATGGTGTCAGTTGGCTCATTTGTTTAGATGCGTTTGATGAGCCCTAAGAAGGTGTTAAACTGGGTTCAATGGAAAGATTACTAGGAAGGTTGGCTCTTTATTGTGACCTTGAGACTGTTTACTTTCAGTCATCTTGTTTTGGCAGCATTGCAAGAAAGGTCTCTCTTTCTGTATACCCAGCTATTCATACTTAAGTACTGCCACAGACTTCTAGAAAGCATGTCTCTCCTCAGTCATTCAATACTCCAAATAAACAGCTTTTGCAACTAAAACTTTGTAAGAAGAAAAACATTTAGAAAAGTGGCTGATTTTTCTCTTTAAATAATGCATCGATCCTCATGTAACAATGGAAGTACTAAGTATCTCCTAAGTTTTATCTTCATAATATTTTTTAAGATTTTACTTATTTATTTGACAGAGAGAGAGACAGCGAAAGAGAGAGCATGAGCAGAGGGGAGACACAGAGGGAAAAGAAGACTCCCCACTGAGCGGGGAGTCCGATGCAGGCTTGATCCCAGGACCCCGAGATCATGACCTGAGTCGAAGGCAGACGCTTAACCAACTGAGCCACCCAGGTGTCCCAATTAAGTTTTATCTTCAAAGTATGTAAGAAATATTAACCATGAATAGGTCATTGCCACTGATGTTTTCAGGAGGCTACTGATATTCTGGGTTTTTTAATTTATTAGAAACCGATCTTGAGGGGCCCCTGGGTGGCACAGCGGTTGAGCGTCTGCCTTCAGCTCAGGGCGTGATCCCAGCGTTGTGGGATCGAGCCCCACATCGGGCTCCTCCGCTATGAGCCTGCTTCTTCCTCTCCCACTCCCCCGGCTTGTGTTCCCTCTCTCGCTGGCTGTCTCTGTCTCTGTCGAATAAATAAATAAGATCTTTAAAAAAAAAAAAAAAAGAAAAGAAACCGATCTTGAAAGAAAAGTTGCTAGAGGCAGATCATTTGGTAACAAACATCCCAAAACTAGTCACAAAAGATCTTATAACACAATAATCAGATATTCAAAACTAGAACTCTGAATTATTGGTAGCTTGAGGTACACATTATTAGAAATTGGGGGAGTGTGCCAGTTATCAATGTATTGCCTCTCACCTCTAAATACACCCTTCGTTACCATGCCTGCCATACTGAGGTTCCTCCCTGGCAAGTTGGCCCAATACTAAGCTTTGCCAGTAGAGGGTGTGGGATACTGCAGGAGGAAGGGAATTCTCTTCCTCTGCTGTGCTCTTTCTTGTGGCTCCTGTGGTGGGAGACTGGCATGCAAAGCACCCAGAAGCAGTGTCTCTGGGGAAGCCTTCCTGCAGTTCCTCAGGACTGCATCTGGTTTCCTGGCTAGTACCCCCTCTTTCCTGAGATTCTCAGGGACCCCTCTGTCACCTCCTACCCCCCAAGTGACTTCCCGGAGTTCTCTGGATGCCCACCAGGCTTTCTGAGGGTTTCAGCAGCATTCTCTCTCTCCCTCCCACCCCCACGGAAGCTTCTAGTGAGTTCTGTGGGAGTCCAACCAGCTTCCCAGTGAATTCCACTGACGTCATCGGGAAGCTCTTCACCCACCAGCCTCAGATCACTGACTGGGGGCTAGCTCTGGCTCTGGGGAATGCAGTGACTTTCTCCAGCCTCCATTATACATCAACAATCCTCTCTGGAACAACAACTAAACTCCAGCCTTGGGAAGAGGCCCCTTTCCAAGTTTGTTTCATGCTTGGTATTCTTTTTTAGTTCTAGTGTATTCTTCAGAGTTTTCCTTTTATCCGCTGGAGGAGCTAATTCCCTACAAGTAGTTCATATTTCTTCATATATTAAACTTTCCCTGTTGAAATTACTGTGTGATTTCTGGCTCCTGATTAGACCCTGACTGATACAGAGGTTGAAGAGAATTTAGTGGTAATTATAGTAGTTCACAGAAAGCTTCACTAAGAATGGGATTCAATCATTTTGTTTGAAGAATTCTTCCATTTCTTGGTGTATTTGGAAATATGAGTACTTTTTTTTAAAGATCTTATTTATTTATTTGAGAGAGAGAGAGAGTGTGTGTGTGCTTGAGAGGGGGGAGGAGCAGAGGGAGAGGGAGAATAAAATCCTTAAGCTGACTCCCCACTGAGCGAAAGGCTGGACCTGAGGCTCGATCCCAGCACCCTGACATCATGACTTGAGCCAAAACCAAAAGTCAGATGCTTAATCGATTGAGCCATCCAGGTGCCCCATGACTACATTTTAAAATGCTTTCAAAAACTAGTGGGAGCTAGATGTATTTAAACTAGTATAGTTGGTTCTTTTGCTATGACTAAAATCTTATTTTTTTTATTTTCATAATGTCTATTACCACATCTTCCTGTTTTTTCTCATCTAATATTTGATGTAAATCTTGTTTATATTTTATGAATACTTTGCATATTTAGATATCACTTGCCTTTCGATGTAAGAAATACTCTCCAATAAATGCAAATTTTTCCCTGCTAGGAAAACATATTCCATTTCCAAAGTATATTCTTGGCACTGTGAGAGACTATCCCCTAATATATACGCTTTGAAAATTCAAGTCTTTTTTCTATGCAATTGTATTAAAAAGTTATTCCTAACTTGCAGTAAATCTCCTACTTAATATTAAAATTCTTTTAGCATTTTAAAAATGTGAATAGCTTTTTTTAGTTCATTTTAGTAAGACTTTTTTTTTTTTTTTTTAAACAACGTCTAATGATCTAGACTGGTTCAACCAAAGAGTAAAGTCAGGCTAAACAGTCTGTTTAGTAAAAAATTAATTCCCAACATATGTGCACTATGTAGACAAAGTAGTTAAATGATTTTTGTTTTGTTTTGTTTAGCTTTGCTCCTTTCACTGCTCTATTTTATTTTTAATGCTGTCTTAATGGGATGGGTAGAATACGGCGGTAACAACAGGAGGTCATGCCCACACCCCCCAAAAGCTGTCAATAAGATACTGCCTGCATCATAGAACGTACGGTATCTCCAGCTTCAGTTTCTCATCTTCCTTCTCAAATCCATGTGCTCGATCTTCTTGACTGTTCCCTTGCTACCTTATCCCACCACTGAGCGCCTGGTTTCTCACTCTAGCCTCAGGCTGAAATTTGTTTTCAACCATTTACTTCTGGACCAGGAGTTTGTCTCAGAGACACCCTTGCACACTGTCTGCAACCTGTGGTCCCCCACCCCCGAAGCTGTGCACCAGCTGGGAGAGAAAGGGTTGTTGCTGTGGAGGGTATTTCCAAACAAGACTTAAAAAACCATGCGACCATGCCAACCAAACCAACATCATGGCACTTGGATAAATTATTAAACGATCCACCTGCATTGTGGGTCTCTCTGAATAAACCCAAAATCATGTTTCAAATACTTAGGGTGGTAAACACACACACACACACGCACACACACTCACTCTCTCAGAGACACACGCTCACAGACACACACTTACACACTTGCAGATGCACACACTGACACCAACTCACAGACATTTGATACTCATATAAATGCCTCGTAAGTCTTCCCTGCTCTTTGCTTTTTAAGGCCAGGAATGTGGCCATAGTTTTTAGCCTGTGAAGATACTGAAGAGATGCCTCAGCAGAAGTCAAAGAACAGGGTAGGCTGTTCTTCCATATCAGTGGTTCACCTCCCTGTCTGCACACTAACACCACCGGGGGAGCTTTTAAAAATTAATGTCTGGCCCCAACTCTAGACCAATTAAATTAGATCCTCTGGTGACGGGCACTGGATATGAATAGTGTTTTACTTAAGAGCTCTCCAGGTACCATTAATTTGCAGCCCAGGTTCAAGACCACTGCTCTCCTCTCCTGTAACTTGCATTGCACTGCCTCCAGTTCCATCGCCAGGCCTGCAGTAGCAGCAACTGCTTTCTCTGCTGACCACTGGGCACTCATTTTGCCTTGGCATTCTTTGCAATTGGTCAGCAGATATTACTGAGCACGTACACGTGAGCCCCTGCACGCTTTAGGCTCTGAGGATACAGAAGAGAACGAAACAAAGACCCTGCCTAGTTGAGCAGTGGAAGAAGGCAGACACTAAATAAATAAATACACAGATAGTGTGCAGGTGCTAGGAAGAAAACTCAAGCAAGATCAGGAGACGGAGTGATGGGAACAGGGAGTAGGTGGACAATTTACATAGAGTGTCACGGGCGGTACTTTTCATAAATTGAAACCAATTCAACAGAGATCGCCAAGAATGGCTGAGTGAATCTTGTTGATATTTTGGGAAAGAGCATTGTAGGCAAAGAGACACAGAAAATTAAAAGTACCAGAGGGAACGTAGTATTTTTAAGAGGTGTTTAATGAAAAATGTTTAAATGGTATGTTCACTAAGAATGTAGTTCATCTTTGTGGAACGTGTTGCCAACTGCATTTTTCTATGAGCTTTATCGAGGTCTAATTTACATCAATAAAATGAGCCCATATTAAGTGCATATTTTGATAAATTTTCACAAGTGTATATACCCATGTAATCATTACCAAAATAAAGATATAGAAAGTTCTCCCATGTTCCTTTTCACTCAAATTCCCATCCGTACCCTAGGCCACCACTGATCTTAGTTCTATCACAACAGATTCACTTTGTCTCTCTTAAAATTTCATTCAAATGGAATCATACCACATGTATACTTTTGTGTTTCTGGTTTCTTCCAGTAAGCATATTTACTTTGAAATTCATCCATACTAATGCATGTATAAATAGCCGTTACTTTTTACTGCTGAGGTTCCCACTGCGTAAGTGTTTCACGATCTGTTTATCCATTCACTTGTTGGTGGACATGGGAGCTCTTTTGGTTTCTGGCTATTGCAAATAAGGCTGCTCCGGACATTTGCATATAAGTTGTTTTGTGTACATAGTTTTCATTTATTTTGGGTAAATATGTAGGAGAGAAATTACTGTGTCACATGATAAATGTATATGTAATTTGATAAATCAATATTAAACTTCTGTTCAGAATGGTTGTATCGAATCGTATTTCCACGAGCAATGTAAAAGTATTCTAGTTGTTCCTCATCTTGGTCAAGAATTGGTATTGCTAGTGTTTTTAATTTTAACCATGGTAAGGGATAGAAATTTGTATATCATTGTCAAGTCTTCTAGACCTGTAGAAACTTTAGTGGGCCTCCAGCCTATGTTGGCAGGAGAAATAGGTCTCCCACCAATACCATAGTACTATGATGGTTTCATTTGTAATGACTGTTTTAAGAATGATATTATTTCTGAATGCAATTGTCACAAGGGTAGATTATAGTCAGAATGAGGGTTAGTAATAGTCACAGCCTTTCTGAGAGTTCAAGAAGAGATAAAGTCACATTCATGCTCCGTTACCTACTGGTCGTTAAATCTCAGGCAAGTCACTCAACATTTGTGAACTTTATTTTCCTAACCTGTGAAATTGATTTAATAAATAGCAACTTAAGGATGTTTTCTTCCATATTACTCATAATATACATGACTTACATGTATTGTATGGTTTCTATGTACCGAGCATTATACAAAGCATTTAAAATACATTAGCTTGTGCCATTCTCAACACAACTCTTTGGATATGGTGTATCATTTCCAGAGGGTAAACTGAGACACCAAGGTGGCCTGACTAAAGTCATTTAGGGTCAAGTGGTAGAGTAGGTCAGAGCTGAAACCAAACAGTCTAATTTCCTAACTTGGCTACTTAACCACTGTATTTACTATCTCAACATCTGACACAATCATTTTACTTAGGGGGGAAACTGCTTTTGTTTAGAAAAAGTCCAGAGAGCCTGAGTGAAGGCTGCAAAACAAAATCTGCAAGAAAAGGTCAGAATCATCATACAAAAAATTTAGACGAGCAGTGTTGTTGTTTTTATTGTTACACAAGGTAAAGGCTCAGTGAAGAGTTAGAAGAAGGAAAGAGGGATGACTGCAAGTGTGAAGGGATTAAATGAGAACCTTTCTGGTGGGTGAATGGGAAATGAACTCGACTGGCTAGATGTTGAAAACCATGTTGAAAGCAATGACGCCTATTTTCTCATCTGAAGTAAACTGCATTGCTAATAAATGTCTACACATATATATATGCTCGCTTTGTGCAGTGTATAATGCTAAGGGCTAGCTAAGATTCAGAGCAAAGTGTCATTATTAATAATGGCTTACATGACTTTTGCTACTATCCAAGAGGGTGAGCAGTGACCAGATTTACCATTCCACATGCAACAGCTAAAAAACTGGAAAACAATACATGAAACATCTCTTTTTAGGTACTGGCAGTCTTCCTGGACTGAGGAGATTGAGTTGAGGGTCCAGGCAAGGCAGGGTAGTTAGAATTCCCATAGCAGACTAGAGTGTTTCATGAAAAGACAGAGAGTGAGTTTCAAAGAGTTTTCAGAAAGTCTCCCTGGAGTTTTCAGCTGAGCACTGATGAGTATTTGCATGTGAGGAAACTACCCAAGGCCAGGGAAAGAACCACCCAACAGGAGCAGAGGGAACAATCCCTATAAACTCTCACAGGGCCAGGAACAGTTTGTGTCTCCACTTGCCAGAGTGTAAAATTTTGAAATGCAAGGTGCCTTATATAGAGTACTCAGAATGATGTCACCTCACTAACAAAATAAAATTAGCCCTAGACCAAAGACTGCTCTGGTTCTACCTAACAAAACTTAAAAACAAGCCTAGAAAGGACAAAACTCTTTCCTAGGTAGCACAACTATATCCCCGAAGCCAGCTTAAGAATATTTATAGAAATACAAAATTTCTAGACCCAATAATTAGAATTTAAACAAATATTACTAGGCATGAAAAAAAGCAGAAAAATACAATTCAAAATAAAGAGAAAAACCAATTACTGGAAACACACCCAGAAATGACACAGAGACAGCATGAGTACACACGGGCGCTAACACGGTTTTATGCTATGTTCCATATGTTCAAAAAGGGAGAGGAAAGATGACTTATATTAAGTAGAAACATGGAAGATATAAAAAGAAGACCGATAGTAAACTTCCAGAGATGAAAACTATAATATCTGAAATGAAAATTTCACTGGACGAGATTATTAGCAGATTACACACTGCAGAAGAAAAGATCGTCACATCTGAGTCATTAGCAAAGGAAACTATCCAAAATGAAACAGAAATTGAAAAAAAGAAAGAGGAAAAATTCAATGCCTCAGACATTAAGCATTTTACATGTATTGCCTCATTTAATCTTAACAAAATACTAGGAAGGCACTATTATTTTCCTCCTTTTACACAAGAACACACTATGGAAAAAAATTAGCAAAGTCATCATACAAATTCACATAGCAAACTAAACGTCTAAGTCAGTGTCAGAACACACACTTGATGGCAGAGGTCTGTAGCCTTACACTCTGCTGAAGGCAGAATCAGTCAGGGAGAGTTAGTCTTAAAATAGAAATTGGAGTTCTGGAAGCTTCATTTAAATTTCAAAGCTACCAGGCAATATATAAACTCAGTGCAGAATGGTATTATGGGTTTGGTGTGTGTTTTAGCAAGAGAAGCTTTCTGCAACGTGTTCTGGGTGATTTATTCAGTACTATATTCCCATTCGCTAATTCTCCTGACTGTGCAAGTACAGAGTTTTCCTAATTACTTTGTACATCAATAGCTTTATTTTTATTTCTATGATTTTTATGGATTCTTTATCATTTCTATTTACTATTAGTTTATATTGTTCTCATTTTATTTTTATAAGTATCTTATTTTTTTGACTATCAGTGCTTCTTTATCCCTTTTATTATTGTTTTTAAAGATTTTATTTATTTATTTATTTGTCAGAGAGAGAGGAAGCATGAGCAGGGGGAGGCGGAAAGGGAGAAGCAGGCTCCCCGATGTGGGCTTGATCCCAGGACCCTGAGATCATGAACTGAGCTGAAGGCAGACACTTAACCGACTGAGCCACCCAGGCGTCCCTATCTGTTTTACTTTTAAAAATTAAATTCCTACAAAAGAATAATTATAACGTGCATAAGAAAGAACAACAACAATGACAACACCTAAATATTCACCTCCCACTAGCATTTCATTGGATATCCTTCACTTCGGAGCCCAGGAGAGGTACGGTGCACATGGATTATTGCTACTATGGCTACATACATGCTTATCATGTCCTGATGTGCACATGCATGAGTTCTTCAGAGTATATGCCTAGAAGCGGAATTGCTTAGCATGTATCGTGTGCAACTTCAACTTTACTAGACGATGCCAAAATGCCGTCCAAAGTTATTAGATCAAGTTACACTCCTCCAGTGGTACGTAACAATTCCTGGTGAACCACATCTTCCACAAAACTTAGTATTTTTATACTTTTTCAATTTTTTCCATTGTGTGAGTATGAAGTAGTGTCTGACCTATTTTCTGTTTTCAGGTGGTCTTTTCTTCCCTTCGTATCCTCAGATGCTAGAGCGGCTCCACCGAGATTCAGTTTGCAATCATTGGTACTGGTTAATTGAGGGAGCGGTGATGCTGTTCATAGAAATAAAGAGAAAGGGGGGGTATGATGAGGCCGCTGCTGTGAAGATCAGGGTGAACTCAAAAAACAAAATAAACTGAAAACTAATTGTCACCTGAGAGACACAGTAGCCACATCAACTGAAAAATACCATAAAATATGGCAGTCTCTTCTTCGTATTATTGGCTCTCCAAACTCAGTTCTGTGAGGATAAAATTATTTGCTACAACTGATTTTCTTAAAATTAATTGTTTTCTTCATAATAGGTGAAAAAAATCATCGTCTTCCTTTACTATTTTAAAATTTGGCAAGAAAGCCTATGTAAGTTGTGTGTATGTGTGTGTTATCTTTTTAGCCATCACTGAAATTAAGTCATTGAATTTTTTTATGATTAGACTGCATGCTGAGATAAATGAGTCATTTGTAAAAAAAGAAGAAAAAAAAAAAACCCCACACCTGTCCTGATGATGAATCACCCATTATTTCAAAGAGAAGACGTAAGCATCGCTAATGCATACCTCAGTGTAAGAACTGTTTCACTATTAAAAAAGAAAGTGCCCTTAGAAATAGAAAAAGTAAAAATAAAAAACTGGAAGCCATAACAAGCTGACCACTCATTATGGCTTTTAAAGCAAAGCAGAGTTTTATGACTACCAGTGGATTAATAACTGCCTGTGTAACTGGATGTTTTAATTCACTTAATATATTTAAACTGGCTATATGATAAGCTCTATGTTCGATGAATAATTGCGCAGACTTTCACTTCAATTTGGTTCTGCCTGCCTGAGCACTTAAGCATTTCAGCATGTCATTCAGATTGTCATTTTCACACAGATATATCTGTTTCCGTATTATGGAAATAATGGTTTAAGAGTGATTTGATACTGCATTTTTCAATGTCGGGAAGAAGGATTCTTCAAACGTATTGTGTCTATTATTGTATAATCTTGAACCGAAATTGTAATCCTTTTTAATATTTAGGTAAGAACTACAGTCCTGTATAAAGTTTGTACTTGGCACACACACAAAAAAAATGATGAGAATTTATTCCACTGAAAGATACAGTTAAATTTGAGAAATAGAAAACCAACTTTGCAAGGCGCTTAAATACTTATGTCTGTCCATTTGTGTATTTGCAGCACTGGCTTATTAAAGTCATTACTGTTGGCAAAGTGAACCTGACTTTCAGAGGAAAAGCCATAGGACCAGCAAAGAAATGGAAAAGGAAGTAGTAGCATTCATACTTTCACTTATTCAGATATTTTCTTATTCCCCTTCTTAATATTTCTCTTATGAATATATGAAGTTTCTATTGTATTCACAGTTCTGTGTTAGGCAGCATTATGGATTGAATTATGTCCACCCAAAATTCATGTTAAGTACTAACCCTCGGTAACTCACAATTAACCTTATTTGAAAATAAGTCACTGCAAATGTAATTAATTAAATGAAGATGAGGTCATGCTGGAGAGGACCTCTAATCCAATATGACTGGTGTCTTTATAAAACGGGGGAAATTTGGACACAGACACGTATGTACACAGGAAAAATGCCCTGTAAAGATTGGAGTTATGCCTCCACAGCCAAGAAACTACCTGAAGCTAGGACAGAGACCTGAAATAGATCCATTCCTAGCATTTTCAGAGGAAGCATGACTCTGCTGACCCTTTGGTTTCAGACTTCCAGCCTCCAGAACTATGAAACATTGTTTCTGTTGTTCTAAGCCACCCAGTTTGTTGTACTGTGCTATGGAAGCCCTTGGAAACTAATATAGGTGGAGACTGCATTATAAAGAATTATGGCTAACCCTTGAACTGCACATGTCCACTTATCTGTGGATTTTTTTCAATAAACATAGTACTATAAATGCATTTTCTCTGCCTTCTGGTTTTTTAAATAACATTTTCTTTACTTTGTTGTAAGAATACAGTATATATTACATATAACATACAAAATAATGTGTTAATCTATTCATGTTATTGGTAAGGCTTCTGGTCAACAGTAGGCTATTAGTAGTTAAGTTTTGGGGAGTCAAAAATTATATGTAGATTTTCGACTGCATGGGGGAGTAAGCACCCCTAACCCCCATGTTGTTCAAGGGTCAACTGTATTCATCTCTTTTAAGGAGATAAAAAAATATATATAATTAATTGAAGAATATAAAACCCAGGTAAATTGCTCAATTCAGTGATACAGAGGAAATACTACAGGATTTCAGAGGAAGCATGGGAATTACTTCACTTCCAGAGAACCCAAGCTAGGTAGATGGGCTGATACTGACAATGGATGTCTGATGCTTCGGAATAATTTTGCTTTTATGAGAAATTAACTTGCTTTTATTTTCTGGATTTTCTTCATTTTTACTCTATTAGAGCCAAATATGTAGTCTACATGTAGCATGTTTATTTGCCTGTTTTACAGCATACATTTTTGTATTTCCCAATTCTTTTAATATCTTTGCCCTTTTTATTTTTCCTTATTTTTCTTCAGCCTCATGTTCGTTTGACCTTGATGATTTCTATGTGCCCCTAACAGCCACTCTTAAGTCCACCCCCACATAGGAGGTAAGATTTGGAAACACAAATGAAAGGTAGGAATGATAGGAAACGGGGGCAGAATAATGATAGATACAAGACATTGCAGAACAGGGTGGGGACGCCCTGTGTGCTGCTGTAACGGGGGCATGGCACTAGGCTTTAAAATACAACTACACATACTAAGTGAATAAATCTGTATATTTATGACATTTTTTCCCTGAGTCTTTTTAAGTTGACAGCCAATAGCAATGTTTTTAAACATAAATCCCATTTATCAAGTCTTTCCATATTATTCAAATTAGTTTCTCAGAAACAACATTTTTTTCCCTTTCACCCTCATATATTGATTTACATAAAAATAAATTACTTTATGTAATGACACTGACAAGTCCAACTGGCAGAGCCGACTGGGAACCCATGCCATTGATTTACTGGTAGAAGTAAATAAGAATGCCAGCAAGTAGTTTAACAGCTGTGAGTTTTTGATATTCTCTGAACATCAGACTATAGAGAGAGAACAAATGGCACTGGTTAATCTAGAAAGTTGAATTAGGAGAGATTTCTTAAAAGAGTTTCCACAGTATTTTAAAAGGGCAGAGGTATAAGGGAAGAGGAAATTGGTTAGCACAAGTGCTGAGCAAAATCTACAGTCCATTGACCACTACGAATTAAAGGCATACTGTACTATATTCTATGCAGTGGAGTTACATGAGGGAAGGAAATGAAGTCCCTATTCCCCAGGAACTTATATTCCTAATAAACCTATAACTATATAATTAATCAAGTGGTGATGATGGCTGAGAAGGAAAATAAACCAGAGTAGAGATAGAGAAAATGAGTGGTTTTTAGATAAGTTTGTTAATGAGGGCCTGATAAAAAAAGATTAAGGCAGAGACATTAATATAAAGTCATGGAGTAATTCATGAGGTTATCGGGAGGATCGTCTCCCCAAGCAGAGACAGGAATTACTTGGCATTAATCACAGACAAATCAGGAGACTACTGGGACAGAGGAAAGTGGGCAGAGTGGGGAGTGAGAAGAAATTGGAGCAGAGATTGCAGAGGCTAGAAATGAGGATGGAGGATACGGGTCACGAGAGAGTACTTGTAGGAAGATGCGAATCCACCGGAGGGATTTTAGCAGCCAGGAAAATGTTCCACTTGTATTTCAGAAGGATCATTCTGGTGCTGTGTAGAATAAACGGAAGATGAAGGCTAGCAATGGTCGAATTTGCATTCATAAACTAGATTTTGTTAGGCCCAGCTCATGCCAGTTTGATCCCCATTCAGCTCAAAGGCATCTTTAGCTTCTTTGCCTATCCCCTAGAATCTTCCAAACTTGCTCTAATCCTGGTGAATCCTATGTCACCATGGCCTTCTCAATCACCTCAATTGTTGATAACGTTAACTGAAAATTCATTGCTGGCGTATCCCTATCTCTTACTGCCTACATCCAATCAAACACCAGGTCCTGTTCTTTCCTGTCCACTTCCATGGTTATGAACTGGTCCAAACTAAATCACACATCTCAGGCTTCTAACCCATGTCCCAACATTCACTCTTGCCTCACTCTAGAAAATTTTCAGTTCAGCTGCCAAAGTGAAACTTGGAAAGTGTAAATCAGAGAGTGTAAATGAAATGCATTTTAGAAATTTCTAAACCGCATTCTGAAGGGCATTTCATTCTCCTGTTTAAAAAAACCTTCCTCCGGCTTCCCATTTCTTGAAATATAAAGACCAAAAATTTTAAGTTGCAGGGCCCTTCGTGATCTTTCTCCTCACTGCTCACCTCCTCTGAATACCCACAGCAGATCATCCTTCTCTTCTTCTTCAGTATATAGCTACTATTTGCTCTTCTTTTGTTAACATTCTGAGATCTTTCTGAGTCAGACCATTCTGCTTTAGCACAAAATCATCCACTTTCCCTAGGATCCCCTCTTTTTTTTTTTTTTTAAGATTTTATTTATTTATGTGACAGAGAGACAGCCAGCGAGAGAGGGAACACAAGCAGGGGGAGTGGGAGAGGAAGAAGCAGGCTCCCAGCGGAGGAGCCTGATGTGGGGCTCGATCCCATAACGCCGGGATCACGCCCTGAGCCTAAGGCAGACGCTTAACGACTGCACTACCCAGGCGCCCCTAGGATCCCCTCTTTTTAAGTCTTAGTTTCTTTCTTTCTTTCTTTCTTTCTTTCTTTCTTTCTTTCTTTCTTTCTTTCTTCTTTTTCTTTCTTTTTTTCTTTCCCTCCCTCCCTCTCTTTTTTCCTTCCCTTCCCTTCCCTTCCCTTTCCTTTTTTTTTTTTTAGAGAGAGAGAGAGCATGAGGTGGGGTATGGAAGGGCAGACGGAGAGAGAGGGAGAGTCTTAAGCAGGCTCCATGCCTAGTGTGGTGCCGGACGCAGGGCTTGATCTCACAACCCTGAGATCATGACCTGAGCCAAAATCAAGAGTTGGTTGCTTAACCAACTTGGCCACCAACTAAGCCCCTCTTACTTAGTTTCTTAATCTCAGTTTTGTTATGACAAGACTCCACAAATCTTTTTTTTTTTTTTCTAAGACAGATTTATTTTACAGAAAGAGAGCGCTCACAGAGGTGTGCAAGTAGGGGGGAGAGGCAGAGGGAGAGGGAGAGGGAGGGAGAGAATCTCAAGCAGACTCCACACTGTAGGGCTCTATCTCACAACCCTGAGATCACGAGCTGAGCTAAAACCGAGTCGGGTGCTCAACCAACTGAGCCACCTAGTGGCCCAAGACTCCATAGACTTCTTATGTGGACCTGGATTACATCTGTTTGTTTCCATCATAGTGTGTAGACTGGCCTTTATGGACTGAAAAACCATTTGAAGATAGGGCTATATTTCTCCTGCCACCAGAATCTGTCAATGCCTAGAATGTGATGAGGTGATAAGTATGTAAATGAATGAATAAATGAAGGCATTTCCCTCTTATTCTAAATCAGCAGTGTTTATTAATAATCTTTTATCTCCTTTATGATTATGTCCTTGATCCTGTTTGGTAGCGAACATTTCTTTCTTCCACGAAGACAACAGACTCTATGTGGCCTTCTGAAGGTCTTCAGTACAAAATCAAATCCTGAATTCAAGAACAGAGTAGATTGGGAGAAGTAATACAAGTATGATGGTAACTATCATACAGTGAGTTTCCTTCCTCCTCATCAGAACTCTGGAGGAGGAAAGGAAGGAAAAAGTCTCCACTTCTTCAATTCTTTGCTAAAATACCACCTTCTTTGCTAACATTGCCACCTCCCACATATCATTTTTTAGCCAGCACTAGACCTTTTTCTAATAGTAATTCCTAGGGTACCCTGGGCTCCAGCTGACACTCTACCTGTATCTTCCATGTACACCTAAACCCTGTTTTTCTCCCTTCCTTAATCAGCTCTCTCCTTGGACGCCAAAACCAAGCCTGTAACTTTTTATGTCAGATGCTTGCCCACATATGAGCTTTAACTGTTGACGACAAATCAGGGAGACCAATAGTAGCTCTGGCCTACATCCCTGTGTTTTTTTGTGGCTTCTGGCCAACGTACTTCTCTTAGTCCTAATGCTCACTAGTCACTCACCGTATTGATGCTGAACGGTCTATGCACCCGATGCCCCGTCAGGGCTTAATCCTGACAGACACAGGTACACTCACTGCCTGGTGACTTTTCTAGTCACTCTTGGTGCACCTACATGTTCACACTTGAATCTAGTGGTACATTGGACCCTGGATTTTTCTGTGTGATGCAAGATGTAGGGTTGGGAAGGGTAGTTGGAGTCAACTATGGGATGTTCACTGAGATCTGTCACGAAGCAATTGTGGAGATGCCTATCTGTGGATAGTGAGCACCTGGTAGAGGGACAGAAGCAAATGAGGGCCTGAAACAGGAACAGAGGCAAGAGTTACTAGGACAGTCCTACTGGGAGGAATCAAGACGTTAGCCTTGAGTAGGTTTCGATGGACCAATCTGCACTGTTACATAATTTCTTAATCAATCAGTCATTCCAGCTCAGGGTGATCTCTTCCTCTTCTCAACAGTCTATTGTTGGTTGAGTTGTTGTTTCAATATTTGCTACTAAAGTTTCTATGGAATTATATCTTGCCTCTTCAACTATAATTTTCTTGCAAGTAGGCACACCTCCAGCAACAGAGTACATTTCACCTTAGAGTGACCAATAAATACACACTAAATTGATTCAATATTCTTCTGTGACAATACTGATTAGGATGCTCACTTGGGAAGGGAGTTGAGGGTAGCATCTAAAAAAGACGTCAAAGATTCAAACTGAACACTAGTACAGTTCACATAATTGTATTCTCCTATTTGTATACATTGGTATGTGCCTGCTAGAAAAGGCTATCGAGGAAATGCCACGAGGTTACTGAGAAAGCAATTCAGGGCTGGTTGGGGGATATGTGATTTAATCATTTTAAAGAGGTAGAACTTGATGAGTTCAGTGGTTTCCTTAAGCACAACTTATTTTATGATTTTTTTTTTAACTTTGCAAGTAGAAAATGATAAAGGCAGCAGTTTCGTTTTATTGTCACGTCTCTCATCATTTCAGAAAAAAAAATCTAGGCCACATCTAAATTTAGGATAATATGTAAGCGATTCTAACTCGTCCCACAGTAAACCTCTGACCTCTATGTCAGCCAAGCCAAGGAATATAGAACACAGGCTGTTCCAGTTCAAATTAAAGAAGTCCTGTCTCATTGAAAGGTTGCAACGAGGCATTCTGTTGAGTGTACCGGTTTCTAAATGAGAGTTTACCACTCATCCTTCTGGCTTTTTTCCTCATTGATTTTTTTTTAATACCAGAAATGCTTTCAAACTTCTGCCAGAAAATGAGTTTCTCTAAAGGAAACGAAGCTCCTTTGAGTAGCAAATATAAGATATTCGACCGAGATGGTATCAGTGGCCACAGAAGCATGTTTTCAATTGGATATATGTGCATTTGCTTTTTAGCATTCTTGTCTATTGTAATGTTTCTGTGCTTTCAAGTACATTTCTTAAAATTTAAAATAATACCAGAAGAGATTTCATTGCAAAGTAAGCTACTGCCTTACGGAACACTTTAATTCTTAACCTAAAAAATGGGCAGTAACTGATACAAACCTGATAACTCCCCTTTCAGCAACACCTTGATTTCTCTTAAACATGTTTATATTTCCCTCTGCTCCTTGGGTAGTAGCTTTAATCACTGGCCTGCTGTTCTTTCCTCCATTTATATTCCTTTCCTTAGAGACCTCCTACTTACAAAGCTTTGCTCTCACTTCTATACATACGGCTCTGAAAGTTTCATCAACATCAACTTTCTTCAGTACTCCAGACACATAGCTATGTTTACCCAGCAGACATTTCTTATTATAAACCTAACCATCTCAATTTCAAATGTCAACAATCAAAGTCAGTATTGTATCTACCACTCTTTACTCCCTTTTTTATTTCCTAATTACTAC
Organism: Ursus maritimus; assembly: GCF_017311325.1. Taxonomy (NCBI): domain Eukaryota; kingdom Metazoa; phylum Chordata; class Mammalia; order Carnivora; family Ursidae; genus Ursus; species Ursus maritimus. Next base: position 4,789,732 of record NW_024424564.1, on the reverse strand, counting down.
TGATAATAATAATGAGGTGTGCTGCGGATCAAGATGGTGATAATGAGAGAGAGGTGTCCTGGAGTCAGCCCAATGTAATCAATCTGCCGTGCAATAAACAATGAAAGTTTTCAAAGATGTCCAACTTAGATATTGATCTGTGTCAGGAACATAGCCATTGTCTTCATTTGACCAAGAGGTTGGTAATACTTTTCCCCAATGACATCACTTCTACTCCTTTCTCCTTTTACCTGAACCCACATGTCACTTACGGTTTCGATCATCACTTTTTAGATCTTCTAGAAGATGACATGTGCACAGTAAAAAAATCAAGAACTGATCAGATAACGTTTTTAGCTGATTAAAACTTCTGATAAGCATTCTTCTGAAGAATTAAAGTTCCCCATCACTCCCATATAATGTCTCAGAACTGGAGTGTACTATTCCATGGGTTTGTTTTTCATTTAGGGAGAAATACACCTAGCATTTTCTCATGGAACTAGAGTTTTAAGTAGACAATATTCTTTTTTTAAGATTTTTATTTATTTATTTGAGAGTGTGTGAGAGAGAGAAAGGGAGAGAGAGAGAGGGAGGGAGGGGGGAGCACAAGCAGGAGGAGCAGAAGAGGGAGAAGCAGATTCCCTGCTGAGCAGGGAGCCTGATGCTGGACTCGATCCTGTGACTCCAGGATCATGACCTGAGCCTACGGCAGATGTTTAACAACGAGCAACCCAACCACCCTAAGTGGAGAATATTCTTCTACAGACATATTTCAGTTCCATCCTTTTAAGATTGAGGATAGAAAGGATTATTCACCATATTTTATTGTGATTTCAAATTATAATTATAATAATTAATTATCTGTGACCTTGTTTATACATGCTAGGCACCAGCAAGATATAGTAAAAAAAAAAAAAAACAAAAAAACACAGTGGTTATACTCAACAGATCTGGCTTTAAATCCTAACTCCACATGAAATCCTAGCTCTACCACCTACTTGCAGAATCATCTCAGACAAGTCATTTAACCCTGTTAATATAAGGTTTCTTTATTTTTGAAGAGGATAATAATGCCTACTTATATGTTCATTTTAAAGGTTAGAAGAACTTTGTGTAAAGTAGCCTGAATGAAAAAGATATTCAAAGAAGAGTAGCTATGATTTTCTGAAGCCATTGGTATTATTTCCAACCATTTTCCCAATTTATTTTTAATAAATAATTCTTAGTGCTCCTCCCATTATGAGTTTTCATCCTATGGCATATAAGGTATTATCCATTTTTTATTCAATTATTTATTCAACCAAAATTTACTGGGCACAAGTGTGTGCCAGGAACTATGCCAGGCAATAGATTTAAAAAAAAAAAGATAGAAGTTATTTTCTCAAAAGAGTTTCAAGCTTAAGTAGGGAAGCAGATAATTAAAATGAACATTTAGAAAAAAGTATGATAAATAATTGAAGTAGCCATAGAGTTACTACACCATTTATAGTAATAGATTTCCCAGAGCTATTTGGATGCTCTCCTCCTTTTGATTAGCTGTGTCTCCTATCAAAGTCCTCATTCCCAGGATTCAAGAGATGCTTTCCATCCTAAGTCATGACCCTTCTCTTCTGGGCTCTTAAGAAATAGTTGAGAAATGTCAATTTATTATTATTATTATTATTATTATTATTATTATTATTACCATGATTGCACAGAGGCAAGATCTAGGAAACAGGACAGTCACCATCCAGCAAACTGTTGGAGGCTATGCTCAAACTGAAAGATTGATCTGATATATTTTTCTAAGTGATCTTTGAGATACAATTGACAAAATAAACTTCACGTATTTCAGGTGTACAATTTGATAATTTTTAAATATGTATGTATCCACGAAACCCTTCCTCATCTTGATAATGAACACATTTATCATCCTTTAAGTTTCCTTTGGCCCTCCTCCCTGCCCCCTCTACATCCCAGGCAATCACTGTTCTGATTTCTGTCACTTATACATTAATTTGCATTTCTCTAGAATATGATGCAAATGGAATTAATAGTATGTACTCCTTTCATCTGGATTCTCACTCACCCACAAGATTATTTTGAGATTCATCTCTGTATTTATGTGTATCAATAGCTCATTTCTTTTAATAATATCCCATTGTGTAGATATACCACAATTTGGTTATCCATTCTGGGTTGATTCTTTTTTGGTGATTATAAAGCTACTGTATATATTCATATCTATACATTCATCTATCTATCTGCCTATAGATAGATATAGCTTTGTATGGAAATATACTTTTATTTCTTTTGTATAAATACCTATAAAGGAGTGCAATATGTAGGTAATATTGTAGATATATTTTAATTTTATAAGATGCTGCTAAATTATTTTTCAAAGTGATTGTTCTAGTTGTTCCATATCCTCAACAACACTTGATATGGACAGTCTTTTCAATTTTAGCTATTCTAACAGATATGTAGTGGTATCTCATATAGTTTTAATTTTCATTTCCCTAATGGATAATGATGTTGAGTATCTTCTCAAGTGATTATTTGACAGTGTTTCTTTGGTGAAGTGTCTCTTAAAATCTTTTGCCCATTTTTTACAACTTTACGTATTCTGGATACAGTCCTGTTATTAGATAATGTGATTGGAAATTTCTTTCTCCCAAGCTGTGGCAGCTCTGTGTGTTTTTCAAAAGGCAAACTTTCTTAATTTTGAAGTCCCGCTTATTGTTGTGCATGTGTATGTTGTTTTTTGTTTTTGCTTTTGCTTTTGGTAGTTTTATATATAAGCAACTATGGCTCAACCCAAGGTCACAAAGATTTTTTTTCCTATATTTTCTTTTAGAAGATTTATCGTTTAAAATTTTACATCTAAATCTATGATCTGGTTTGATTTACTCTTTGTATGTGCTGTGTGATATAATAGCCAGAATTTCTAATACTGTTTCTTAACCACTATACTTCAAGTCATAATATGATGAACAAATTTGGGGAACATGGGAAAATGGGAAGGTAGGAAAATATTTAACAGAATCATGACAGCAAAAAAATTGTAATATGTTTAACTAGTGACTTGTGCATTGGATCCAATAAATTAAGTACTTAAATTCAGGTTGGGTAAAACACAGCTTGACAGCAGATACACGTATGAACAAAATAAATTAGTAACTTTAGTAGTCTTAACAGCAAAAATAATAAACCATTTCATGTAGCAGACATGTTATTTTGCTCCAGTGTTAGCATACTACACATTCACAGTCTGTTCTCATCTTCTTTTCTAATTTTGTTTTCCAGCATTATTCTTCACAAACTCTAAATTTCATTCCTCTGAAATGGATTCACAATTTCTCTTTAGCATGCTGTACTTTTTCTTCAAGCTCCATCCATTGAAAGACATGCCTGATGTTATTCTAACTCAGACATTCCGAAGCATCCACGTTCATACCTAACCCTATTTTGAAGTCACTCTTCTCCAGGCAGAGGGAGTTGGTACTTCTGTATCTCTAGCACCTTGGGCACCCCTCTGGGACAGCACTGTCTGTATCTAAGTGTTTAGCTTCCCTACACCCCACTAGATTGTCAACACTCTTCAAGAGGGAGGCCATATATTGAGTTCCTCTCTTTATAAGGGGATAGGACAGACAAGAGCTCATTAAAAAAGAACAAGCACGGTGACAAGATTTTAAAAACTCAGTTTACAAACAACTAAAGCAGATGAGGAACTTTATTTGTGGAAAATTTAGGGGCTAGGTGATCTGAAGTTCTCTGTGGAAATGGGATCAGATAGCAGAGATTCAGACACCAGTGACAGATATATTTCAGGTCATTATAATGAGGAATTTGCTTTTATATAGTAAATGCTGCTTGAAGTAATGATCTATTTTAAGTGCTTATTCCTGTCAGCAGAGTTTATTCAATATATGTTCTAAAGCTACTTGGTAGGAATGTTACAGATGAAATTAAAACATTCGGTGAGTCTACATGACAGTCCATCCATTCAAAAAAAAAAAGTCAATCCATTCAAATCTGTGCTTATTTAAATTTAGAACTAGAACTCTACTCAGACCTTGTCTAAGACTTGCAGATGTTTCACAAATGTCCCTTTCTTTTCCTCTCTTTTTTTCCTCCTGCTTTCCATTCTATTTCATCTCACTGTCATTAACGGGCCCTAAAGGTAAGAATTCCAGCAATTAATGGTGTTTAGCTTCTTAACAGGCATTTCTACAACCAATTCATGCCTTTTCTAATTTTTTACTTACAACAGAGAGATTTCTGGAAGACTTCCTCTGCAACATTACCCCCTGCTCAAAAACCTTCAATGATCATCCTTTACCTATAGAATCATGGTTGATGATGGAGTTATTAAGCATGTACTAATTGCTTCCATCATCCATTGTCTCGTTCCCGACAATCCTATAAAGCATTAGTAATAAATATCCTTAAACTACACCCAACGAAGTTTGCCCCAGATCATGTAACTAGTAACTGTAAAGATGGGAATCCTGGTCTGATCCCAAAGTTAAATTGTTAAACATTCTTTTCATTCTTTCCAAATACCTTGTTCTGCCTCTCAAAAACTGTTCAAACTGTTTATCTACCCTATTTTGCACTGGTTACTGTCCTATACTATTTTATTTCAAATGAGTCAATCTGTTTACTATGCCCTGAATATTTCTCATATTTTTTTTTCATTTAAAAGCACAGCTTTCTTAGCTTTTCTGAACTTTAGATTTCTCTATAAAGTAAGTATAATACTACCACTAACTTTTGTGAGGGTTAGATGAAAAAAGCCTTGTATAAAGTCTTTGTATCAGCCAGGCCTCTTGTAAGTTTTCAGTAAATATTAGCTGCTATTATCCTTAACAATTACTGTTACACATCACAGTAACAATTCACAACTGGGATATGTAAAATAATTTCGGAAATATATAATGCAAAAGCACCATGCAAATGCACATTTGAACCTAATAGGCATTTATAAATATATTGTAACCCACTGTGAAGGGGATCCCTCAATGCAGATCCACTGAGATATTGCTAGTCTAGCCTGCACAGGTGCCTTCTACAAAAATCCTCTGAGTGGCATTTATTTAAATTAGCCTACATTAAAAGATCATCTTTTATGTTTATTGCTAAATATACTATTAACTTGTGGTAGATTCACAATATTGTGTATTGAGTTTTAACTACAAACTCAATTTTGAGATGATTTGTCATTTCTTCCATTTATTTCTAAGGCATATTAAAACAAAATTGATGGATCTTAACATTATGAAAATAAATGATGAAAATATCCAGAAAAATTAGAAAAAAAGTGTTCAGCAAACACATATTCTGAATTAAAGAATGTAAAGGAGTTCTCTATTTTAAATATTGTTTTAAAGAAACCTAGCATTGGGATATAATGAAGGAGAAAAACAGTAATTTATAGCAGAAGCTTTATATTCTTGGATCTTTTCTATTTTCTCCATTATGAGTCTTAAAACGTGAGGCATTAACTTACAAATAACAGGAAACATAAAGATATACCAACTAGTTACAAAATGCAATGGAGCAAGATGCTGAGATAAAATTGGCTGGAGATTGAAGGGGGAAGGATCAAAAGCAGAAAGGTTCAGGCCTCAGAAAGTGCAATCAGAACACTGTCAAATTTCACTGATATCTCAGTGCAGCTTGCAGATTGATGGATGCTACTAACAATATATCAATGGAAATGTCTGTGGCAATGCTGGATATGTTTTTATCAGTGTGAGAGAGGATGTCTGTAAAGATTGATATAAATATTTTGAAGTCTTCCCTCATTGTTCATAAGTGCTTTTGATCATCAATTACAGGGCCTATGCTTTATTCTCTGTGATTTTTATTCAGAAATGGTATATGAACATGATTTACCTGCTCTTTTTCTATTTGCCATGCTTTCCTGTTTCAGGTCGTATTACAGGTGCGAGCATGTGTACGCATGAATGTGTGTGTTTAGGCACAAGTATGTGATACTCCTATGTGTATGCGTGTACAATCTTTTCCTGTTCATATTAGAGTCATTGCCTGTAATTTTGGTTTCCTTTTAGGTAACCAAAGCCTTTGGTTACATATATGCAAAATATACTATTAGCAACAAAAAAGAGATTATTAGGTCATTCATTTGCTACATGTTGGAAAAAGACCAGTATATCATACAACGCCAAGAATCTAATATGCTCACCTCGAGACTTAACTAGAAAACAAAATAAGAAAAACACTTTCAAGTCTTTTTTTAAAAATCCAGCCATGTTTATTTAAAAAACAAACAAACAAAAACTTTCTGCATTGGAGGAAATTTTTAAAGCAATACTGATATTGTCAAAATCATGTAGCAATCTGAGTATATATGCATGGGAGTTCATAAATTTATATATCTACTTTGGGTGGGCAGACTCAATTCTAAGAAACATTTATCATGCTAAGCTATTTCCATTTGGGGTGACAGTAAATTCTTCCTGTGAGAACTGTACCAATGGATGAAATGAGCTCTTTTTTTACTCTATACTTAAGTGATGTGCACATGACACTAGATATTTTAGATAAAAAATGTTAGAGTTTGGTGGATAAAAATATAGAAGTAGCTTTTTATTCAACCTGATTTTCTAATGAAATACAAGGTACTTTCCTTCTGAGTACGTGCTGTGTAGTTCTCTTGCAGATGTCATTTTCCAATACATATTTATTATTAGGTGAAAAATATTTCATTCAAAATAAATACTAGTTGAAAGAATGAATGATATTAGCATATCCAATAAATTGGCTTACACAGTATAGCAAAGTTTAAAATAATGAAAGATAAACAACATTAAAACACTTGTAATTTATTCAGTTAATCTACTGGGGTGCATATGGCCCTTCTCTTCACTACGTCTGTATCTTTGGGGTAAACACCCAGTAGTGCAATGGCTGGATCATAGGGTAGGTCAATTTTTAACTTTTTAAGGGACCTCCACACTGTTTTCCAGAGTGGCTGTACCAACTTGCATTCCCACCAACAATGTACGAGGGATCCCCTTTCTCCACATCCTCTCCAACATTTGTTGTTTCTTGCCTTGTCAATTTTTGCCATTCTAACTGGCGTAAGGTGGTATCTCAATGTGGTTTTGCTTTGAATTTCCCTGATGGCTAATGATTTTGAACATTTTTTCATGTGTCTGTTAGCCATTTGTATGTCTTCATTGGAAAAGTGTCTGTTCATATTCCTGCGCATTTTTGATTCATTTGTTTCTTGTGTATTGAGTTTTAATCTACAAAGTTTTAATTAACTCTCTTGTGGGTCAAGAAAGGTGCAATAGATAGTTCTAAAGATATGCTTCAAGTGAAATTAAAATTAGTATAAATCACACATTAATTTACTCCACCAAAAAAATGGTTTAATTCTAGTTTTACTGAACTAAAGACATCAAATGTGAAAAAAATATAGGCAGAATACAGTAAAATCTTCCAAAATAAATAATAACAAATGGAAATAATTTATGGAGGACTGAAATTAGACTGTATTTCAATGTCAAGTTCTTCAATAATGTGTTTTTTAAAGTAGGCTGAAACAAATTAATTTACAAAATTGGAGAAATATTAACTCATTTTAATCACTGCCATCTGGTCTAGGTTGTGTTTATTCTATGGTTACAAACTAAGACCTGCCCACTAGCTGAGGGGCACATTTGGAAGTCCATTTAAAGAGTTTCAATAAAAAGCATTATCTTCAGACTTATGAAGGCAGTAATACCATGCCCAAATTTCACCTACTCAAAGTAAGAAGAAGAAATAAAGTATAATAACCAAACCATTAGGATGTGTGTGTATGTCTTTTTCTTTCCAACTAAAACTTATAAAAATTTTTTGGTAGTTTAGTTTTGCTTGTGATATGCTTACTCAGCTTTTGCTTTTCTGGAAAAAAAAAGGTATTTTGTTTTAATTTGTGAAGAACATTTTTACTGGATAAAAATTCTAAGTTTGTGTTTTGCTTTCTTTAAGCACATTAGTATTATTAGTAATGCTTTTGGCTTGCCATTTTCTCATGAGAAGTTTGTGATCATCATTGCCCCACTGTATATAATGAGTCTTTTTCTCTGACTTCATAACAAATTTTTATTAGTAATTTGATTATGACATGCCTCAACACAACTGTGTCTTTGGATCTATGCATTTATACTGTACTTTTCATTAAATTGGGAAAAGGTTTCAGCCAAGATTTCTCCACATATTTTTCTCTGAATTCCCCCCTAACTTCCCAAGTATGTGAAAATGCTTGATATTGTCATTTAGATCATTGAAGCTCTTCAACTTTTTCAGTCTTTTTCCCCCCTGTGCTTTTTTTTTTTTTTTTTAAAGATTTTATTTATTTATTTGACAGAGATAGACACAGCCAGCGAGAGAGGGAACACAAGCAGGGGGAGTGGGAGAGGAAGAAGCAGGCTCCCAGCGGAGAAGCCTGATGTGGGGCTCGATCCCAGAACGCCGGGATCACGCCCTGAGCCGAAGGCAGCCGCCTAACGACTGCGCCACCCAGGCGCCCCCCCCCTCTGTGCTTTAATTTGGATAGTTTTTGTTGCTGTGTCTTCAAGTTCACTGGTCTTTTTCTTCTGCAGTGTCTATCTTTTCTACTCGTAAGAACTTGCAGTGAAAGGTGCATTTCAGACATGAAATTTCTCATCTCTGGAAGTTTCATTTAGGCAAATTTTTTAATGTTTTTAAAAATTTTCTCTTTTCATCATGTCCATATTTTTCTTTGCATAATTCCATACATTTACAATAATTATTTTAAAGTTCCTGTCTGGACAGCAGCAAAATGGCAGCATAGGAATTTCTACCACTGGTTTCAGCCCCCTTCCCCAACCAACTATGTGCTCAGAAAATGCCTTCACAAGACCAAGGATTTTGGGTGAGGGGTTACAGAACCTGAGCAACACACAGTAATAAGAAAAGGTACTTTGAGGAGCGTAGGAAAGATGGATTCACACTACCCAAAACAGAGAGAACACCTTCCCCAAGGAAAAAGGAGACTAACATGGGCCCCAGACCCAAAGGCCGCCACAAACCCAGGCCCCACCACCCCATCCAGCGCCTGTGGCTCCAGGCTGCTTGTGGAGCCTAGGGCAGCTTCCATAGCAGGGGTCCCTGGGGGCTCCTGGAAAACGAGCCCAGAGGCCCTCTCTGGCACCTGTTGGCTTCCAAGGCCCTAGGAGACTCCCTACGACACCAGGCCCCACAGTTCTCGTGACTCAAGCAGTGGGCTCACCTGGCATCCCCCTACTCTGGGCCCTCCTTCCACCCCTCCCCACACACCTGCCCACTCCAACAGCCGTGGTGGCATCCTTGGCCTTAGGCTCTGGGCACATCCCAGCAAATCTGGTTCCAGCAGCCCTAGGTAGCCCCATGGCATCAAATCGAGGATGGGCTCCTGCCAACTGTCAGCTCACATGACAGCTACAGTGGACCCACACGTCCCTGCCCGAGGTGCTTCCACACACCAGGCTTATGGCAGCCTCCCGCGAGCCCAAAAGCCCATCTCACCTCTGCACCCCAAGGCTCTAGCAGCCCCAAGCATTCCCAGTTGCCCCAGGCAGTTCCCATGTACACTGATGCTTCCTGTCACAGGCCTCCCAATGGAAAAAAATATAAAAGGCCTAAGAATATCAAGCTTCTGCTAAGTTGCTGTTTTTCTCTTTTATTTTACCCCAAAGGTTAGCTTTCCTCAAAACAATATTTAAAATAAAGAAGATAACTCCTTTATATCTTTTAATTCAGAATATGTGTTTACTAAACATTTTTTATAATTTTTCTAGATACTTTTGTCATTTATTTTCATTATATTAAGATTCATTAACTGTTTTAATATGCCTTAAAACTAAATGGAAGAAATGTCAAATTATTTCAAAATTGAATTTTTAGTTGAAGTTCAATTACCCAATATTGTGAATCTACTCCAAGTTAATCTAATGCTATATTAAGCAATAAACATAATAGGACATTCTTTTAACGTAGGCTAATTTAAATAAATGCCACTTACAGGACTGATTTTTTTTTCCCTCTGTAATAGGCACCTATGCAAGCTACACTAGCAATAACTCAGTGGATCCTATTGAGGGAAGTTCCCCTTCGGGATTACAATGTATTTATGAATGCCTGCCAGATTCAGATGCATATTTGCATGGTGCTTTTTTATTATCTATTTCTAAAATATATTTACATACATCCCCCATTTGTCTACAGGGATGTCTAACAATAATGATTGTAAGGATGTTTTTATTGATGATGAATACAAATATAAGTCTTATTGGAATATGTGGGAAAATGCAAATAATACTTTATTTTCCAGTTATGTTAAATTTACCATTCAGAATTTTATAACCTAAGTATAGAACAGCACATCTTCTAACTATTTCTTCTCTTGAACTCATTACGCTGCAATGACCGCATTCATAAAATGCAATCTTTTTCAAGGTTGAGAGCACTTTTGACTTCCATACATTGCTATTAATAGGAAGGATGGGTGAAAGGCCTGTGGGTGGAGTGTTAACAGCAGTGCCATCTGGTCAAGGAATAACTGTTCCTCACTTAGGACAGTATAAAGTCAACCCAGAAAAGCACATCACCATACAGACTGGAGTCAAGAGAAGGCATGATCAGACAGACTCATTGGTATTGCAGAGCAATGGTCTGAAAATTCTTGGAGGCTAGGGGAATGACATATGAGCTCATGGATGTGATGAAATGACTGTCTTGGGTGCCAGAGGTGATGGCAGAACTAATAGGGTAAGGGACATCTGCTTCCACCTCAGTATCCTCAGGCGCTGAAGAGCAGAGGTAGGGGCACATGGTTGGAAGAGATGAATAGCTAGCCTATTCACACAAGCTTCTCAAGTCTAAGGGTTAGTGGAATTTCATCAAACTAGAGACCAAATTCACCTGTGTCCAACATGATTGAGCATCACAACAAATCAACATGAATGTACCATTCTGGTGACCAATCTCACACGATCTTGTCAAAGAAACACTATGCCAGTCATCAGAAGCTACAAGCATGTCAGGGCTCCTTTGTAGAATCACGCAGCCTTTAGACAATCCATAAGGATGAGGGCTGGAACTCCTTGTGGCGTTTAGTGGATACTATGCCTGGGAAAGTTCTGAGAGCCCTGAAAGGAGAGATGGGGATGTGGGCCCACACAAATTCTGGTCAGGGCTCAAGGAAACCCCACTCATATGTCACTATTAGCCTCAGCTGTCCTAGGCAATAGAGGGGACTTTTTTTTTTTTTTTTTAAAGTAAAGCAAGGGGATCTCCTGAAGCATGGGACCAGGGACAGGGCCCCTGTCTGTATGGAAGGACAACCTTTTTTACTCTAGTACAGAGTTTCTAACCTCAGAACTATTTACTTTTTAACTGGATACGTCTTTGCTGTGGGGGATTATTCCATGCATTGTAGGATGTTTATCAGTTTGACCTCTCTCTACTCAGTAGATGCCAGCAGTACTCCTCCCTCCCCAACTGTGACAACAGCACGTCTCCAGATATTACCAAAGGTCTCTAAAGAAGTAAAATCATCCCTGATTGAGAACCACAATTTAATGGTTTGTTTTGTTCTACTGGTAAAATATAACCCGTCTAAGTGTTTCTACTGAATCCTCTAAGTATTGAAGTAATTCTTTTATTGGCCAGAATCTTACTGTCTTCCAGCACTGTATCAGTCCTGGAAATCTCTTTTCTTAAAATTCCCTGGAACTTTTTTCCACTTAATCTCATGGATTTTCCATATATGCATTTGTGTTTAGATATTCAGGAGCAGATTGAAGGGTGGCCCTGTGCAGATTTCTCGAGCAATTTATTTTTCTCTGTTAATTTACCCTGTACATTTCACCCCCACCCCTTGCTGAATGCTTATTTCTATCTCCTCATTTTTCCAAGATTCTATGAATGTTTCAAGATATACCTTCTTGTGAAGGAATCTCCAGGCAGAAAAGCTGGACAAACATAGGGCACCCCTCATTCTCCCTGAGTCACACCACCACCTTGTAGCTGACCAATATTTGAAAATAGTCATTCTACTTGCTTTGTCGGATGTTTTAGTTGTTTATGTCATGAGGGTTAATTCCATCACACTTACTTCTTTATAACTGGGAGAATAATCTCTCCCCCAACATTCTTCTTGAGATAAAACTTCCCAACCAGGTTTTTAATTTTTTTCATTGTTTATCTCCTCACTTCCCACTCTCACCTCAACCCACTCTAATCTGTTTTCTACTTTCATCTCTCTGCTGATTGGTTTTGTCTAAGATTATTACATGGCTGCTTTCCCAAGCCTTTGGCATTTTTTCACTTCTCCATTTATCTGACCTCTCAGCAGGGTAAGGCATTTTTGTTACCATCTTTCTCCTTGGAGAAACAAAAACAAAAAGAAAAATGAACAAAAGCAAATCTTCCTTCCCTTTGTTTTCACAGACTGGACATCCAGCTACTTTGCTGACCATGTTTTTTGCCATTCTAGTCTTCACCATCTAGCTGTCAGAAACCACATAGCTTGGACCTAGACCCCTCCACTAAGCTCTAGACCAGTATACTCATTTGCTAACTTGACACTTCCACTAAGAAATCTCCAGAGAATACCAAATGTGATATCTCAAATACAAAGCACTTCAGTTCACTTGCTCCAAAACATGATCTTCTTCCTGAGTTCTCTATCTCAATAAATGACACCATCATTCATCTAGCTATGCCAAAAAAAGGATATCCTTGACAACTTCCTCACCTTAACTCCCATGCCATCCATCACTAAGTGCTGTCAGTCAACTGAACCTCCTAAATATTCTATAAATTCATCAACTTCTCCCCCTTCCAACCCTAGGTCAAATCAGCTTAATATCTTCTAGTCTATTGTAATACATGACTAAGTGATCTTTCTTTATTTGCATTGGCTTCTGTATAACCTCTCTTCCACCCTGCAGCCAGAATGATCTCAAAATACAAGCTAGTTATAACAACTCCCACTTCAGTGGGTTGCTCAGTATCTGACTGCCTGGTATCCAAACTGCCTTCGTTTCTGTGACTCTATAATTACCTAGTATCACCCTTCATTCTTCTCCATAAGATTTTATTCTTCTTTATTGGATCTCATTCTCTAGGAATAACTTCTCTGTTCTCCACTACAGACAACTGGTAAGTCTTGTTGATCTGACTTTCATAATGCTGTTTACATATGCCACCTACGTGCCCATGGACAGTGGTTAGACTTGTATTATCTCCCACGTAGACTCATATTTATATACAAGTAGCTTTGTAATTGATTCTTTTACTCTTATGTTAACTCATCCTAGATCACAAATGAAATAAATCTTTCTAAAATGTAGCTTCAATATGCTATTTCCACTGCTCAAAAATTAAAAAAAACAATTTTGCCTTGTCACTGAAGAAAATACAGACTCTTCATCCTGGTTTTTATGTTTCAAGCAAACGTTCCTTCCTTATTTACCTTCCACCCATCATGCATGCCCTTTGCTTCTAGTTACACTTTTCCCAGGTCTGTGGACACACTCTGCCTCATATGCCATCCTCATCAATCTCAGACTTCAAAGTCTGTCTTAAGAAGTGTCAGTAAATCCATTTTATTACAGAACTACAAAACCTACATGGCAAAATAACTTCCACTTTTACTATTCTAGGCCCTTTCTTTGTGGCAGTACTTGTAATACCGTATGGAGTTATCGTATAATTAACGAACTTCTTAACTAAACTGTGAAATTTTAGCGATCCAGCTCCATAACTGCCACAAAAAATCCGTTTAAAAAATATTTCAAGAATGAATTTAGTTTCTAAGTAATGAATCACTACATTCTACTCCTGAAACCAATATTACACTATATGTTAACTTACCTAGAATTTAAATAAAAACTTTAAAAAATGAATTTAGTTAGTTATAGCCATTGGGTATAGTATGTTAGCTTACGTCTAGTCTCTCATGCTTACAGTTGGATAGCTAAGAACTAGAACTGACTTCTGTTGCTGGTATATAACTAAGAAAGTACGATAAAAATATTTTATGAAGATTCCACCTCAATTCCATGAGGATCCCATGAGATTCTTTTAAAAAATGATAATTATTCCAGTAAGGTTTTTAAAGTCCTTATTATTCTTAGTGCTTTAAATATATGCACTCATTTAATCTTAACAATAACCTGATGAAAAGAAGCATTATTATCTCTATCACAAATGAGGAACCTGAGGTAAAGAGGCATTAAAGAACTTCCACATGGTCATAGGATTAATAAGTAATGAATTCAGGATTTGAACCTGTTTTCATATTAATGCATTTACTTTAAATCTATATGACTTCTCTCTGTATTAACTTACTTAGAATGAGTAACATTTTTCAGTTGTAAAATAGATCTACCCACAGAACTATTTTCCTAGCATTGAAATGTTCCTAATTGTATCCTTGTTTGCTTAATTAAATCATAAAATTAAAGCTACACTAATTAAAACATATTTTAAGATCACCAATTAGATAACAAACACATGATCTTATATTTTGATGATTTGATACTGGTCATTCCATGTCTATACTATAACGTGCACTTTTCCTACTGATATATTATTCACGTCAAGATTAATTTATAAACTTTAATTTTGTTTGCTTTAAATACTCTTGCATATTTGTGTTGAGAACACACTCAATTATTGTGTATTCTGTTGTTGATAACCAATTTTCTGTTAGTTTGATATTTTTCCCATGATCATTTGCAAACTAGTAAGAAATAGCTTAGTACTGATTTAAAACCAGTAATGACATAAATTTCACTACAATAATATATTTAAACATAAAAGGAGAAATGGATATCTATATGCCGTATGAATTCAACCCTTTAAAGACATATATATATCCACAATGTTATATTGCGTATTTCAGATCTTACGTGACGTCATGAAGATCAACCAATGACTAATTAGGATAATTTCTTATGGAAATTGAGTATCACATTGAGGCATCTGGCCCTACTTGGCAGATAGTTATAAAAGCCCTGTTGTACATAATTTATAGTTTTGTCTTCACATTTCTGGTGATACAGGGCTGGCAATTAAAATACTATATTCTAGTTCTACACATCTGTGATGTTCTTTTCGTCATGCTAAACTACACTGAATAATCTGACAGAGTTTTCCATGTTTTAACTCTTCACCTTGAAAACCCAGATAATTGTTAAAAATTACAGGTAGGTCTCACTTTGCTCAGTTCCATGATAACTGAGATCAGTGTGAGGATGTGGTTTGTGCCCACATGAGCTTAGCAAGTTGAAAGCCCCTCAAAAACTATGCTCATGTCCGAATCCCTGGAACCTGTGATTGTTACCTTAGTTGGAAAAAGGGCCTTTGCTGTTGTAAATTAAAAATCTTGACATGAGAGATCATCCTGGATTCTCCAAATGGGCCCTAAGTTCAATGACGAATGTCTTTATAAAAGAAAGGAAGAAATAAATTTGAGACAGGTAGAAGACAGAGAGAAGTGGAGGGGAGCAAGTTGGCCATGGAGGCAGGGATTGTGACAATGTGCCTGTAAGTCAAGGAATGCCAACAGCCACCAGTAGCTTTATAAGGGCAAAGAAGAGATTCTTCTCTAGAGCCAGAGAGAGAGTGAGGCCCTGCTGACAGCTTGATTTTGAACGTTTGGCCTCCAGAACTACGAGAAAATAAATTTCTACTAATTACGACACCAAGTTTAGAGTCATTCTTTATGGCAGACACAGGAAATGAATATAAAGTGTGTTATTTACCAGGTGCTATGCAAAATCAAGGACTGCCTGTATTTGTTATTATGTAATTTTGTCTTTTACTATCTTAATCGAGACCTCTATATTATGCCCATATACTCTTTCATTTAATATTGGATACATGTCGAAATCACCTCAGTCTATGTGAATGAAGTTCCATCATTCACTAAATAGGTATTTTGGTACTAGTAAGATTCTTTAAAATTTCTTGAGGCAAGCATTTTACATTTTGCTTGCTTATTGTTTTTCTTTTTTTCTTGCTTATTGTTTGTTTTGATAGAAGACAGGAGGAGAAGTGGTCAACATCTGAGCACTAAGTCATCCTTCACTGCCAGCTTCCTTACTGCCTCTAGGCTAAATGCTCCCAATTACTCTAAACCACTCTAGTTGGCAATATTTCCCAAATATTTACTCATTATTCTGTTTTTCTTTTACCAATTGATTGGCTCTTTTGAGAGAGGCCTCTCCAATCCATATTCATAGAGAAACAAGCGTTTCAGAACCCATTCTAATTGCTACCTTTGGTATACCCTACGCTAGCCTTAGTTTTTGTATACGATGTAAATATACTGTATGTCATCTAAAAATAAATTGTTTACTGGTTATGTGGATTGACCACATTTCTTAGCTTTCCCAGTGCTCACAAAAAACATAACTGTGGAAAAGATGAAAATCCACAAAGATAAAAATGGGAGAGAGATCAGTAGATAAGAGGCTTTAACAACTTTTGTACAAATAAATGTACCCAGAGAGAGGAGGGAGGTTTAGAATAGAGTGTTCTCACACTGAAGCATATGAGAGGAAAGTTTATCAGACACAATGAATCACAGAGATGTTCTCATCTTGCTGCTGCTTAAAACAGAGGGTAGAGAAAGTTAAATGACAACATAAGGATTGGCTGGAAGTCAATATTTTGGGGGATCAACGAGTTCTCTTCCTTCACCTTACTGACCAAGTGACAAGATCCAAATGCCTATAGCCCCATCCTGATAAAAATAAAGGAGCCTCTTGAATCAGAGGTGCCAAGAAGAGACCAAAGGCAGAATCTGACATATGAAGTTGAAAATAGAAAATGAAGGAAAACTCTTGATGCCAAATGGTTGACTTCAAAGAGCCATACCTCCAACTCTCAAAAGATCAGCATTCTGATATCTACTCTTGCCAGAGTCTGAAAAAAACTGACATTTGAAAAGCATCCAAGTGAAAAAGCAAACTCTTTTCCCAAACACACTTAATACAGACCCTTTATTCCCTTCCCAGAATTTTCAGTTGGTTTTTCTTACTACCTTATTATTAAATATAATGGATGAGTCAATTATTAATCAAAATTTGAGTAAACTCTTGAACATGAGCAGTGGTGATAAAATAAACAAACAGAAAAAAATGTGAACCTGGAAGAAATATTATCTGACAGTACAAAAGAAAACTTCCATCTTCTCTATCCTACTAAAATTTAAGAAAACCCAATTCTCACCTACCTCAGAGGTACATGAAATACTTGCATACATAGAAAGTAACATAGTTCTATTTGACATAACAAGAAAGAGCTCTTGGAAGTTTAAGCTATAATGGCTAAGATGAAAAAAAAATTCCAACAAAAAGATTAGATGAAAATTAAAGGAATTTCTTAGAAAATAGAATAGAAATAGAGCAATTATGAGAGGGGAAAAAAAAAACTGAGATGAGATTCTACGAGATTCAATATGAGAAGGACAGGACAGAGAAAATGGAACAAAGGTAATCAGCAAATATAATGGCAAATATTCCAGAACTGAAAGATGTCAGTCATCTGAATGAATGGTACTATTTAAAGCTCAGTGAAATCAATGAAATATACTCACCATTAAGCACATCAAGGCAAATGGAAATTCTAGGTGGGAAAGCTGCATAAAAAAGGGAGTAAAAACTTACTATTTTCTTCATGATAGTTTAAAGGCTGATTAATAATTTTAGTAAAATGAATGATATGGCAATATTAGGAGGATAGGGAGAGCTATGGAGTTTAATGTGAACCAAATCATCATCTGTAATAAAGGGATAGTAATAAATAATGCCTAATTTATAAATCAAGAAATATCATAACTGTATTCTGCAGAAATATGGAGGGAAGTACCAGGAAAATAAGCATAACAGAGTAGAAAGGGACTTCTCTGAGCAGCTGATCAGACAATAATGCCTTTGCACTTTAGCTCTTTCTGTGCTATCTACTATGCATATTATTTTAATTTAAAATTTAACTTAAATATATGGAAGGAGGGAAGCATAAGTAACAGAAGGAAGAGAAATGGATTATATGAATAAAATATAAGCGTTCAAATTCTAACTACTGTCTGAGTGACCCCAGACTTTTAGATTTCTTATTCCAATATTGCTTCCTCCGGTTTCTCATTTGCTCATTAGGAACAAAACTTGGATGATGAGTCAGAGAGCGTTAAGCATTCAGCAGAAAACAGCAGGAAACCAGTCAAGTGTCCTAAATAGTGACTTATTTTCTTTCTCATATAACAGAAAAATCTAATTTTTAAAGGCATTATACAATGTCTGTAAAGACATTATGCGAGTGAGGTTAGCCAACTGTTACGATGGTTTCCCACTGGAACTTGAAAACAGACCTTTTGAAGAAGAAAGAAGATATCAACTAAGTATTACATTAGTCGCCTCTTAGACACTTTGGTAACAATTTACATTCATCACCTCATTTAGTCTTACCAATGAATTTGTAGAATATTACTTCTTCATTTTAGAGATGAAAAACAGAGAGCCAAATACATTAAATAAGGTATCTAAAGGCACACAGTAAGTGCTAGTCAGTGAGGGAACACGAGACTGTCTTCTAACATCTGACCCTTTACAGTTATAAGAGCCAGGAGCTCATATTCTAAGAATTGTAGGAGGGCGTTCCTTATGGATGCATAAACTTCCATTTTTCATTCTAAAAAGCAAAGAGGTAGTGCTTGCTGATTCAGTGGTGAGGAGTGTACCCTAACGGTAAATTCAGAGTTGCCTGTGCTTCCGGGAGGTCATAACCAAAAAGTAGTGGAAAGTGTCACAAGGAAAATCAAAACCGCCAACTCCTAAACATTCTGCTGACATGTGGTAGGTGAATACTGATAATCAATGAAGCCGTGAACATTTTTTAAGTAAATATAAAAGCCTGCGTATGAACTGAAGAATCGGAAGGTGATGTGTTCATCTTTTCCCAGCTGAAGTTCATACTTTCAGTAGAGGGTGGTTCATAGGGTAAAAAACTCGTTATAAACATATAAATAACGAAAATAATTATTTGTGGACACTTACTATGATTAAGCCCTTTTCATTATTCTTCTCAGCGAAACTGTTCTGTGGTAATACTGTTCTCTTTATTTTCTATGGCAGACTGCAAGTTCTTACAGGTTAAAGTGGTAAGATGTGATCTTAGGTCTCCAATGTCAAAGCCAATGCCTTTAGGATGTCATTTTTAAGTAATCTCTACGCCTAACACGGGGCTTAAACTTACAACCCCGAGATCAAGAGTCCCTTGCTCTACCGACTGAGCCAGCCAGGCACCCCCAAAGCCCACGCCTTTTAACCACTTTGCTACATTATGTCAAAAACTTTCACTTTACTAGACCACAGTGGAAACTAAGTTTGGTAATATATGGCCAGGATATGAAGGAATGTCTAGTAGTAATATGGTTGGGAATAAGGATAGAGAGCAAAAATCGTAGCCTCTGTATGCCTTTTTCTTTGAACTTTGGTCGTTTCTCATCATCTCAGAAGAACAGAGTCTAAAACCCCTAAAAAAGTGGTCGGTTAAAGGTAAGCATCTCTGCCCCATTTATGGGACTGAAATACAATAGGTCAAATAGGGCATAAGGCAAGGAATGTTCCCTCTGCTGACACGAACACTCCAGAAAGACTGTCCATAGGTTCTAGGAGCAAAGTCTCAAGGATAGAAAGCAAGGGCTGGATTTACGTTTCCCTGTTTGTGAAAGATGATTAAAAAAAAAAAAAATCCTTGCAGCTATCACTGGACTACAGCTTACTTAAATCCCCCTTCTTGGGGGATGAGAGGAAGCAGACATAGCCTGATAGTCAGAATCTGGGCCAAGCCTCTATGACTGGAGGGGTTAGGTAGAGAAAATTTCAAAATTGCTAGACAACTAAGGATGAACACTGGAGAGAAAAACAAAGCAATAAACTCTCACCTCAAAACAACCTACAAGGTCATTATTTTGATAACCATGATGAAAATCAACACTAGAGCAATAATTACCAATATCAAAAGTCAGGAGAAGGATTTTTCCAGGTAAAAGAAAAAAAAGTTAAGCAATCTGAATGGGACTTAAAAATAAATCTGCCAAGGATGGTCCAATAGAAAATATCATAAAATGAAACAAAAAATGGTCAGAAATAGAATGAGAAAACAATACAAAGAAGAATCAATTACAATTACTAGAAATGAAATAAAAGTGCTACAAATGAAGAGACAAACTTTGAGCACAAAGAAGATGTGATTTAAATCTGTCATCACCGTATTGAACAAAACAAAACAAAATGCCCTAATTTTTATGTGTTTTGGTTCTTTAGCACTATAAGCAGCACAGGGAAAGGCATTCTGTTAATAAACCAAAGTAAGCAGGAGCAATCAAGGCCTTCATTCATGCAGAAGAAAGAGAACTAAAATCTGAGCCCCCCAGTTTTTGCCTCTTTTCAATTCCTTATTAAACGAGAAGATGAATGACATGACACAGTGGTACTTGTAACTTTCTATGATTGACAGAGAGTCAGGATTTCTCTGGAAATCTTTTCTCCATATATTTGTGGGTTTTTTTCCTCCATATATTTGAAAACACTACTTTTTATGAGATATTATAGGGAAAAATATGTTTTGCTACATTAAAGAAAATAACCTATCTCCCATGCCTGGATGTTCTTGTTCTCTCTCTTCCAAGGTATTTGCTGGCTTTTATGAAGATAGGATCATAGTAATTCCAACAAGGGTAATGGATGAGAGGGAGGTCTTTTGATAATGATTAGACTGTTGTTATTTCTCCATCTTCTCTTTCTTGCATTGTGAGTGCTTACACAGTAAACCCTAGTAAATGTGTCAACATACTTCTTGCAACATTTGAAATTGCTGTTATTATCTATCCCTGAATTAAATATTTTTTCTGTTTGGGATATAAAACATTTTAATTACAATACAAATTATATGGCACAACCATGTAGCAGTAAACAAAGAACTAATTTGTGTTCTTTCTGTACTTATCGTTTGTTGACTAATTAGTTTCTCTATGAGACACCAAGTGACTCTTTTAAATACAAACCTCCTGAGGATATAAAGGTTAATTTTGAAGTGATTACAAATATTCTAGTAACACGATAATTAATAGTTACATTTGCAATGCAGGAGTCTTCTCAAGAGCCAATTGGTAACCTCTGTAAATTAGTCCAGATCGTTGCCATCATTTGGGATGGCTTTGTATCATTCCTTTCAGTCAACTGAGTTTCAGTGTGAAGCAGGATCCAATATTAAAAGCATCATTATTCTAAAACCATGACTCTACGTGCATCTACGTACATCTACGTACATCTACGTGCATCTACGTGCATCTACGTACATCTACGTGCATCTAAGTACATCTACGTGCATCTACGTGCATCTACGCGCATCTATGTGCAGCTTGTGTATGTGCGTGTACAAGAGAGACACGCACATAACTGTGCCTGTGCGCGCTATTAATTCTCTCAGTCTGAACCTGAGCTATGACTGGACTTTTTTTTTTTTTTTGGTAGTTTCATGGTTTTGGTTTTTTTTTTTTTTTAAGATTTTATTTATTTATTTGAGAGAGAGAGAGAGGATGAGTGGAGGGGGCAGAGGGAGAGAAAGGGAGAATCTCGAATAGACTCTGAGCCAAGTGTGGGGCCCCTCGAGGAGCCCTGTCTCACGACCCTAAAATCATGGCCTGAGCCGAAAACAAGAGTCAGGTGTTTAAGCTGGTGCCTCAGTTGTACGGTTTTATTAACACAAATACGATGTGCACCCAGCTGTCTACTGATTTTCTTTACTGCGCAATCTGTCATTGGGATCGGTGACTCGGATGGCCAGCTAGGCTGCTCCTGCCACAAGGGCTTTGCAGTTCTGGGAGGAGACACTGTGAGCAATCTCTGCACGGTACGATTTGTTGCACCACAGCGGACTTCAGGCTCCTTGACGTTGCGGACTAGGAGTTTCCGGAAGCCACTGGGCAGCATGTGCTTTGTTTTCTTGATGCTCCTATAACCAATGTTGGTCCTCAAGATCTGGCCCTTGAATCTTCTGGGCTCCTTACTGTCAATACCTCTGGGTTTCTGCATAAGCTTGACATATCGGTCTGACTCGTGGCAGATAAACTTCTTGGTCCTCTTTTTAATGATCTTCAGCTTCACGAGGAGTCTGGGGGGGCCGTGATGCGAGGAGGATGGCTGCCACCTCCCCAGGCAGTGCCGAGGAAGAGGGCTGGACATCTTTTAAAATGACGCATTAAGTCATGGCGAAGAAGTCCATTTATATAATGAACACATATGACTCTGGGAGAGAACTTACACTGTGGAACAAGAGGATCACAAAGCCTCTTTCATAAAACATTAATGGAAGAATGATTTTGAAAGCAAATAGGTATCTACGATTCAGCTACGATTCTGATCTCAGCTTCCACACATGTACAAATAGGTCTTAGGAAGTAAAGGTGTATGATATTAAAGCTGAAGTGTTTTTGTTTTGTTTTTCTCTCCGCTAAGATTTCTGAAAGTCTTTGTAATTCTAAAATATCACTGATTGGATTTCATTTTATCTTTTCAGCTTTTAATTTGTGGTTATTTTAAAGGTGTCATATTTAACAGTTTCCTAGTAATAGGTAAAGTACTAAAATTTGGCACTGCTTTAAGTCTTAACTATTTCAAACTATTTTCACAGTCACCTAACTTTACATATTAATACACTCCTCTTTTGAATGGGGAAGAAAAGAGTAAGCCAACAACGGTCATCAGAAACTTGGTATGATCTGCAGCCCATCTTATTACCTACCCGTAGCCCGTACTAATGTATCTTTAATAGAGGCAATGATTATATAATATTGCTGGACTTTCCAGTTGTAATTCTAGGATTACTTCTCTTTTATTCTAAGTTTTGTCAATGAGTAAGCTTTAATAAGAGAGAGCAAAGATTGATTACAAACACATGATTTAATTCCCTCCTGGAATGCTTAACGGGCATCTCAAACCTAGTAAGTCCAAACTAATTTTTTGATAATCCCCACCAAACCTGCGCTCCTGAAATCATCCTCCTCTTAGTTTTTGGCAATTCTACCATTCTAAATGTTCAAGTTCAATTTCAAAAAAGATTGGGTTCTCTCTTTATTTCAGCCCCATTTCTAATATGTCAGGTAATGTTCTCAGCTCTAACTTAAAACTATATCCAAGAATCCCACCACTGCTGAATCCCTTGATCAAGCTTCCATCACTCTTACCTAGACTGTGGCAATAACCTTCTAATGGTGCTCCCTATTTGTATCTTTGGCCTCCTTCTCTTCACACTCAATCCAGCAACCAGAGTGACCTTTAAAAAATGTAAGTCTGATTATATTTCTTCTTTGCTCAAAATCTTCTGTGTCTTTCAAATTCATTTAAAAGTAGAAGCCAAAGCCCTTTTCTTTGACCTACAAGACCCTACGTGATCTTGGCCCTGGTTACTTTTTTGAACTCTTGTCCTACATCTCCCTCATCTGCTCCAAATACACAAGTCTCCTTGCTGTTTTAAACACCACCCAGGCATGCTCCTTTCTGAAGTTACTTTCCTCAAGTGACCACCCTATTTAAAATTGCATCCTGCCTCCCTTTCAACCCAATAATGCATATTTATCTTCTCAGCTTTCATTATTTTCCTCTTGGCACTTTCACCCAATAGGCTACATATTTTATTTATCTTATTTTCTTCTGTCTCCTCCCATAAAAAATAAGATCTACAAGGCTAAGGACTTTTGTTTGTGTTTTTTACCCTGTAAATATCGCCTAGCACTGAGTAAATGTTCAATAAATATTGTTTTTTAAATGAGAAACAGCACCTACCTTACACATTGGTAAAAATGTTAAAATGATTCCCTTGAACAAATAAATAATAGTGACACTGGCTAAATCAGAGCCACTGAATGCATGATACAAGTGAGAGCGGCACTGATACTTTTTGTTACAGCTTCAAAATAAATGAAATCTATATATTGCAATTTTGGAGAGTGGTGTGTTTTTTAATACTTGTTCTTCAATTTTCTGTACCCAGTCACTTTATTGGTAATCCATACAGAGTCTTAAAAATATTAAAATATATTAAAATAAAATTTAATACTATATAAGTGAGATTAGCCACATTCATTTTTATTCACAGAATACCAACTTTGGATCGTTGTATATCTTTAATTATTTTCATGCTTGTAAAATTAATCTTAAAAGGGCCAAATGGGTAGTTCTTTTTTGCTTATTTTCCACCAGAGTGTCTCCTTGTTTGATCAAAATGTGGATATGTCCCTGAGACTGTGTCACATATTTAAATATGATTTGCCATTTGTGTTTCATGGAAAAGTACTACACAGAACATTGTCCCTCCTCCACCACAATTTGAAAACAGAAAATTATGCCACTGTCATCTCAAGCATTTTGGATGAATAGGCTGTATTCTTCTGTGCAAAGTCCAGCCACCTTGGCCTTTGAGCTCTAACCTTTGTGTGCTCATCTCAGCAGGATCATTGGATTCTGTGTAGATTCCCCTTCTCAGTTTCCAGAAACTTAGCTGATATAACTATAGTCTCTACTCAGTTGTTTCCTTTCTCTTGAGGATCACAGTGGGGCACTGCTATTGTTCAATGTCAAAAAAACCTGTCATTCCTTTTGGTGTTTCTTATTATTTATGACCAGAGAGCTTAATTTCCTATTATTCTTTCTTGGTTGGGGGTAGAAGTCAATCATTAAGTTATTAAAATACAGGTGACTGTCATCTGCATACGGACTTAGTAGACATGTGAATCAACAAGAATTGGATTTATGAAAAGCCCAAGGGGCCAACAGATATGTTTTTGTGCTGGAAGATCCAGGGATCTTTTTCAAAGTGAGAAATCTAAGAATTATAAATAGGTTTCCAAACATCAATATGCATGCCCTTCCTATTGTCTTATACATCTCTTGGTTTCCTCTAATTAAATGTCTTCTTTCTTTTGTGTAACAGAAATTAAATATTAGGCTATGTCATATAACGGAAATGATTGTCACTTTGACTACACACACACACAATGTGAAAATAACTTGCTGTCTCATGATTTTACCTTCCTTGTATGTAGAATGGAGCCCTACTTTCTTATTCTCATTCCCTTTTATTATTAGACTGCATACACTGTAGTAGGGCTTAAGTAACATATTTTTTGTTAGCACTTTGGAAACTGTAAAACCATCCATAAATGCAATGGATTACTTCTGGATTAATTGGGGCTTTAGTGTCTCTTCCAAGCAGGGCAACTGTGGGCCATGCAATTCTTGCATTTGGAATAAGATTCTTATATATTTTAGACAATCCAAACTATTATTCCAAAGTGCAGCCTCTTCTCTTCTGACCCCCACCAAAAGCAATTCCAGCTTGTCAGAATCCCCTGTGACTCTGATGGCCTGTGTAGGTGAAAGGATTCTCTAGTGACCGTTTCGCTTTAGAATCCCATCACAAGAAAGCAGACAGTCAGCAGACATGTCCACATTTTGCAGCCCTTTTATTAACAGCAGGCACGTATGCTGTTTGGTGATAACTCCAGGACTTGATTCTCTTTGTAAAAATGCTCTGTTTATTGTGCGATGTCATAATTCTTCTAACAAGGCAACTCCCATTTCAGATACTTTAAGTGAATGTGTTTTCTGGAGTGCATTCCTAGCTGCCAGGGAGGAGAATGGTGAAAGGAAGAATAGAAAGGTTTCATTTTACGAGAACAGATGAAAGTTATACCTTCTCTTGTGACTTACAGGTCAGTTAGAAGCAGCGATTATCTCCATTATATTACAGAACAACTCAGAAGTAAAGGTAATCCTAAATACAAGAGGGCCTGAGACCGTTTAACACAAAATCCTGGGGAGGCTGAAAGTGAAAATATACTTTTTCTCAAAGTGGCTACCAGGAGGACATTTACTAACAGGACACGGTAAACAGTTGCACAGTATCGTGATTCTCTGTAACAGAGGAACACTTTCCTTGTAGTTCTCAGGGTTTAAGTATTTTTTCGTTATTGTAAAATATAGAGAATCCTACAAAATTCCATGGACCGCAGGATCTCAGAGTAGGGTTCAGCAGAGCAAATACCCTGCATTTCATTATTGCCCAGTGTTGACTGTGTGCTTCTAGGTGTTTGTTTTGGTGAATGATCAGAGCAGATATTACTAAAGCCACTGAAGTCATATTAACAGAAACTATAGTTGAGCCATTTTAAGTAGCGCTTTATACGTAACAAAGAAGTCAATCTATATCAAAAAGTTACACTTTGATAGCTCACAACCACTACTAACAAACTAACAAATTACCACAAATACAGCAGCTTAAGCAACATCTATTAATTAGCTCACAGTTTCTGCACGTCAGCAGTCCTCCAAAACTCCCAAACTTCCAAAACTGAGACGACTTTTCCCTCAAACCCTAACAAAATCTTTCTGGAAAAATTCTTAGATTCCCTATACAATATTTCACAATTACTTGAAATTGGGTTCACTCTGGTTCTTCATCCCTGGAGAACTTCATGATGGCACTGTGACTGGTTCCCACAAAAGGACCGGTGTTCAGTCACGTGCAATGCTAGTGATGTGGCCCTACCTTGGAGTATTTCTCTTCTTGGGTTACCCTGAGCCCTCAGTATGCCCTAGCTTCCCAGAGATCTCTTAGATTTGGTAGAAGATGCTTGTCTCCCCCAGTTCTGTGTTTCTCTTTGTCTCTTAGACTCCAAATCAATAATGGGTGTGAAACTAGCCCCCTTGGCTTCTTCTCTAACTAGACTTATGGTTGACAAAATTCTAAGATGATGCCCTATCTAATCCTCTCCCCTTGAGTATGGGTGGGACCTGTTAATAGGATGGGATAGTCACTCCCATGATTTGGTTATGTTATAAGGCAAAGATGAGGAGGTCTTTGCAGCTGTAATTCAAGTCCAAAATCGGTTACTATTGAGTTAATCAAAAGGGAGATTACCCTGAACGGGCCTGACCTAAGCAGATAAGCCATTTAAGAGATTCTAGAGGTCTGAGATTCTCCACTGGTCTACAAGCCTCCATGAGTTCTACAGCTACAAGAAACTGAATTTTGGCAACAACAATGTAAGCTTAGAAAAAGATCCTGAGCTTCAGATGAAGCACCAGACCCGGCCAACACCTTGATCTCAACCCTATGAGACCCTGAGTAGAGAACTCATTTAAGCTGTGCTTGGACTTCTGACCTACAGAAACCGTGAGCTAACAGATGTTGCTTAAGCTGCTTTATTTGTGGTAATTTGTTATGCAGTAATGGAAAACTAGTATACCCATCTTCATTCATAGCACCTTAACATCAGTCAAAGGGCCAGGCCTTCCTAATTTCCCACTTTCTAGACTCCTTTTCAGGTATCTTTGCGCGTGCACGTGCGCGCGCGCGCACACACACACACACACACACACACACACACGCACACACACACACGTGATTTTTCCTTCTTTTTTGTAGCCCAGATTGAAACATTAATGCTCAACAAGCATTATCAAGTATCAATTTGTGTCCAGGGACCTAAAGAACCTCCCTCCCTCCTGTCAATCTTACCCAAACCCATACATGCATGCTGGTAAACACAGGTACGCATCCCAAGGTAGACTCAACCCGGCTCATTTTTCATGTATAGATAAGGAAATGGAGGCTGCTCCCATACAATAAATGACAATTCTTATGTGTACTAATGTCAACTGTCTTGGAATATAGTGGTTGTCATAGACCCAATATAGCATAGGAGTATCTATTTAAAATCGAGACAGAAAGAGAGATCCTTAGTTATTCTGAACAAGAGTTAGTTAGGAGTGCAAGGTGCATGCCACTTCTGTTGCCACTCATCACCCTTATACTCATGCCACATAATTGCTCCACCATTTTTCTCTCCAGTAAGTCTCAACAGACACTCAGTATTTTTCTCAGAATATCAGTCTGATTATCTTCTACAATTTATTAGAAAAAAATAATATTTATATTAGAGTTAGGGATTTCACATGTATATTCATAAAGAAAGAGTTCATGCCCTGTATTTGTTTGCCTCTTGCTGAAACATTTATTGAACACCTAGTATATGATAATGCCATAGTGGACACCAGGAATATCATGATGAATAAGCAAACCATTATACTTCCTAGAGGATGCATGTTATTTTATTTGGCACACATATGAATTATTTAGCACTCAAATATATTTTATTTTACTGAGTGTGAATAACTCCTAATGTTTATTCTACTGAGTATGTGAATTATTAGGAGTCCTTGAGGAATTATGCCCAAATTCCATAGAGTGACGAGGCATTATCCCTGGTAAACTGAGAGAGAAACATATGCTGTTTGAAATAAAATGGGTTCTCAAATTCAGTGATTTGAGTGATTATATCAGGGATCAACCTTTGAGGGCATGTATCTTTGAGACAGGTTGAGGGCATATATCTTTGAGACAGGTCTCTGGTCTCTGGTCCCCCAAATAAATGGGAGGTATTGAAATATCATTAAAGTAACATTTGATTTCAAACTGACAAAACTGAATCAAAAAGAGGTGAGGTAACCATGACGATTTCAAACAGCCTGGTTCACAGACAGAGCTGGGACCCATGTTCTGGCCTCTATTGAAGAGAAAAAAATTAAATACGACATGTCATCTGGTAAAGTGAAATCCAGCAACTTCTTAAAAAGCCCTCAATAACAAGAATCAAAGTCATGAGCCCAATGGCAAGCTTGAGGTGCAAACAAGTAAGAGCAGATGGGGTACACCAGAAGGAAAGCCTTTGACACTGGAGAGAAAGCAGAAATGCAAGTTGATGGAAAGAAAGGCAGGGACACCGAGTAGTAGAGACTGTTGTTCAGATTTTCTCATCCTCTGCACTATTGACTCTGGGCCCCATAATTCTTGGATGTGGGGAGCTGCTGTCTACGTATTGACGATGTTTAGCAACATCCCTGTGCTGTACCACCAGATACTAATAATCACCCCTCCCTCAATTGTGACAACGATTACTATCTCCAGACATTGCAAATGTCCCCTAGGTGGGTGGGGAAGGGCAGGTCACCTCTGTTGAGAACACTGCTACAGGTGTCTAATGTAGCTAACAAAAGTGGAAATCAATGAATAAGATATTTTGTGATTAATTGCTTTTGGAAATCTTCATTCATTCCTTCCTCAAACAAATATTTGTGGAATGCCTACTATGTGCTAGGAGCTGTTTTAAGTGATTGGGACTCATCAGTCAACAAAGAGATGAAAATTCCTCCTCTCAGTAGAGAGAATGATTAAGTGAATTAGAAAGTATATTTTAGAAGGTAAGAGGTGCTAAGGAAAAATAAAGCAGGGTAAGGAGAATTAGGAGCATTGGAGGTGGGGAGGGGAGTTTGCAAGTTTTAAATATGGAGATGATTGGAGTTCAAGTATTAGATTAAAAAAAACCTGAAGGAAAGAACTATATTATTTTTCTTCATATCTTTTATAGAGCTAAAAGAGTGGACGATACATAGTAGGGACAAAACATATTTACTTATTCATTAAGCAATTATTTATTGACTAGTAGTTGATTTTCTAGGCTCTGAGCTAAATGCCGAGGCTATGATGATGAGCACAATAGACTTGGCTTCTTCTCTCAGTGCATCTACATTTATGAAAAAGCTATCTCAGTAAAACACTAACAAAATAGATATGAAACTATAGCTTGAATAATTCTATAAAGAAATGGCATATAAAGTTGAGACATTTATCAGATGGACCTGACTTAATGAATGAGGAAGAGGGTGTGTATAAAAGTTTCCATGAAAAGCAATATTTTAAGTAAGTTTGCAATAGGGAAAGCGGTGCAGACAAAAGTTATGAAGTGAAAAGCATATGCAAAGAATCGATGGTAACTGGAATTAGGAGAATAAAGGAGGTATCATGGAATAAGAGGAGGATTGAAAGGTGAACTTGAGCTGTATGGTATAGACCATGTTGTAAATTCACCTCTTTGGGAGCAATCAAAAGCCAATGGCAGGTTTTCATGGGGATGGGGATGTGACATCATCAGGACTGCGTACTGATAAAAGAAAATCTAGCTGTAGGTAAATACCTAGTTTGAGGGGCACAAGATGGGAAGGAGCATGAAGAAAAGACACATTTAGGTAGCACAAAGGATGAGAACTCTTTGGGGTAACGAACTGGCAGTTGTGCTGAGGAGAAACAGATGGATTCTAGAGATTTTTAGAAGGCAAAAATAGTAGGACTTGCTGATCAACTGGATGAGAAGCTAAGGAGAACAAGAATGGGTCTTAGTCATCAACTGCAAGTATTATGGTGATTTCGTTGGAAAGTACCTGATTTGGAGAAGTTCATCACCTGAGTTTCAAACCTACTGACCTTAAGGTATTTTTGAGACATCTAAAAGAAATGTCTAGACAGTGTTTGTGTGTGTGTCCATAATATGGAACTGGAACTCAAAGGATTGGTATGACTTGGGGATATATATTTTTGACCCCCAATTAAAAAACTGACTGACAAAATAGGTGATGAGAAAAACACTATTATCAGTTCCAATAGTCTCATTTAAGAGGTGGTAAAATGGTCCTTTTAAGAGGATGCCCAAGGGGTTTTTCTCACTTCCCCTTGAGAAATGTTTGTCTTGGACACAAACTAGGCCTGTGGCAGTGTCAGGGCTAACAGTATTATATTCTGTTCCAATACAGTCTGTAGTGGCTTTTGATAAAGCCAATGGTAGAGGAGAACTGGAAGTCTGAACCCACAATCAGCCTTTTTGTTGGCACTCCTCAGACTATTAAGGCAGAACCAGTCTTTGTCCATCAAGCCACAAATAAATGAATCACTGTCCTTTATCATCTATTCAACACCAACTGAAAACCAAATATATAAATGTATTTAGTTCTGAACTAGGATCTGTTTAATATATATTCCATAAAAATCAATAGTATTCACCACATTGTATGTAGCCCACACATGCTACACTGTTTCATGTGTTCAATTTTCTTTGGCTCCATTGTTAAACATCTATTTAGTTCTACCCCTTGCCCAGAATGTGAAAATTGTTGGAATTTGATAAGCTTCCCAAAACTAATGGGAATTGTGCCAGAGTTTATAGAGAAATGTTTCACATGCGAAGAAGCTAAGGAAGAAAAACAATTTTTAAATAGTTCCCAGGAGGTGGTAAAAGAAGAGAAGTTATGAAGATACATGTGATCACCTCATTAAAAAAAAAAAAAAAGATTAGCAATAACAACAGAGTCACTTATATTTAAAATAATACTTATAAAGGCATGACAATCTTATGATAATCTGAATGGCCAAAACCCAAGTTTGAAATAAAATGCCAGAGCCTGATATGCAGTGAATACTGAATTATCCACGCTTCCCTTATGGTGAAGTAAGTGAATTAAGGAAGCTCTGAGTCGAAGACACAAGCTGAATTGTTATGTAACCGACAACTTTGACCTCCTCCACACTTGTCTATGTATGCAGCAACTTTATTTTTGTGTGTCTTTTTTAAAATGCAGTCATTCTTTGGAAATTCACTTTACATGCTTTAACTAAATATAGCCTTGTGATCTAACTTAGCTACTTGGTAATCACAAAATATATTCAACAGCATGCCAAAAGGAATATTGTTCCATGACAATCAGGCGTACTTGAACATTTTACGCTTAAAATTTCCCTCTCAACTTCAAATGATTCCTAATAATTATTTATACAGTGCTTTACATTTTTAAAGTACTTATGTGTATGGTATCTGTTTTTTCTTGAAGACTTTTTTTCATCATAAAATACATTTTCCCTAATAATTTTTTTTTTTTTTAAGTAGGCTCCTTGCCCGGAGTGGAGCCCAACGTGAGGCTTCAACTCATGACCCTGAGATCAAGACCTGAGCTGAGATCAAGAGTCAGATGCTTAACTGAGACACGCAGGTGGCCCTCCCTAATAATTTTATGAATTCAACCGACCCTATGCCAAAGAAAAAAAACAGTGAGAAGAGCTTTGCCCTGCCACGAAACCAACTGTTAAAATGAGTTTCTCTGTTAATACTCTATTTTTCCACACATAATTTTAAAACTATTTGACAAGTGTGAGGATAGAAAAATAAAGTAGGTCGGTGGTGTGGGAGAGAGAGTCAAGAATCACTTAGGCATAAATGGGGAGTTAGGGTATGAAAATGTCGGCATTTAAAGATCCTTAGGGAAATAATGGACTGCTCCCCAGATAAATGATGTTGGGATAATTGGCTATCTATTTGACAAAAAATGCAATTCTGCCTTAAACCAAACAGAATAAATTAGAAGTTGATTAGAAATCTAAATTTAATACCATAAAAGGAGAAAATTATCTCTGGTAGTACACCACACAGAACTGATAAATGTGTTTTCCTCTAGGGAAGGAAACTGCAGGGCTGTGGGGAGGGGTGTCAAGGAATTTAATTGTCACTTTATAGCTTTTCGCATGGTTTAAATTATTTACCATTGTTTGTATTGTTAAAGCAATAAAATAAATACTCTCAGCAATGCCACTTTGGGAAATTAATCCTATAGAAATAAGACAAACATAAATAACATGAACCTATAGAGGTACTAGAAGAAATGTTATAATTGTAGAAATGGATAGGAGGTCCTAAGCATGCTGTTAATCTCAGAAGTGATATAGGCAGATTCAACTTAATCAAAAATGTAGATTTTTTTTTCAGTTGAAAAACATCATAAGCAAAGTTAAAAGTAGAGCAACTCATCGGAAGAAGGCCTTTGCAACTTAAGTAGAGCTCTTTTGCCTTATTACTTGTCAGGGTACATTGAAGAATCTAGAGAATTGGTTGAAACCCGTGCTTTGGAAACCAAATAGTGAGGCCATCTCTTCACACCCAGCATTGGGAGTTCTCAGCATTCTTTTTAGGGTGTGGATGACAATGGACTTGTTCCCAACTGCTACAGGGTTCCATGTTTCTTGATTCAAATTTCAGACTCCCCTTGGTTCCACTGTGGTTGGTTCAGCTCCACCTTGTGTCTCCCCCTATCAGCACTGCCCACGAGAACGTCTTGTGATGAACCAATATGGGAATTATTAACCACGTATGACCGTTGAGCATATGAAATGTGACAACTAGAACGGAAGAGCAGAATTTTGAGTTTTATGTACCTTTATTAAATGACATTTACATAGCCATATGTGACTAGTGGTTACCATCATGAACAGTGCAACTCTAGACTAATCAGCCATAGGCAGGATGGCAGTGGCTGTACGGTTTTGGGGGATCGATAAATCTCAAGAAAGGAAATGACTATGAGTTTAGTCTGCTACAGATGGATTTATTTGTCCTGATGTGGGAGAGAAAAATAATAATAATAATTACCACTTATTAACTGATACCCTCTGCCCACTACTCAAATACCACACGTTCTATGTGGATTAACTTAATTAAACCTTAAAACACCTAAGAGGTAGGAAGTGATATAATAATCTTTATTATAAAACTGAGCCTTTGAGAACCTTAGTGACTTACTCACAGTGACACAGTCACCAGGAGATGAAGCCATTACTTTAATCCAGGCTGTCTGAGGGACTCAGCCCTCTCTTTTCCTGCTCGAACTGCAGCCGCTCTTCATTAGGCCTGTTTGCAAAGACCTGCCTTTGAGATAAGGCTTCTCCCTACTTCTGCGTATTTCTCAGGTGATCTTCGCTGTCTATTCATACTTAAAAGTGAGACACAAAGAAGCTGACTGCAGCCTCAGTCCCTTCCCTTTTTGGATGATCTGGTCCTGGGTCTTCATCCTTTTTTCTTTTTTTATTCTTTCATTTTAAGAGGCCTATCTACAACATTCCGAGAAAGGCTGAAAATATCATGTTAATGAAAAATTAACACCTCAAGCATGGGTATGGAGTCTACATTTACAGCACCCACTGGCAGTGTATCTTTACAGAAAATCTGACATTACTGTGCTCTGGAACCTCCCCAGTGCCAGGAAAAGTACAGGAAACAGTGAATGAATTAAAAAATAGGTACTTAAAAGTGCCAAAATACTGCGTCTGGTTAAGCACAGAACCAAAGAGAATACTTTATGTTCCTCAGTAACTTCTTACTTTGTAAAACCGGTAATCTCGAAGATTTAAATAATAATATGTACTTTTAAAAGAAAGAAAAGAAAAATTAAAAATTAGTGAGCTAAACATATAACTTAACGGTTTTGAAGGGACAAAAAAAAAAAACAAAAAAAAAACCAAAAACAAAAAACAGCGCAGTAGTTCCAAGAAAGTAAAAGGATAGAAATAAAAATAAGACAAAATTAGTGACAGAAAAATAGATTAGTAGCACCTGTAATTTTTTTTAAAAAACTGGTTTTTTAGAGGCTAATGATACAGATAAATCCCCTGAAACAGTGGCCAATAGAAAAAAAGGCAAGACACAATTTAGCAGCAATCATATTGAAAAATAAAGCAACATTTCAGATAGAATAAAATTTTTAAACTATGTAAGAAGTGCTATGAATAATTTGAATTCTTAGAATAGGTATGCTGGCTCACTCCCTGGAGACAGCCATCTCTGAATGTCACCTTTTCTTGTTCTCATTTGGCTTGTCTTCATTAATTTCTACAGCTAGACCGAACTTCAACTATTACCAGTTTGTATTTAATCATTTATTCCTTTTTTTAAAAACTCAGAGATTATTTTCTATCTTATTTGGATTTTGTATATAGCAATATTTTGGTGATTCACTAAAAATGAATATATAATTTAATTTTATAATGCTGAAATCAATTTTTTTTTTAAGATTTTATTTATTTATTCGACAGAGATAGAGACAGCCAGCGAGAGAGGGAACACAAGCAGGGGGAGTGGGAGAGGAAGAAGCAGGCTCCCAGCAGAGGAGCCCGATCCGGGGCTTGATCCCAGAATGCCAGGATCACGCCCTGAGCCGAAGGCAGGCGCTTAACTGTTGTGCCACCCAGGCGCCCCAGAAATCAATTTTTTTTGAGGTTTTCGTTTTTAGGGGTTAGAATGTGTTATCTTTGTGTAAACGTGTGCGTGCTTGGAAACAATGTGCGTTCTCGGCTGCGTGTAGAATTCTATAAATATCTCAGAGCTTGAATTTAATATCTGTATTGTTTCTATCAGAAGTTGGCAAACTTTCAGACAGTAAATATTTCTGGCTCTGTGGGCCCATAGGTTGTCGTGCCTTCTCAACTCTGTCCTCGTAATGCTAAAGCATCCACAGACGACATGTGAATGCACGAGAGCGGTTGTGTCTCAGTAAAGTTTTACTCACAAAAATACATGGCAGCATCTTTTGGCTTATGTTACATAGTTTGCCAAACTCTGATCCAGTTTTATTAAAATCTCTCTACCCTGTCAGTTATATCTCAATAAAGCTGAAAAGATTTGTTTTTAATCTCTCTACCCTACCAGTTTGTTTTTTGTTTTTGTTTTTTGTGGGTTTTTGTTTTTTGGTAATGATTGATTTTTATTTATTTATTTATTTTTATTATTATGGCATCTTACCAGTTTTTGCTTGACACTTTTTGAGGCTGATTTTTTTTTAGATGCTTGTAGGACTATGGCAGGTCTATCTTTCTGTCCTATTGCTACTTTCACAAGCATACGGTATCTGTCTTGTCTCTTACGACGTTTTTTGCCCTTTTTTTTCTTTCAGATTTTAAGATATCTCTTCTGGTGTCATTTGGTTCATTTTTCCCTGTTTCCTTTATTTCTTTTTTTTTTTTTTCTCCATCTCTTTACTTTCAGTTGTATTACTGTTTCCTATATGGGTCTCTTAAAAGCAGCGTATATGGCTCAATA
Organism: Ursus maritimus; assembly: GCF_017311325.1. NCBI lineage: Eukaryota > Metazoa > Chordata > Mammalia > Carnivora > Ursidae > Ursus > Ursus maritimus. The sequence goes on along the minus strand of NW_024424564.1, from coordinate 4,753,926 downwards.
TAATTTTTTATTCTTTTCGGGAGCCTCTAGATCTCAATGGGTGAGTTTAATTAATAGACAGTAATCACTGTAATATTAACACTTATTTCTGTCCTCTTTTTGCAAATTTTCTACTAACTGTACTTTTTTGTTATTGTTTCTATTTCTGTTTTCCACTGAATAGATGAAATTTTGTTCTGCTGGATTAAAATTATGTATTCTTGATTTTTATAGTACTTGTCCTTAATTAAAAAACACTGCTTATTATTTACTGTTATTTATCTTATCTTTCCCCACAGCTTCTGGATTTGTTTCCCATACTTGTGAACCTGTTCATGAGACTCATCCTCTGAAACCATGAATGTTTGGAATTAATTTTATTATGTCCTGCCTTTCAAGTAATAATTTGGCTGGGCAAAGTTGCAGGTTCAAAGTTCTATTCCTTTTGTTCTTTAAAATGTATACTCCGTGATCACCTTGCATCAAAGATTACTATTGAGAAATGTAATGTCAAACATTATGATTGTCTTTTCCAATCTTTGTCTTCTCAATTTTATTGGAATTAAAAATAAAATAAAATAAAATAAATTTTATTGGAATTAATAATTGCCTCATTTTTCATATGTTTTGTTCTCTATCTGGTAATAATTTGCCTACATCTTTGCCAGAGATGGAAAACATCTCTCCATATGGACAAGGTATACCAGACAATCCAACACGTCCATTTTCCTTCTTAAAGACATCTTCCCTGGAGGCCTACATCTTTTCCTATCCAGACTGGTTCATCAGTAAGCCTCATGAACAATTCTCATTCTTGTGTCTCTCCTTACCCTTTTCCTGCTGATTTTCTTAGCCTCTCACCTGTGTTGAATTTCTGTATCCTAGATAGTGTATCTTTTTTGTTTTACTCACTCATTTTGAGGAACACATTCTCCCCATAATAGTTTTATTTTTCCTGAAAATGGAAGGTGGAACATAAAATTAGTATGTAGGTAGATATGTGTGTGCGTATATACATCTGCGTGTGTGTGTGTATAAACCCAAGATGTCATTTTGATATTTTCAGTACACGTCTACCACCACCACAGGGCACATTTTAGCCTTCCCTGTTTCCTTATTTATGACTCTTTTCTACAGTAATGAGAAACATGACTCTCATTATGCACTGCATTTTTCTTATTTGCTCAAACCTAGAATATGCATAAAATAGCTTCAAAATTGCTAATCCATATCTCTGCAATAAACCAACCTACCGACTAGAGTACAATATTTGTGTATCGTTCTTTTTTATGATTAACCTTAGAGGATACAGTCAAAATATTGTTTTCAAGGTTATTTACATTGATTCTCCTCCTGCCCCTTCCACGAGTTATATTATTCATTTACAGTACAGCCAGGTTCATTTGTTTCTGTTTTTATTCCATTTCGGGCTCTGAACCCCATCCCTATTGATTTTATATATCTGGATGTGTAAAACATTAACATATTGTAAGAGTCAGAGATTGAAAGATAAAGAGATTTACTCAGAGTAGTGTCACTATCCCTCCTATGGTTCAATCTCATTTGTCTTATTCTCCATTTTTTCCCACCCAGTTTAATGTACACCCCCAGAGACCTTTATAAACTCTTGCCATATGCACTTTATTTCCTCAGTTTCTAATTTATCCCTCCTGTGTTTCTACTTGCACACATGAGCAGATGCATGTATATTTTATCATTTTCCCTTATTTATTACATTAGATTTGTTTGTCCTTTGCTTTCCTCATATAATAGAACCTGAAATCACTCCTAATCAGTTCATCCAGCTGCACAGTTCTCCATGATGTATATTTACTATATTTTTATTCGACCACTCCCCTATGCATGGGCACGGTCATGGTTGGGCCCAGCATGCCATAGTCACAGACAGTGTTACAGTGAATGCACTTGTGCGTATGTACTTACAGATGAATTACTAAACATGGATTACAAGGTATGTGGATATGGAATTTGGATAGATTTTGCTAAATTGTACTCCAAAAGGTTTGCACCAGTTTGCATTCCCACCAGCAATACACAAGAGTGCTATTCCCACCCCCCAAAAGCCTGGACACCAGATTGTGCTGTCAGATTTTTACTGTTGTTGCCAAGTTTTGGGAGGAGAATCAGACTGAGTGAAGTTTTTAGTTCAAATTATGAGTGTGAGTAAATACTTTAAGAGGCATTTTGTCTGTATTTTATGTTATCTGTAAATATCTTTTTCTTTGGATTTTTGGCCATTTTCTCCCTCAATTTTTATGAGTTTTTTTATACATTATTATTACTTTTTAACTCAATTAGCCAACAGAGTACATCATTACTTTCAGATGTAGTGTTCAGTAATTCATCAGTTGTGTATAACACCCAGTGCTCATCACATTATGTGCCCTCCTTAATGCCCATCACCCAGTTACCCCATCCTCTCATCCCCTCCCCTTCCACAACCCTCAGCTTGTTTCCCAGAGTCCAGAGTCTCTCATGGTTTATCTCCCTCTCTGATTTCTTCCCACTCAGTTTTCCCTTCCTTCCCCTACGAGCCAGTGTGCTGTTTCTTATATTCCACATGAGTGAAACCATATGATAATTGTCTTTCTCTGATTGACTTATTTCACTTAGCATAATACCCTCCAGTTCCATTCATGTTGATGCAAATCGTGGGTATTCATCCTTTCTGATGCCTGAGTAATATTCCATTGTATATATGGACCACACCTTCTTTATCCATTCATCTGTTGATGGACATCTCAGCTCCCTCCACAGTTGGCTATTGTGGACATTGCTGCTATGAACAGTGGGGTGCAGGTGCCCCTTTTTTTCACTACACCTGTATCTTTGGGATAAATACCCAGTAGTGCAACTGCTGGATTGAGGGTAGCTCTATTTTCAACTTTTTGAGGAACCTCCATACTGTCTTCCAGAGTGGCTGCACCAGCTTGCATCCCCACCAACAGTGTAAGAGGGTTCCCCTTTCTCCACATCCTCTCCAACATTTGTTGTTTCCTGCCTTATTAATTTTAGTCATCCTAACTGGTATAAGGTGGTATCTCATTGTGGTTTTGATTTGTATTTCCCTGATGCCGAGTGATGCTGGGAATTTTTTCATGTGTCTGTTGACCATTTTTATGTCTTTGGAGAAATGTCTGTTCATATCTTCTGCCCACTCCTTGGCTTTATACATTAGTAGTATTAGCCCTTTGTCCATATGTTGTAAATATTTTCTCTCCATTTGTCAATTGTCTTGTCACTTCACTCACATTGCTCCTTTGCCACTCGCTTTTGGGAAAAGAATTATGTAATTGAATTTATTATCCTTTTCTTATTTTTTTCCTCTGGATTTCAAGTTATTGTTACAAAGCCTTACTCTGAACTGAGATTAAACAGAAATCCACCAATAGTATTTTCTAACACCATTATTCTTCAGTATGATTTTAGATTCCTGATTCACTTGAGGTTTATTCATATGTACGGAGTAAGACATAGATTTGATTTTATCTTTTTCCGCATGCCCCCCCGCAGTGGTCCCAGCACCATTTATTATAATATCCACCTATGTTTGCTCAGTGATTTGAGTCACCTTTAACATAATACATTTCCATTACTTCAGTTTATCTTGGGGCTTTCTCTTCTATTCATGTATTCACTTGCTAGTGCCAAGATGTCTTATATGAGAGAAGCCTTCTAGTATGTTTTAATGTCTCACAAAACTGATTTCCCTTTTCTAAATACTTCCCTGGCTGTTTTTGCTTTTTATTTATTTATTTATTTATTTAAGATTTTATTTATTTATTTGACAGAGATAGAGACAGCCAGCGAGAGAGGGAACACAAACAGGGGGAGTGGGAGAGGAAGAAGCAGGCTCATAGCGGAGGAGCCTGATGTGGGGCTCGATCCCACAACGCCGGGATCACGCCCTGAGCCGAAGGCAGACGCTTAACCGCCGTGCCACACAGGCACCCCTGTTTTTGCTTTTTAAATTACTTACAATATTCAGCAATTCTATCCAAGAACAGGGAATGTCCTTCTATTGGCTAAAGTCTACTGTTGTATCTTTCATGAGTGCTGTAAAGTTTTCTTCATGTAAGTTTTTTTTTTAATATTTCTTGTTATGCTAAATATTAACCTAAGTATTTAATATTTTTTTGATATTGGCAATCAGGTTTTATCATTATGCCCTGTAACTGGTTATTGAGAGTTAGAGGCTAACTATAACTAGTTAAGGCAGAAAGCTCTTTTTATTGAGGATCTCAAAAATTTCAGTACATGCACATTCTTTTCTTAGGTTATCTGGTGTTCCCCAAAAGCTGTTCTCCCATTTCCTGCCAGGAACATATAACATTGGTTCACTGATACTGATAGTGTGATAGTGTAATAGTGAAAGAAGCTGAGAATCTCATCTTCAAAAGGCAGTTAAACTGAATTCTTACCTTTTAAATATACTGTCTCATTCATATTGACAATTATACCAAGTTGCCTAAATAAAAAGCACTCTTGAGGATTTCTGGATCTTTCCTTCTCCGTCTCTTCATTCTTCTCCTTCTCCTCTTCCTTTTCATTCTTATTTTTTAAATTTCCAGGACATGTCCTTTTTCCCTGTGGTTATTTTTTCTTGGACTATCATGTCTTTCCATTCTATGTAGTTAATTTTACACATTAGAAATTTATTTTTCTATTATATCTTAATTATTGCTTGTTCCACAGGGGTTTTATTTTTTGGTACAACTGGGATTACCAGATGTAGCCAAAAAGGAAGGGAGGGAGGGAGGGAGGGAAGGAGTGAGCGAGGGAGAGAGGAAGGGGAAATATTTTATCTGCAACTCTACATACAATTCTAATTTTATAGATTGGTTCTTTTTTTTTATCCTTTATATTAATAATCTTTTCTTTTTCTTCTCTTTATATATTCTGAATATTCCCAAGTATTTTTTTTTAAGATTTTGCTTACTTATTAGAGAGAGAGAGAGCACAAGCGCGGGATACGGGCAGAGGGAGAAGCAGGCTCCCTGCTGAGCAGGGAGCCCAATATGGGGCTTGAACCCAGGACTCTGGGATCATGACCGATTAGAAGGCAGAGGCTTAACTGACTAAGCCACCCACGTGCGCCTTCACAAGTATTTCTTAACATTTATGGTTCAGTGTTTTGCAGCATATCTTCTCTTTACTGACTACTGCCTATTTTAATAATTATCTTCATTTGATTTTGCATTCTTTTATTTTAAAGAGCAATATTTTCTGTCTTCATTTTACCTTATTTTCCCCTGATTCCTGATGATCTTGTTTATTGTAACTATCTTCTTCATTCTATTTGTTACCTCTTTATTGTTTTGAAACAAACACACAATTTGTAAAGTGTTAACTCTGTTTCCTGCTATAGATAGTGTGGGTATTCCTTTATCTCCCTGAGTTTTCAGAGTAATGCTTTCTTTCCCTCATATTTCAGGGCATTTCAGTAAATTATTGTTGTTACTACTTTCTAGTTATATATTTAAAAATGAAGGGCATTATCCACATATGGTAAATTTATAGGTGAGTATAATATGTGAAATACTTTTGCTTCTCCTAACTGTCCAGTCGAGTGAACACGGATTCATTTCTTTTTTCTTTTTTTTTTTAAAGATTTTATTCATTTATTTTACAGAAAGACACAGAGAGACAGGGAACATAAGCAGGGGGAGTGGGAGAGAGAGAAGCAGGCTTCCTGCTGAGCAGGGAGCCAATGCGGGGCTCGATCCCACAATGCTGGGATCATGACCTGAGCCGAAGGCAGACGCTTAACGACTGAGCCACCCAGGCACCCCCCGATTCATTTCTTTTTCAAATTAAAATTTGAAGGACAGTACCTCGCTTCATTTCCAATGTTTTTCAGTCACTTATGTGCAGATTACAAAGAAATATTCTTCTAGAGCTTTTAGAATTTCTGATTATGACAGAATTAAATACAGCCTGTAGTTCTTTGAAATACTTTGACACAAAAATCACCCCCATCCAAGTCTGAGTGATATTCCTGAAACTTTACTGGGTAAAAATACACTAATCAACTATAAATTACAGGAGGGCTTGTGTCACCAATCAGTCTTTTCTTTCCAAAACCATATTGCATTCTTAGAGTTGTGATTTCTTTAAAGTTTTTATTTAAATTCCAGTTTGTTAACATACAGTGTAATATTAGTTTCAGGTGTACAATACAATGATTCAGTACTTCCATACAACACATGGTGCTCATCACAAGTACACTCCTTAATCCTCATCACCTATTTCACACCCCCTACCTCCCCTCTGGTAACCGTCAGTTTGTTCTCTATGTTAAGAGTTTGTTTCTTGGTTTCTCATTCTCTCTCTTCCTCTCCCCCCCTTTAGTCCTTTGTTTTGTTTCTTAAATTCCATATGAGTTAAATCATATCGGATTTGTTTTTCTCTGACTTATTTCACTTTGCATAATACTCTCTAGGTCCATTGATGTTGTTGCAAATGGCAAGATTTCATTCTTTTTTTATGGCTGAAAAATATTTAATTGTATATATATATATATATATATATACCACATCTTCTTTATCCATTCATAAGTTGATGGACACTTGGGCTGTTTCCATACTTTGGCTATTGCAGATAATGCTGCTATTAAACATCAGGGAGCATGTATCCCTTTGAATTGGTATTTTGTATCCTTTGGGTAAAGACCTGGTAGTACAATTGCTGGATCATAGAGTAGCTCTATTTTTCACTTTTTGAGAAACCTCCATACTGTTTTCCAGAGTGGCTGCACAAGTTTGCACTCCTACCCTCATTGCAAGAGGGTTCCCCTTTCTCTACATCCTCGCCAACACCTGTTGTTTATTGTGTTGTTGATTTTAACCATTCTGACAGGTATGAGGTGGTATCTCCCTGCACTTTTGACTTGTATTTCTCTGATGATCAGTGATGGTGAACATCTTTTCATGTGTCTGTTGACCATCTGCATGTCTTCTTTGTTAAAGTGTCTATTCATGTCTTCTTCCCATTTTTTAATTGGAATATGGGTTTTGGGGGTACTGAGTTTTAGACGTTCTTTATATATTTTTGATATGCCTTTTGCAAATATCTTCTCCCATTCCATAGACTGCCTTTTAGCTTTGTTGATTGTTTCCTTTTCTGTGCAAAAGCTTTTTATTTTGATGAGGTCCCAATAGTTTAGTTTTGCTTTTGCTTCCCTTGCCTCAGGAGACATATCTAGAAAGAAGTTGTTATGGCCAATGTCAAAGAAGTTATTGCCTGTGTTCTCCTCTAGAATTTTTATGGTTTTAGGTCTCATATTTAGGTCTTTAATACATCTTGAATTTATTTTTGTGTGTGGTGTAAGAAAGTGGTCCAGTTTCATTCATTTGCATGTAGTTTTCCAGTCTTCCCAACACCATTTGTTCAAGAAACTGTCTTTTTTCCATTAGATATTCTTTCCTGCTTTGTTGAAGATTAATTGACCATAGAGTTGTGGGTTCACTGTTGAGTTTTCTATTCAGTTACATTGATCCAGGTGTCTATTTTTGTGACAGTACTATACTGTTCAGATCACTACAGTTTTATAATATAACTTGAAATCCGAAATCTTGATGGCTCCAGATTTGTTTTGCTTTTTCAAGATTGCTTTGACTATCTGGGGTCTTATGTGGTTCCATACAAATTTTAGGATTCTTTTTCTTGTTCTGTGGAAAATGTTGTTGGTGTTTTGATAGGGATTGCATTAAATGTGCAGGTAGCTTTGGGTGGTATAGGCATTTTAACAATATTTGTTCTTCCAAACCATGAGCATGACATGTCTTTCCATTTCTTTGTGTAATCTTCAATTTCTTTCATCAGTGTTTTATAGTTTTCAGAGTATCAGCCTTTCACCTCTTTGGTTAGGTTTATTTCTAGCTATCTTATGATTTTTGGTGCAATTATAAATGGGATTAATTCCTGGATTCCTATTTCTACTGCTTTATTATTGGTGTATAGAAATGCAGCATATTTCTTTAGGCTGATTTTGTATCCTACAACTTTACTGAATTTGTTTTTAGTTCTAGCAGTTTTTTGGTGGATTCTTTCAGATTTTCTATACAGAGTATCATTTCATCTGCAAATAGTGGAAGTTTGACTTCTGCCTTGCTGATGTTGATGCCTTTCATTTCTTTTTGTTGTCTGATTGCTGTGGCTCAGACTTGCAGGATTATGTTGAATAAAAGCGGTGAGAGTGGACATCCTGTCTTATTCCTAACCTTAGGGGAAAAGCTCTCAGGTTTTCCCCATTGAGGATATTAGCTGTGAATTTTCACATTTGGTCTTTATTATGTTTGAGGTATATTCCCTCTAAATCTACTTTGTTGATGGTTTTTATCATGAATGGGTATTTACTACGCCAAATGCTTTCACTGCATCTATTGAGAGAAGCATATGGTTCTTATCCTTCCTTTTATTAATGTGGTGTATCATGCTGATAAATTTATGAATATCGAACCAGGATACTTGCAACCCAGGAAAAGATCTCACGTAATCATGATGAATGATTTATGTTGATTTATGATGTTTTAATGTTTTGTTGGATTCGGTTTGCTAGTATTTCTTTGAGAATTTTTACATCCATGTTCATCAGGAATATTGGCCTGTAGTTAGTTCTCTGTTAGTCGGGTCCTTACCTGGTTTTGGTATCGGGGTAATGCTGGCCTCATAGAATGGAGTTGGAATTTTCCTTCCTTTTCTATTTTTTGGAATAGTTTGAGAAGAACGGGTATTAATTCTTTAAATGTTTGGTAGAAGTCATCTAGTTCTGGACTTTTACTTGTTGGGAGATTTTTGATTACGGATTCAATTTCTTTGCTGGTTATAGATCTGTTCAAGTTTTCTATTTCTTCCTGTTTCAGTTTTGAGTAGTTTATGTGTTTCTAAGAATTTATCCACTTCTTCCAGGTTGACCAATTTGTTGGCATACAGTTTTTCATACTATTCTCTTATAACTGTTTGTATTTCTGTGGTGTCAGTTGTTATTTCTCCTATCTCATTTGTCATTTTATTAATTTGGGTCCTTTCTCTTTGGTAAGTCTGGCTAGAAGTTTATCAATTTTATTGGTTTTTTCAAAGAACCAGCTCCTGGTTTCATTGATCTGTTCTACTGGGTTTGTTTTTTTAGTTTCTATATCATTTACTTCTGCTCTAATCTTTATTTTTTCCCTTCTTCTACTGGCTTTAGACTTCATTTGTTTTTCTTTTTCTTGCTCCTTTAGGTGTAAGGTTAGGTTATTTATTTGAGATTTTTCTTACTTCTTGAGGTAGGCCTCTATTGCTCTACACTTCCCTCTTAGGACCATTTTTCCTGCATCCCAAAGATTTTGGACCATTGTGTTTTCATTTTCATTTGTTTCCATGTATGTTTTTTATGTCTTCTTTGATTTTCTGGTTGACCCATTCATTGTTTAGTATCATGTTTAAACTTTACAAATTTTTTCTTGTGGTTAACTTGCAGTTTCTAGTGTTGTGGACAGAAAAGGAGCATGATATGATTTCAATTGTTGTATTTGTTGAGGCCTGTTTTGTGACCTAATATGTGATCTATTCTGGAGAATGTTCCATGTACACTTGAATGTGTATTCTGCTGTTTTAGGATGGGATGTTGTGAATGTATCTGTTAAGTCCATCTAATCCAGTCTGTCATTCAAAGCCCTTGTTTCCTTGTTGATTTTCTGCTTAGATGATCTGTCCATTGATATAAGGGGGAGTTATAGTCCTCTACTATTATTGTATTATTAGTGATTAGTTCCTTTATGCTTGTTGTTAATTGTTTTATATATTTGTGTGCTCCCATACTAGATACATAAATATTTACAATTGTTACAGGTTCTTGTTGGGTTGTCCCCTTTATGACTGTAGAATGCCCTTCTTTGTCTCTTTTTTTAATGCTTGTTTTAAACTCTAGTTTGTCTGATATAAGTATTGCTACTCCAGCTTTCTTTTGACATCCATTTGTGTGATAAATATTTCTCCACCCCCTCACTTTCACTCTGCAGGCACCTTTAGGTCTAAAATTAGTCTCCTATAGGCAGCATATAGATAGGTCAGAAATAACAGAGGCAAGAGGTTGCAGGACAAAATAATCAGAAAATTGTTCACAATGCAGTAAACCAGGATGTCATGGTTCCGTTTGTTCAAATTCTTCATATTTTAAATATTTGAAAAACTATTCCTCTTATGTCTTTTGTCTTATTTTTCGCATGATTATAGAGAACACTTCAAAGAACACACAAAAAATCATTTTTTTACAAAATACTCTTCTGTAGATAAATATTAAAGTTAAATTTGTAAATGTGGTAGTGTACATATCCTTGAAAAGTTCATATTAATTTTTCTATCTATTTGACAAAAAGGTAAGCTTTTCGGAATTCATGGTACAGATGCCAATTTGAAAAAAAACAGATCTCAACATCTATTAAATAGTCTATAATATTTTGAAGTCTTCACTTGCTTTATGTAACACACTTTAAAGGTAATTAACTTTTAATTACTTTGTTATTTTTTATAGAATAAATGTGTTCATTATAACATTCATACCAGATTTCATTTAAATTAAATTAACTAAATTAATTTAGTTTAATAACAGAACTAGAGTTATCTAACTACCCTCCATTGACTGAAAACAACTGGAGCCAGGACAAGTAGAAAAAGAACCGGTTTTGTGAAGATGTATTTGGATGAACTAAAGGGTTGTACATAGGAATTAGCGAGACAGCAGGCCCAAACCACCAAGGGCAATGACTACACCTAAAGTGACTATATAAGTAAGTGTCTGTTTGGTCCCTGGGAGAGATGATCAAGGAACAGTAGGAAGCAAGAAAGATACACCCCAGGAAGAAAGAGAGTAGGGGCGTTTTGTGTCATCAGTGCTATGTTCCCTCGTGGGAGGCTGGATCCGTATTCAATCTTGGCATAGGGAAAACAATATGGGCTCCCTAGGGACATAGCTTTTATAAACATCAATGGGAAGGGACCGGCTGATCATCCTGTAACGAAAGACAGCCAGCCAACTGTTTTAATTGTCAGAAGCTAAGCGTGACTTCTGTCAGTAGGTTTCAAGACTGTTTAAAGAACTCCTGCTCAATCGGTTTAGAACTCTTAACTTAGGAAGAGAGTTTATCCAGTTAGTGCAATCAAAAAGGTTCAGTTCAGGGTGAATTTTGCTCCAGAAGGTAAATTTGGCCATGGGGGAAACTCTCATATGGTCAGGGATAGAGTCAAGTCCCCTGGCTTATTTGGCTCAGGTACTTCTTGCACTTTATATCTTAAACAGTCAAATCTCGGAACACCTGCTGTATATTTAATGGAACCCATGTGACCACTGAACATCCTTAAAGTAGGTTTTAAAAAATTAATATGCTGCAATGAAGACGAATTTTTTTCTTCAGATATTATTAGATTTTTTTTTTCCCTTTCTTTCTAAGGCTTCTAATTATCCTTTTGAGGATCTGCACTTTGAATTTTTGGAAATGTCTTAATGTAATTACACAAAATTTGATTTTTATATACTATATTTTGACCATAAATAGCTCTCTTACAATAAATACTTAGAGTTGAGAATATTAGAACCTATAAACGTAATTAATAAGTAGATAATTTAATACGTTGCAATGACTTCTGACACATAACACAAATTTATCTGTGTGAAAACTATACAATTGACTTTTATTTTTAAACTTTCTATAAAAACATTGAGACTCAGATGATTTTCTTTGGTGTTTATGAAATTATTTTGATAATAGTGGATAAGTGATAGAAGTGGATAATATTTTTGTAAATTAAGGAGACGAATATGTAAAGTTTTGGTTTTCTTTCTTTCTTTCTTTCTTTTTTTTTTTGGTATGTCTTTCATTGCAACCAGGAGTTAGATAATGCATGGGTCTCCTCAGACCACTAATTATGAGAAGACTTTTTGGTGGATGACTACTTTGAATTAATAAAAAATAAAGGCATTTTTGTTTACATTTTGGGAAAGTTCCAAAAAATAAACATACTTCTCCTGACAATTAGGTTTTTATGGACAAATAAAAAATAAATAAGCCCGAAATCTAATTTTATCCCAAAGTTTCAACTTTTAACTCTTACCAATTATTAATTAGCCCAACTAATTATGTTGTTTTCATTTTGTCTCATTTTCCCTGCCCACACTCTGGGAAATTTCAGAGTAAGTAGAAAAGTGGCTATGTGAGAGAAATAAAAAAGATAACTGGATACACGTGTTCCAGAATAAAAGTGTGCTTCAGTTAACACGTGTAGGACTTTGTTTAGAAAATATGTCTTTTAAATTCCAGATTTTAGAAAAATAAAGTAAGATTCACTGAGGCATATAGTTAAATATCAGGAATTCACAACAGTTTCTTTTTCCTCTGTTTTTTATATCCATTCCGGCAGCAGCAATTCAGTAGATAGAAATGAAAAAACAGTGAAAGTCGCCTTTTACTTATATGCCAGATCTGCCATGTTATCAGCAGGTCTGTGGTTAGGACGCATGACGATTACTTTTAGCTTTGATCTGTGCCCTCCCCAAATAAACTGCATGTAAAAGAGTTTTTGTTGTTGTTAGCGATAGTTTTAGAAAAATGGCGAAATGAAACACATCATTTAATGCTAGAGTGGAGGGGTATGAATCATAATTTTACTGTAATAGAAATAAAAGGATAATAAATATTTGATTAAAAACATTTACACTTAAGATACAGAACTGTTGTTTTATTAGTGTTGACAGGCAAATTAACTCTCAATTATGCATAATGGCAGGGACTGGATTAGTCAGGCCAGGGTAACAAATCAAGTGCCTGGGTTTTACTTACTTACTTACTTACTTATTTATTTATTTATGTATGTATGTATGTATGTATGTATGTGTCAGAGAAAGAGCGCGAGCCCAGAAGCAGGAAGAGTGGCAGGCAGAGGGAGAAGCAGGCTCCCCGCCGAGCAAGGAGCCTGAAGCAAGACTTGATCCCAGGACCCGGGGATCATGACTTGAGCGGAAGGCAGATGCTTAACCAACTGAGCCACCCGGGCATCCCTAAGTGCCTGGGTTTTAGAATGTCATTAAGAGCTACTGCCTCTTTGAAACTATGATTAGAAAAATGCAAAACTATTACAACATCTACTAAAAAAAACTAAAATCAAGGCTCCTTGAAGAGTGAAATGTTGTCATCATCAGTTTAAACAGATAAGACTTGGGTTCTGTAGCCAGAAATGCGGAAATTTTGATCTACTCTGTGTTCTCCCAGACTTTTTTAATACAAACTGTAATAGGCATGGAATAGTTTGATTTGGATGCTGACTAATTTCTCTTTCCTAAACGATCCTCTGGAGGAAATTCTAAATAAAAAAGGAAGGGCCAATAAATAAGAACAAGAACGGTGAAAAAAAGGGAACCAAGGGGCCTAGATCATTTTCAAAATATACAACCTGGCAAACCCTAAGTAAGAGGATTGAAGATTCTATGTTTCAAGCAGGGTAAAGAAGAGAAAAACTTTTTTAGTTAACAGCAAAGCCTTTACAATGAAGGGAGTCTAGGAAACGCTGAGGAAATTTGAGAGCTGGGTCGTCGTGAGAGAGTTTATGTAAGAAAAGGTTTGGAGCAGAGAATATATAATGATATACTATATTTATATTCAGTAGTGCATAGAGTATACGTTTGATATTATAGATATATATAAAATGCATGTTTGCATATTTTTCAAATTCATGAAAATTTTTTAGAAAGAAAAAAATGGACTTGGGCTTTAGTTTTGTGAGACCACAAATACTGGAGATGACGTTGAGGAAATTCTGGGTTAAATTGTTGATGCAAAGGAATCAGTGACACCAGAATGGTTGTTCTTGAAAACAAATATGATCATACAAGTTTCCTCCTGTGACACTTATTACACATCTAGTGACTAAAGCAGGCATAAAAGACAATCTGTCACAATGCCCCATCAATGAAATCCAAATCTCTGGTAATGGGAACAATAAGTATTTTCCTCCTTTGAATTATAAAACACAGATGCTAAACCCTCACCAAAAATGTCTAAGTTATTCTACAGATTATTATGCCCTTATAACCTACTCACAGGCCAAAAAACAGAACTCTTGTCAGTCTCACCCCAGAAACCCTTCCACATGCCCCATCCAGATCACAACCCTTTGTATCCCACCAAAGTCGCCACTGCCTGACCTGCATCCTAATCACTTCTCTGCATTTCTTTATAGTTTTATCACCCAAGACTGCATTCTCGACCCTATAATTTGGTCTTTCTCATCTTAAAAGAATTCTTTCGTTTCTTTACAATTTACCTGTAAATTGTACCCGAACAACTAGAGACTGAAAAAAATATTCCAATTCGATAATTTCTCTTTCTCTATTATTAGGTTGTCCAGTAATTAAGTTCACACAGGAAATGTAAAATAAATTCTTGATTCTTTCCCTTCATTTATCAGTTTTCAAGATAAAGAACTGTTTCCCTATCATCTCAATTAATTTGAGGTACTCACAGATGATCCAAGCGCATTTGTTAGGTTTCACAGCTTACGTTCCCTCTAAGAAGGTCAGATCTTCTCATCTTTGGGAAGGAGGAGCGTCTTCAGATTAACTCGAGTCCTTCTGACCTGACCTGAGCTTTGATAACTTCCTTGAAATTTGACATAATAAAATGTTCCAGGCTCATCTTGTGCATTTCCTGACCTAGGCCTACAAGGAGATGTTTTCCCAAGAAGGCCTGTTTTGTTTATTTGTAATACTATTTTAAGAACACCATCTGTGTACAAGGGATGCTCAGGGCTCCCTGGCTGGTTATCGTTTCTAGCCCTCTTGGGTGGACAGGGCTAGTAAATACAGACACGGATATACCATATATACATGATAAACTGCTTCATGATCGCAGAATGACTCTTCCAACTCCAATTCTGTAATAGGTCATTTATTATTTACCCTCTTTTACATAATATATGGGTCTTCTTTCTTCCAAACCAAGAATCATCATTTTCCAGGGCCTAAGGGATGTACATTTCGAATAACTGTTTGTTTACTTTATCCTACCTGGGGATCACAACAGTCTCAGAATAGCGAAGAAGTAATAACACCACAAACATAAGCCACTGTGTGCATACTAGCCACTATACTCTACGCTTTCTCCTTTCCAATCTTTTTAATTTTAGTTCTCCAAATAACTGTATGTCTAATGCTCCTCGCAAGTCTTTGTGCCGACATCTGTCTACTCATTTGGCTGCCTAAAGCGCGTTCTCTGGTAGATTCCTCAGGAAGCTCTCATAGGAAAAATATCCTCTGAGTCGCTACATGTTGACGATAGTTTATCTATACCTTTTATACTTGAGAATCTGTCTCCATGCATACAAAATTCTTGGCTCACATTTAATTTCTTTGAGTATTTTGAATATCTTAGTCTATTTTCTTCTGGCAAAAAAAAAAACACTGTACGAAAAAGCGTGATAATAATCTAACTTGCTGAAGTTAATAACTTTAAATGCAGGGAGGTCAGCAAACAGCAAGAGCTTTATTCTTTGTACAGGGCTATTAATATAGGAACATGACCCAGTATTTTGAACACCTGCAGTGAACTGTGTGCTCTACGGGTGATATCTTAATATTATATTCCCACTCTTTCAAGGTGTCTGTTTTAAGCCAATTGATAAAAGAGGCCTTTGATGCTCATGTAAACGTTTTATCATAAAACTGGGGAATTGGAATTCAACACAGGTCTGCTTACCACTAATGCCAAGATCAGCCTACCAGGCTATGCTGTTCTCTTGACAAGTGACTTCATGCTCTGTTTTGCTTGGAAGAGTCCCAATTTATGCCTGTTGTCTTGTAATAATTGCTAATAGGAGACCCATTCACTCTAAAATTTCCTTTTGAAAGGTAAATTATACATGTAGTCACACTATTTCTTGACTATCTAATGATGGACTCGGCTTTATGTCCTTTAATAAACACATGAGAGCACATGAACTTTTATATTTTCAGTGCCTACTCTTCGTCTCTTGCTGTGTCTATAGATTTGTGGCACTGCCATCCTGGTATACATTGCTACTGAACGTTCTTACGAATTTAAATCTTCCAGAACTTAAAGGCAAAGAAAAACAAAACACTCTTCTGCTTATTTTAGAAGTGACAATCTTTCTTTCTTATGTGGTCCAAGTCCTACCCTTCTGACTATCCCTTGTTGGAGGAAACTACTTCTTTTAATACAGAAATCATGAGGTTTCTGCTTGGTAAAAAGGTAAAAATAGGGGCGCCTGGGTGGCACAGCGGTTAAACGTCTGCCGTCGGCTCAGGGCGTGATCCCGGCGTTCAGGGATCGAGCCCCACATCAGGCTCCTCCACTATGAGCCTGCTTCTTCCTCTCCCACTCCCCCTGCTTGTGTTCCCTCTCTCGCTGGCTGTCTCTGTCGAATAAATAAATAAAATCTTAAAAAAAAAAAGGTAAAAAAACCATTTTGCTGTGATACCAAACACTTTATTATTTATGTCCTCCTTGTGGACACTAAATTCTACTGGTATGAATGGTGAAACATGGTATGGGTTGAGAATCTGATGACATGTGGTCAATCAATTTAAGTTCCCAAGAAAGAGATGATAGGTCTGTGAGGGTCCTCCAGGGAAGCAAGATCCTGCATTAATGGACAGGACCAGGAGACAAGGGAGGAAAATGTCACCTGAGCTCCCACCCTCTGGAAGCTAATGGCAATTTCAGAAACTCATATGCTGCTGTGGTTTTGTGAAATGTAATGAGAAGGAAAGCCCTGAGGTGCTGTTGCAAGACCGATAACATCAGAATTTGCTTGCCCAGAGAGATCCTGTCACAAATCTAAATGGGACCAAACAGACACCGGATGCCAGACTCCATTTTCTGAATGTAAGCACTGTGCCGGGGAATAGGCGGCTTGCCATATGTACCACTCATTATATGTATTATTTTCATACTTTTAGGAGGTAAGAGGTTTATATCATTATTCAGTTACTTTAATCTTAAAGTAGTACACACTCATTAAAATATATTCAGAATAGAAAGGTATATTTTAAAAAGTGAAACTGCCCCAAATCCATCTTCTCAATTGCTAACCAAATTATACAGATGTAACCACTATTAATATTTCAAGTGTATCCTTCCAGAGACTTTGTAAGCATACTTAATATACTAATATTTGTCATTAACAAATTTTTTTAAATATTTTTTTCAGCAATTTGATCTGTTTTTTTTTTTTTCTTTTTCTCTAGTAGAAATTATATCAAGAATAACACATCATGTCAGCATAGACACAACTGCTTTGGGGTATTTTTTAACAGCTACACATTATCTCACTGTTTGAATATGCTAACACGCATGTAACAAGACCCCCTTCCTTTTGGACTTAGGTAATTTCCACTTTTTTCCTTCAGTTCTGTCTTGAATGTCCTTGTGTCGTCTCTTTGCACACCAACTTTTATATTTTCTCTATTAGTTAGAGTTGAAATGTGGTACCCATTCTTGTTTAATTTGCATTTTTCATTATGAATAAGGTAGACCATATTTTCTTGTATTTACTATTCTTAGAGCAATGTGGAATAATGGTTAAATACTCAAGCTTTGGAGCTATACTGCGTACATCTCAACTCTGCTATAAAACAGCTGTGTGATCCCATCCTAGTAACTACTCTATCTCACAAGCTGTGTCCGTGAGAGCTGAAATAAATCCTCTTGCTTCAATCCTGAAAAGTTTCCTTAGGCGTATAGTCTCCATAAGCAGGAACTACTCTACATGGCATCAGAAATATATCTATTCATTTTTTCTGCCCATTGTCTGAGACTATCTAACATAGTCTGGGTATATGACAATGGGTAGCAAATGCTCTTCATCTTACACACCAAGGTCATATTTTAACTCTGAGCAATACAGAAGTAAAATATCTTAGGATCAAAGGTGCTTACACTTAGATAAAAAAATGACAGTTGACCAAATACACAATTCATGTTTTGATTTACAAAATATGTAGTATATACTATACAAATACAGAATTAAAAAAAATGAATTTATACATATACATGTATATATACACACATACAAATGTCTACATTGTTTTGTTTGAACTATTCTATTGTTGTTGATCATGTTATCTTCTTTTAGTTATGGGAAAAGTCTGCTTGCAGATGACTACATCTCAAAAAGACTTCTGTAAAGTTATTTCACTTTATAACATTTCAGGAGCTATACAGTATTTGTAGGTCATCAAGGTATATCCTTATTAATGTTTTCAGTTAGTTGAAACATTTCTCCTTCCTCACTGCTATGCTTTTCCCAAATTAGTGTGTGTGTGTGTGTGTTTAATATCCTTTACCTCTTATCTACTAAGTGGAAAAAATTATCTCCATAAATTTGCCGCAGAAACCGGTAGGCGTATGATGATGTGCCAAGATAGAGCTCCTACACTTCAGCTTTCGCTAGCTTTTGTACACAGCACACCTGTTCGTACCTCAACCACTTTTTAATTCCTTTCTCAGGCCCTTACTTCCCCCACATCAGGATTCCCAATCACAAAGACACTGCTCCTTAATTAGAATATTGTTGTGTTTAGTTTTTTCGGTCTGACTGGCACCATCACATACCAGTTATTTTTGGCAGTATATGTTCTGTTTACCATTCAAGGTAGAAGGACCAGAGAACACAAAGCTTCCCATTGTTGCCTACTCTGCCCTCCGATGAAATAACATTAATACAAGTTATGGCAATTTACCGACCAACAAAACTGCACAAGTATTGACACTTAGAATGCTATGAGCCATGAAATTATTTGTCTCCCTGACTTTGCAACAATTTTATAAAGAAACCATGGTGGAATTTTGCTTATATAATATGAATTTTTAGGCTTCTGACATGCATGATTATCTGTCTCAGATTATTGTCAAGTTCCATGCACTTTCTTTCCTTATTAAAAAATGTGTTTGTTAAAACAAATAAGACTACTAATTAAGGCGATTATAATTATCAATGTTAAGAATGGAAAAATAAAGATGTTTCAAAAATACAACTTTGTTGTTGGTATTTTGGGAAATACCATAATTTAACCTGGCTCTGTTTTTTGAGCCTAAATCTTGCTCATCATTGTGTACCAAGTGAACAGCACAGTGTCGGGCAATAAATTATGCTCTAAAAATACATAGTAAGTGACAGCAACTGAATTTTATTAGATGACTACAAAGGGGTATTCGCTTTTACAGCCCTGTTTGGATGCTACCGAGAAACCTGGTATAAATTTGGTATGTAAGCTGACCTATAAGAAGCTTTTTAAGTAATTCCTCTATTACGTTACCTGGTTCATTAATTAATTAATTCATGTACATTCAACAAAAATGTATTCAGTAACAATTGTATCAGGCAAGCTGAATCAAAATTTCAAAAAACCAATCTGACCACATAGGTTCCCTAGATTATTTTAAAATTTATGTGAAAATTAAAATGGCCAAAATAATTAAGACAATCTTGAAATGTAAAAGTCCACGTGGAGAACTAACATTCTTAAAAAGACTTATCATAAAGCCACAGTGATGAAAAGATCATATTTTCAACACAAAGATATGTAAACAGAACCATGGAACAGAACAGAGTTTAGAAATACACCTATACTTACTTGGTTACTTGATTTATAACAAAAGGAGCCAGTGGAGAAGCGGTCTTTGCAATTAAAAAATGTTACTGGATCACTTGGATATCCATATAGGGAAAATAGGAAACCTTAGCCCTCCAATATGAAAAAAAAATCAATTCCACACAGATTATAAAATATAAAACAATATATCCTTTAGAAGAAAATCTAGAAATATTTTTATGTCTTTGTAGATAGACAAAGACAGATAAAGTGATTGTGGTGTATTTACACAGAGACATTTAACAGCAATGCAGAAGAATGAACTCCTACTTTATGCAACAGCATGCATAAGTCTTAGAGACATACTGAGCAAAAGAAGCCAGAATCAAAAGAGTATCTATTTTATACTTCCATTTACATGGAGCTCAAGAATAGGCAAAATTGATCTATGATGATAGAAGTCAGAATAGTTGTTACCATTAGGGGCTAGAGACAGGGAGAGACATGAGGAATAATATATTTCATGTTTTATATATATATATATATATATATATACACACACACACACACACACACACACACACAGAAGACATTTGCAAATGACACATCTGGCAAATGGTTAGTATCCAGAATATATAAAGAGTTTATCAAACTCAACACCCAAAACACAAATAATCCGGTTTAAAAATGGGCAGAAGGCATGAATAGGTATTTTTCCAAAGAAGACATCCAGATGGTCAACAGACACATGAAAAGCTGCTAATATCACTCAGCATCAAGGAAATGCAAATGAAAACTACAATGAGATATCACCTCATACCAGTCAAAATGGCTAAAATTAACAACACGGGGAACAACAGGTGTTGGTTAGGATGTGGACAAAGGAGAACCCTCTTACACTGTTGGTGGGTGCAAACTGGTATTCTGGAAAACAGTATGGAGCTTCCTCAAAAAGTTAAAAATAGAACTACCCTATGATCCAACAACTGCACTACTAGGTATTTATCCAAAGGATATAAAAATACTAATGCAAAGGGATACATGCACCCCAATGTTTATAGGAGTATTATCAATAATAACCAAATATGGAAAGAGCCCAAGTGTCCACCAACCGATGAACAGATAAAGAAGATGTGATATATATATATATATATATATATATATACACACACACACACACACACAAAGAAAATGTGAGATACACACACACACACACACACACACTAGAATATTACTCAGCCATCAGAAATAATGAACACTTGCCATTTATAAAGTTATGGATAGAGCTAGAGAATACCATGCTAAGTGAAATAAGTCAGTCAGAGAAAGACAAATACCATATGATTTCACTTATATGTGGAATTTAAGAAACAAAGCAAAGGATCATAGGGGAGAAAAGAGAGAGGTGAACCAAGAAACAGACTCTTTATAAAGAACAAACTGATGGTTACCAGAGGGGAGGTGGGTAGGGGGTAGGTGAAATAGGTGATGTGGATTATGGAGTGCACTTGCTGTGATGAGCACTAAGTGTTGTATGTAAGTGTTGAATCACTAAATTCTATACCTGAAACTAGGATTGCACTGTATATTAACTAACAAGAATTTAAAAACTTGGGAAAAAAAGAAAAAAATACCTTATTATACTGTTGTTTCATCTAACTAAAACAACTCTTGCTCTTGTATTTGAATGTCACCTAATTTTACTCCAGTAAGACAACTGCAAATATCACTGGGAATTTTTCTTGGTTAAATACTTGCATATTAATTTACTTATTATAATGATATTTCAGAAAAAAATCCAAATCCAAACTGATTAATAGCATATGGTAAAGATTATAGAGACATTTGATTTAAATAACCAGTGGTTTCATTCTTAAAAACAGAGATTACACATTAGAAATATTTATTTCATAAAGAGAAATATTTGGCCAAAATAATTCTACAAAAGCGAAGACTCCTTCAGTAACTTCACGTAAAGTTTCCTAATACGCTCTCATGGAAATACTCACATCAAATTTTAAGATCCTTGAACTCTTCTAAATCAAATACAGCTAATTGGCTTTGAACCACTGAGCTTCCTCAGGGCATTTATTGGAAAAGTTATGCTTTTTGCTTTGTTTTGTCGTTAACATTCCAAATCCCTCAGTTGCCTGAAAAATAAATGTTCTCTATATTGTATAAAGGTTATGTATGTGAATTCTGGACACACTTCAAAATGATTAACATATTTAATGTTAAATAAAACATATTAGTCACATTTTCATTATAACAGAAGTAGAAACTCCTCTTCAATGGAGTTATATAAATCTTTGAATGCCGAATGACAACTGGCTGTTGGCTAAGACCTAGGCTAGCACACGAGCTGAGTAACTTACAAGTAATTACACTTTGAAATATCTTTCTACCTCATCTCACCAAAGCCAAAATGAGTTACTCCTGTGCTGAGAACTGTGGGAAATGCTAAATGGTGTTATGATACTCTGTGTGTAGCCAAAAGCAAGAAAACAGGAAACAAAAATTTGGAAGAGCCAAGCACGATGGACCTCAAAATTCTACTCACAGAAAGAAACCAACTTGGTTCTAACTCCTAACCCTAACCCCCAAATACACTTCTCTTCCACATTACCTTAAAAAATTGATGTCACCTTGTAATTATTTGGGGAAAGCATAATTATTTATTTATATTTAAAGGAATCTTCCTGTAAAAATACAAATAATTATAGGCTGAGATAGTATCAATCACGTGTATCTTTGTGTGAATTTAATGAGACGATTTTCCTTCTAAAATTGATATCAAGTCAACTATTTGGTCTTAGAGTGGCCACATGGGGGACAGTGATCTCTATTCCTTTTACTTTCAGTACCAGGTGATCCTCTGCTCCTAACACCAAAAAAAATTAGGTTTACAATAGTTATTACTATAGTTAAGCTATATTTTTGAGTTAAAAAGGGTAGTCAAAACTTTTCAGAAATATTTCAGTTTCTATGACTTAGCTTTTATGAAAGAATATTTTACAAGGTTATCTACAGCTTGTCGGAACATAACACATTTTTGATACCTATACTGTCAAGAATATAAGCATTTTATTCAAAAGTGCTTTTGGGGGCTCATTCACACATAATCAAAACACATTTTCAAAGATAGGTAAGTTATTTTTGTTGGGTGATAGTGAAGATGTTTACCTAATGATTTCACCCCTATTTTAAATGGAAGTTTGAAGGTACTTAAGAAAAATTTAGATATTTATGTTTAATTTATTTATTTGCTTAAAATTCTTAAAAAGAGGGGCGCCTGGGTGGCACAGCGGTTAAGCGTCTGCCTTCGGCTCAGGGCGTGATCCCGGCATTCTGGGATCGAGCCCCACATCAGGCTCCTCCGCTAGGAGCCTGCTTCTTCCTCTCCCACTCCCCCTGCTTGTGTTCCCTCTCTCACTGGCTGTCTCTCTCTGTCAAATAAATAAATAAAATCTTTAAAAAAAAAATTCTTAAAAAGATTGTGGTAGGCATTAATAATGCTTTCTAATACTCAATTCATGGAGAAAGACTACATTTATTTACTCCTACAGCTAGGTGTGTACTCCATTTATTTTCAATTCATGTATAAGAGTTACATTCCTAAAGAGCAAAGACAGCATCTAAAATTTCCAGAATTTATTATTCCAATTCCTTAAATAACAAAATATTGTATCTATAACAACAGGGAACAATCTTGTGCTGTAAATCTAATATTCTTACAAAATTTATTTGAAATACAATAGTATAATTGTTACATATTATTATTTTTTAAAAAATTGGAATATTTCATATTCACTGAGTCT
This sequence comes from Ursus maritimus, assembly GCF_017311325.1. NCBI lineage: Eukaryota > Metazoa > Chordata > Mammalia > Carnivora > Ursidae > Ursus > Ursus maritimus. The sequence goes on along the minus strand of NW_024424564.1, from coordinate 4,730,523 downwards.
ACACCATCTATTTGACTAAATCGCAACAAAATGTATTGTAAGCACAATGTAGAAATCACCAGTATTGAGGATTTTCTTTGTCACTTAAATGAGAGAGAAACAGTGGGCTATTCACAAACTAACTGCTAACCCTAAATTTACATCTACTCGAAAATGGGGTTGTTTACCTCACAAAATTGTTTGGACGATAAAATAAGATAATGTGTACGTAATGTCTTCTAAATTGTGAAGCACTAATATACAAAGTAAAGTCTTGTTTTCACTGCTACTGTACAAACTTCTCAAAGAGAATCAATGTGTTAAAAATAAAAATTACACAACATTGTTAACACAGTTGATTACGTTCAACTATGATAAAAATATAAAGACATCTATCATCACTTTGAAGTAATTTTTAGCTTGCATCATATTTTTTCCTTTTATGTGATTGTCTGGGTATAATAGCAAAATTCTTATGCTTAGATGAGCAGTTATTGAAAACAGTATTTTTCTTGAGATCTCCACCCAAAAAATGTCAGCACTTTGAGAAATACTTTTTTTTTTTTTTTTTTGCTCCTAATTGTGTAGTTGAAAAAATTGTTCATGTTAGATTGGAGATAGATGAATACTGTCTTTGGTAGTAAGTATATATTTCCAACATATTCACACCATCAATACAAGAGCTTGGGGCATATCACAGCACACAATTCTATTCCCATGCCTAAAACTATGGGTTTTTTTTTGTTTTGTTTTGAAAATATTTTTATTTTATCTTATATTCTCTTTTTCTCACTATCCCTTCTCTTCCTTTTCACTCTGTGGATCAAAGAAGTGGGGCAAACTTTTCCTTAATAAGGAAAGCTACTTGAACATGGGCACATACACAGCAACACTGACTGTGTATTAATTGCTACAACAGCATGGATTCTACTGCTAAAAAGTCTCCTCATTTTCGCTGTCACTCAAGAGATAAAAAGTCTGACCGCATACTTGATTTGTTTGAGAATTTTATAATCCCTACAAATCCTGATGCAGTGGGGGAAAAAAAGGGTACCCGAAGCTTCTCCTATAATAGAAATAATTGCTTTATGTCCAAGAAATTGTATGGGAAAAACTGAGGGAAAATCGCATTTTATTATAAATAGCATATGGAATAGAATGTATACTTTCTATCATTCTCTGTCTCAAGATTTTTTTCCTACATTACCAAATATCTGCTGAAGAGTGCTTGACATAATAAATAATGGGAGTCTTTAAGTTACTTCTATAAATTATGTAAATGTGATTTCTAATATTTGGATGTCGTTCAGCCTAAACGTATATATCCATTTATTTAACAAGCAAAAGATTTTATTACGTGTTTTATGTGGATTGCATGAAACAGTAAACTCAAAGCAATACTGATAATGTGCTCTGGTGTCACCAATAACTTGTAAGAGACCAACACGCAGTATTGGGGGCATATAATTACTTTCAATGTCGAGACGGTCTCCTTAAGTCACCCAGCATGTTGGAACACATGAACCTGAGTGTGACAACCAGTACCGTAATGTTGGAAGTGACTCTTCATCTTTACCACACCATTATTTTCCAAATATAAGAAAGCATATAATCTGTCATGTTAAAAAAAATTTAAACCACTTTCTGAACAGACAGTATGTTTATTTAGCCAATTTGCTATCCTTTGTCATTCTCACTACTATCATAAATACTATAAATTAACTTATTATTTTTTTTGGCTTATGATATGTCACTGAGACTTATTTTATAACAAGTTCCCCAGATGACTTTATTATCAGCAAGGTTTGGGAACCTCAAACTAAGAAGTTAATAAGTTTATCTCATAGTTTCACATCGTGCCGCTGTTAGCTAAGAAATTTACTTGAGGATGGAATACATATTTGTGTTTATATGATAACGATACCTCAAAGTCATTTGTGTTTCAATCTTCTAGAAATACAGTATGCTAATATAATAAATATTACAAACTACTTAGACTTGAAAATGGAGCTGAAATGTGAGGAAAAAAATCAAAGCACTCATGTTTTCCCTTCTGATAGAAGTCTCGGTTCTTCCCATTTTACAACTCATTCAGGAGCTCTGTGATACATGTAGTTATCCAACAATCACAGGATTTCGGAATTTGTGACATGGCCTCTAGGCACGGTGTTGTTTTATTTGGATACTCCTCTTACCCCATCCTCAAACCCTCATAAGAACATTCTAGGTGATTTGGAGGTAGAGTAAGCGTCTTATCTGACAGATGCTGTGGTTAATAACCCATGGCTAGAATTACCCAAAGATTTGTTGTTTGCCCAATACAAGTTTGAGGGCTGATGTCCAGAGACACTGAGATGAAGAGAGTGAAAGCACAAAAGAAACACGACAAGTCTCAAAGCATAGTATAAAATGTTGAGTTAGGAAAACAGGACTTCCACAATAGTTTCCACATTAGCCAAATTAAATGTGACTATTTTAATTTAAATTTATTAGTATTTATTAAAATTAAGAGTTTGGTTCCTTGGTCATGCTAGCTACATTTGAAGCACTCAGTAGCTTAACAGTCAACAGGCTGGTGACTACCACATTGAGCAGTACAGTTACAGACCATTTCCATCAAGACAGAATGTTCTATTGGACGCACTGGTGGGACCTAACCAATCGCGCAGAATGGGAATGACAGTCTGTGCTAGGACAACTGCCTTTGTTAATGATACACAGTTTAATGAGAAAACGTAACCAAATTCTTGTGAAAGTCCACAAGAGAAATCTAATACTGAGTGTGTTTTAAAATGATGATGGTGATATTAATAATGGTAATAATATGATCAGTATGTTTCTAAATATTTTTTCAGTATATGTGCTGCAGAAGTGAGCACTATAAATTTTTTTTTTCAGATTTTAGTGATACGACTTATTTATTTTATCCACACACTTAACATGTTTGTAATAATCTTCTCATTGCTCTATAATATGATATTTATTCTAGTGTCAGTGGACAGTTGGGTTGGAGAAGTACCTTAAATAGGATGAAAAGCTAGGTTGAACATAAACGTATGCAAAAAAGAAATACACTGCAAATAGTAAGAACACTGGAATGACTATATTAACATCAGACAAAATAGACATCAGGAAAAAAATAACTACCACAGATAATGAGAGAAATTACAAAATGATGAAGGGGACAACTCAGGAGAAAAATACATCACTCAAAATTTTTATGCACCTAAACACAGAGCTTCAACCACAGGAAGCAAATATTTATAGAATGAAACCAAGAGACAGACAATTCCACAGTCACAGTTTTAGATTTTAACAGCCATTTCAGAGCAATTGATGTAACAACCTAAGAATGAGGGAAGAAATGGAAGATGTGAAGAACATTATAAGCCACCCTGACACAGCTGATATTTAGAGAAAAATGTACGGAACGAGTGCAGAACGTACATCATTTTCACGTGCACAGGGCATTTTCAATGATCATACGCTGGCCGAAATACAAGTCTCACTAAACTTAAAACGGCTAATAAATTACTAAAATTTTAAAGAGTTTGCTCTATAATCATGACAGACGTAACATTAAGATTTAGAGAAAAAGCTACCCCAGAAGGGATCATTAAAAAATACTTTTAAATAATCCATAGCTCAAAGATGAAACTTAAAGGGAAATTTTTGAAAATTAAAATAAATGGGGCACCTGGGTGGCTCAGTCGGCTAAGCATCTGCCTTCGGCTCAGGTCATAATCCCAGGGTCCTGGGATTGAGCCCCGCATCAGGCTCTCTGCTCAGCGGGGAGCCTGCTTCTCCCTCTGGCTCTCCCTCTGTGCTCTCTTTCTCTCTCTCAAATAAATAAATAAAATCTTAAAAAAATATAAAGATTTATATTGAGAGAGAGAGAGAGAGAGCACGCACACACACACACATGCTGCACAAAGGGGGTAAGAGGCAGAGGCAGAGAATCTTCCACCAGACTCCCCGCTGAGCACAGAGTCCAAGAGGGAGCGGGCTCCACCTCAGGACCCTGAGATCATGACCTGAGCAGAAACCAAGAGTCAGACACTTAACTGACGGAGCCACCAACATGCCCCCTCTATTTACAAATTTTAATTATATACATGCCGTTGGCAGTTGTATTCCTTTTATCCCTTTCAAATAGTTACCCTTTCATTTCTGATCATCTTCCTCAGAATACGATTTGTTCATGTTCTTAGACAAACACAGAAAACAAAATGACCTCCTTTTCGGATCTCATTTGCTTATGCTTTTCTTCTGCTAAAGTAGATAGGGTCTTAGAATGCTGAGTTGGAAGGTGACTGAAATAATTGTTATCCTGCCAGCTTATCTTCTAAAACAGGTATGGAGGCAGAGGCAGTTAGACAAGTTGCTCAAGACTAGAATTCAAGTTCCCCAACCAGTAGATCTAAAATCCTCCCAATTTCCAGAAGCAGCAGGACCAAATATATCTCAGCAAAATTATAATAACTAGATTCTGAAGGGAAAAAGGGCATCAGGGCTTAGTCAACTAAAAGACCTCTTGGTTGTTCCACTGATTCCGTAGGCAACCACAGAGCACATGGTTTATTTCTCCAAATTTCGGTTTCTTTATTTCTACAATGGGCTTTATGCCTACCTCACTGGAGTTAATAAATATTAGATAAGGTAATGAATGTGAAAACTGCTCACATGCAAGTTTTCCATAATTCAGCCATCAATGGCACTAACTGGAAACAAGTGATTTCTGGTAATTATAGCTAAAGTTTCTTGTCACCTTATTAGTTAAACCTGAAATGATATTTAAATTACTTTGACTGAGTGTACTTGAAAATAGCCAGATTATTAGTTTTCTGCTATCAAACAGAAACCACATGTAATTAAGAGATAGAAATTGAGTTTTGGAAAATAGAAATTTAGGTTTGTTTGTGCTATTGTTTGTTAAATGGCTGGCTGTGAGGACAGTCTGTGGGACACATGCCCATTATAGGTGGTATGCATCCATGATTCGAAGAAGGGACATGCCAGGTATATCTACGCCAGGGTCAGGTTGGAGCAGAATTACAAAGTCAAGTTATCTGGAGGCAATAGCTGTTATCCTGTGGAAAAGAGTTGTGCACAGATAAGACGAAGTCTTAGAAACCACTGTTGATTTTGAAAATGCCCTGGACAATTACAAGAGTGAATCTGAAAGGACAGGTACAAGGTGATAAGCTGAAAGCAGGGGATTTAGAGCCAATGAGGCACTTCATGTCACACTCTGTCTCAAATAACATCTCTAAGAACTCAGGACAAATCAAGCACAGGTCACCCAGGACATGAAAGAACAGACTGATAGACTGGCAGGGACCTGACTCCAAAGCCAGGCTGGAAAGAACACTGCTTACCCCAGCAAGGATTAAAGCACCTCTGGAAGGACTGGGAGCCTCCTTCTTTCGGTTTGTCTGTAGTAAGACCAAAAACTTCACAGTGAAGAGCTTCCTGCGAGTAATGTAGAAATTCTGGTAAGCTGGAGGAAACTCCAGAAGCAGAGAGGTGCCAAAGAGGTTTTCCAGTCTCAGAAGCATTCATTTCCAAACATAAGCAGAGGTGTGGGGAGGAGAAACACATGGCAGGAGATTTCAGCCAGCATGCCTGTTTCTGAGGACCGTGGTGTAGGCAAACACATTTGCTCACATGTCATCATGCAAATTCCACAAAGTTCTTTCAACAGGATGGAGGCCTGGTTCTTATAGTAACATGCTCCTTGTGTTTGCGGTACGTATGCAAAAATGGGGGACACCACTGGTAATCAGCCACATAATAGCATACTGGTTTGCATGAATGATTTTTTATCCTAGGAAAAATTTTTTAGAGCAGATAACTGGGTCTGGCTTCCTGAGGGCATAGGCCAAAATATATATCATCATTAGAACTGTAGTGGAATAATATTTTGAAATATTAATAATGGATATTTATTTTCAGTCTTTCTTTTAGCATGTAACACCGTACCAATGGAGTCAAAGATTTTTTTTTTTTGAATAGCATTTAATTACCACAAGGTAGGTAAGAAACTATAGAAATCAAGAAAAACAACAACAAAAAATATTTAAATTGTGACAAAGTAGTCCTGCAGGCCTAGTATAAACTTTACCCAATAAATTGGAGGGAATGACAAAAGGCATAAAGGATAATTTTCTAGTCCTAAGAAAGATAAGGTCAACCAGCTAGAAGGAGGAAAATGAGTAGGAGAAAAGGAGCAGTAGAGTACCCTTATAATGGGCTCTCTTTTGCTAGATCCATTCCAGTGAGATGTGAAAGGGACGGCTATATTCGGGGGGATCTTAGTACAGTGGAGGAGTCCGTACCTGCCTTCTCAGAGTGTAGCTCGAAGAGACTGTAACACAGTCGAGAAGCCCCTACTCAACAAAGCATCTGGGTAGTAGACAAGCACTGGTTAGGTGAAACATGTACGGAAATGGTCCTAAAGGATTTCTCACTGCTCCGGCACAAAGATAACTGCTAAATATCTGTGAGCCCCCAATTCCGGTATGGAAGTGGTTGAGAAGAGACTATTGTACACTGTACATCAAGGAGCCTGGGGTGGGGACAAGAAAAAAATCTGACACCTAGAGACATCAAGATTTAGCCTACTTCAGAATATGCTAGCAGGGATGAATGCCAGTGATTATGTCATCATAGAGGTCAAATGCAAACCATTAGGAGGAAAATCATACACCATCGGAAAGCAGAATAAGAGATACACCCCAACCCAACTGGCGCTGTCGGCCCAACAGGTATCATCACGTGTGCAAGACCCCTTGAAGCTCCTACGTTCTGAGGGAAGAGGTAGCTCACTGCACTTGCTGAGAATGAATTTGGAATTGATTTATTTTAAGTGCGACCGATACACTGGATAACGGCGAATTTCACTGTTTACCTAAAAATGAATATATCAACTTTTCCTAGAATAAAAGGTTATTGAAACAAAAAATTTCAGCTGAGTGATAGGAAAAAAATACATTCACTGTATACTTGGTATTTTTGGCTGAAGTGCCTGAGGAATGTACGGGAAGCAACTGAGGCGAGGATTGGTTGAAACATAAAACGGTGCAACGATTTTGAAAACAGTCTGACAATTTCTTAAAATGTTAAATACTCATCTACCATATGACACAGCCGTTCCTCTACCAGGCATTTACTCCAGATAAATGAAAACATCTATCCACCCAAAGATATTTAAACAAATATTTACAGAAGCTTTATTCATAATAGCCAAAACTTGGGGAAAAAAATCTAAATATGTACAAACAGGTGAATGAATAAATATAGTATGTGACTTTCATAAATAGAACAGTACTCAGCAATAAAAGTAAACGAATCATTGCTGGATTCAACCTCATACCTGAATCTGAAAATAATTAGTCTACGTAAAAGAAACAAGACCAAAAACTGTATGTACTATATGACTCCATTTATGAAAAGTCTGAACACTGCAAACTAATCTACAGCGACAGAAACCAGATCAGCAGCTGCATAAAGACAGGGGATGAGGAGGGATGACAGGGACAGGGACAAGGAAACTTTGGGGGATGACAGACTTCTTCATTGTCTTTACTATGGTTATGATTTTAAGTTAGTCTACATATCTCAGAACTGATCAAATTGTTCACTTTAAATGTAGACAGTTTATGCCTATCAATTATACCTCAATAAAGCTAACAAAAATACTGGCAGAAAAGAAAAGGCAAAAGTGAAACACATTTTTTTTTAAGCAGACAAAACATTATGGAGGGCCTTCAAATTGTTTTAATACAGATTTTATCCCTGGGGTAGTGGTAGAACCACTTAATTGAGAAAGCTATTTCCGGTGTCTAAGTGAGGGATGTTAGCCCCTTGCAGGGAAATGACAGTGAAAATGCAGCAAAGTGAATGTAACTTAGATACTGCTTTCTATATTATTTTATCTTCTCTGTATTTTTTAGAATGTATCTTCTAAAATGACTAGGTCTTCACTTCCTAAGACAGAGATAGTTCTAAGATTAGGTCTTAAATTGTACTGGTTGTTAAATGGCAATTAAATGTAATTTTTCTGGTTGGGAATTGGTACAAAAATTATCTTTGAGTCCTCTGAATTATTTATTTGGCTATCTTTAACGTGCTTCTTCATTATTAATATCTTGTGATCTTAATGTCAATATTGATTTAGTCTTATTCGAGAAATACCATTATGTTTATGAGTGTCTTTCCTCAGTTATGTTATTTTATAATAATATATACTGACATTCATTCAATAAACCTTATACAATGAAATAATAGATTATGAAAATCCACTATTCAGAATTTACCACATTTCACTATATTATTATTACTGCATATATATACTATAGTATATTATATATATAATATATATTATAAATATATACTATAATATATAATATAGTATATACACATATATAATATATATGCTATAATATATATTATATATAATAATATAGTATATATTATACACCACACACATACACACATATATAATTTCCATGTACAAAAGTTATTAGCAGGGTTTTTTGCAAGTACTATGTCCACCAGTATTTGCAAGATCACAATTTTTTTTAAATATTATAAATATCTATTTCTACTTTCATTATGCATTACACTCTGACTAGTATTCTCAGTAGATGCATGTTGCCCTAACTTTTCACATATTAACAAATCGGGGAGATGAAAAATATGCCAAGATATTTTAGACATATCAAATCTTATAAAAAAGAGAAGTGTCAAGCATCTCTGTGAATGAGAAAGTGCTTTCTCAGAGACAATTACATGATTATGCAAGTGGTAAGAACTTGGAACCCTTGAAATTAAGAGTAAGTGTAAACTTTCCGTTTTTGTTGCCATGAGAAATTGAGATTAGTGTTTCCCTAAACTTTATTTTCAAATGGAACACCCACAATTATTAGGTTAGTTTAGATCCTCTTCATCTCTTACATGGTTATTATAAACTCTGCTGCTTTCTTCTTGCCGTCCAGTTCCTATTGCCCACTCTAGAACCAGAGAATTCTTCCTGAAGTACATTGCAGATACGTTCTTCCTAAGTAACTATTTTCAATTCATTTTCTCAGAAAAAAGTCCAGATTCAACATAAGTGGGCTTGCCTGCCTAGCCAGTTTCCTTCCTTGCCTCCTTGTCATCCACCCCCATCTCAGCCTCCACCATCTGCAGGAGAAGCTGCAGCCGTGACTTCAGGGACCTGGGTGTCTCAGGCTTCCTTCCACTTGCAAACCTCTCTCAAGGTTGCCCTTTCTGTGTGCAATAGTCTTCTCTTGTTCAGAATGAATTCTGTTAGTTTTCTGTGCCTCTGTTTAAAACGCTGCATTCAAGAACCTCCCTTGACCCCTCCCACGAGACGGAGTTGGGTACCACTCTCTACTCCCTGAAAAGCCTGTTGTAATATTTACTCTCCTGCCTTTACATTGCCTGTCAACATAGGAGCCTCTTTCATAGCCTATCCGTTCCTTGAAACTGAACTTGGTCTCAATAACCATTTTTGACGTTTACTGAAACACACAGCATATATCATCTGTTCTAAGTTTGCTCTTTTCACACTCATTTATCTATGGTTCCTCATTATTATTAATGCTGCTTTTTTTTTTTAGGGCTAAATTACATTTATTATTGGAATTAATTTTACTCTTTTAAAAACTTTTTAAATCTCTCTGCTAGAAAACCAAAAATTACATATGTGGCTTCCATTTGTGGCTCACATTTATATAATGCTGCTCTTCTTAAATTCCATTTAATCCAGTATTATTTTGCTATACCAGCTTCTTTTGACTAGCCATTTGCTCTGCAGTTTTTGTCACCTCTTTATTTTCAAATTTTCTATGTAGTTAATTTGTGTATCTTTTGTTAGAAGCATATATCTATATTTGTTTCTGTTTCTGCTTTTATTCCTATTTGTTTTTTGTTTTACTTGTTTTTTTTTATTTCTTTATTTTAATCTGAGGCTCTTTTTACAAGTGAGTCTAACCTGTTTATATTTTTGTTTCTACCCATACATTTTGATTTATCCCATTAATGTTATTTTGTGCTTTCTGATTACCACAGTTGGCTTTATTTTCTCTCTCATTCCTGTATCTTGATGAGTTTGTAAATTTTCAGATTATCTCCTTTCTATACTGTGATGATATGGAAGCTACGTATTAGTTACATTTTTCATATATATATATATATGTATTTTTTTCATATATATGTGAAATATAATGGTTAAGGTTACAAAATTTCAGATATATAAAATGAATAAGTTCTGGAGATCTGATGTAGGGCATAGTGACTATAATTAATAATATTGTATTGCATTCTGGAAATTTGCTAAGAGAGTAGATCTCAGGTACTCTCACCACAAAAAAAAAAAAAGACAAAAGAAAAAAGAAATAGATAACTATGTAAGAAGATCGACATGTTAGCTTGATTGTACTAACAATTTCACTATGCGTATATATTCGAAACATTATGCTCTACACTTTAAATGTACATAATTTTATTAAAACATTAAAGAATTATAGTGAAAAAAAATAAACCAAAGTAATTCTCAAAAAAATATAAATTATCTAACAAAATCTAAAGTTATTTACTATCTATATTCTCCTCTTGACAAATACACATTTTGTCCCATTGCAGCTACCCACTGAAAATTTTACTTGCTATTATTGTTTAGAGTTTCAATTGTCTTTATAAATCACATATTTTATATTTTAATAGCAAGTCAATTAAAATTTCCAAAATATCATAAATTATTTCTTGCTCAGGGCCTCATTTTTGTCTTGATAAAATTATTAATTCTTGAGAATTTTTAAATTTCAGTGAAGGTGTGATGGTGGTGGTAAAGTCCCTAATTTTTTGTCTGCAGCATTTTCTTCTGTTTTTACTCTTAAATGATAATACTTATTTTTATTATTAGTTGGTGATTTAAAGAACGGAATGGATATCAAAATGTGAAACTGCAAGTATTGTGCCCAGAGGTCTCCGCAGTCATCAATTTTATGCTCAACAGTCTTTAGCTCAACTATACCACGAGCTTCCTGCAAACACGACGGAAGAACAGGTTATGAATAAAATAGTCTTAAAAATATTTGGAATTTTTTTGAGTCAAGATTTCAGGTAATGAAAATTGTTTACTGGGGTTTTTTTTTCTTATATCAAAGTACAAAGGAAACATACTTGTATGTCTGTTCTTTTTGAAATCCATTGGAATTTCTTATCCTTAACCATATAAGAAGGTATTTCCCCTTGATTCACAAAATATTTACTTCAGATCTGAAATATGTTGGAGAATCCTTTAAAAGGAAACTTAAAAAAACCTTTGTATAGGGTAATATATTAGTGGACAAAGAAAAGGAAAGGAAGGAAGTAACACTTAAAAAAATAGGCCTTCAATCATGAGTTAAAAGTGATGAGCGTAAGAAATCCTACAGTTCCTGGAACCAAAAGTTGAGTATGATTGATAATGCTGATTATTCTAATCAAGACCTTTTGTTAGCTTGATATAAAACAATTTTAAACAGAAAACAATTGGAATGCTATGATTTGCTCTTAAGGAATGAAATAGAGTTGAGCCACACTGAAATGATTTCAACTGGGGAATTACTTTGATAACAATTTTAAATTGCCTTTGTTGCTGACAAGTTCAAATGAGCCAGTCTGACCAGTTCTTTTCACACACTTTAAAAAAAAAAAGATTTTATTTAGTTGAGAGAGAGAGAGAGATAGTGACAGAGACAGCACAAGCAGGGAGGAGAGGGGGAAGCAGGCTCCCCTCTGAGCAGGGAGACCTACGCAGGGCTCAATCCCAGGACCCTGGGATCATGACCTGAGCCGAAGGCAGATGCTTAACCAACTGAGCCACCCAGGCGTCCCTCACAGACACTTTTTAGTACCATCAACCATCAGGGTTAGAGTAACATTAAATGGTTCTTAGCTCTCTACTTAATGATGCTTTAAAAAGCCTAAAGCAGATGATATGATTAGATTTTGCATAGGTACTATAAAAAGTGAACATATATTTTCCATTGCTTAGAGAACAAAAGGAAAGCTAAAACATGTTTGGATTGATACATCTGTACTATATTTGATTTGGTCAAACTATTTAGGTTTTATACTGATAATAGTTAGAATTTACTTGCTCTTTAATAGATAATTTTATTTATTATAGAAGAGCTAGAAGACCCATGCTGAGAGCCATTTCCTCCAGATTTTATGTTCTTCTTTTCCTAAAGTGCCTTAAACTCATATAGAATCTTGTAACCAACTCATTGTTTGACAAGTCATATATTATAGTGTCTCTTACCCAAGCTAGTTCATCATATTAATATATCAGTTTCTTAATTTTGAATAAGGAATGAAGAATCAAATCTGGGAACAGCATGTGGTATATTAGAAGATTCTTGAAGCTTAGAAATACAAAATGGAGTGCCCAAAGTAAAAAAAAAACAACAGTCTTTGCCACAGCTGGGACATGAATCCAGATCTTTCTGACTGCATGTGCTTAACTTCTACACTCCCATGTTTTCCTAATGTGTCCGTGGTTATCTCTTCCACTCTACTGCAAAATTTCTAAGTCAGGGTTGGGTGTTACTAATTTATCCATCCTCTTAACGGACACAGAATACAGATAACACAATGCTTACACATTTTTGTACTTTTGCTCTTCTTCCATCTGTGTCTGAGTGTTTACCGACAACAAACCACAAATAGCAAAAACAACTATTGCTAAGCATGTTTATATGATAAAACGTCCTAGGGTTGAAATCAAAGCAACTGGAGAAGTGCAAAGAAGAAAATTTCTATGATTTTCTACTGCCTGAATACATCTTGTTGAATAGCCTACTTTTCATTAACTTTCCATTGCCAACTTGTTTCTCCACTGGGAATGAAAACTGTTATGCCGATATGAGTAAAGCTTAAATAGTAATTATAATCCTGCTTTATACAACACATTATAATTTATAAAGTGCATTGAAATACATTATCTGTTCTATCCTCAATATCTAAAGGGTATACAAGGCTATTAATTCTATTCTCGTTTTACAAATATGTAAATCAAGTTTCAAGAAGATTAAAAACTTATCAAAGGTTATGTGACTGAAGAATGGCAGATCCTGGATGAAATCTTTTGGCTCCCATGTCAGAATTCTTTTAATTTCTTTAATTCTTCAGAGGAAATTAAAGTTAATGATTTTTGATATGATATTAATAATGAATATTATATTGAAAACGCTGTGAATTGCCCTAGGTGAAGACATATTACTTTTTATTTAAATATTTTCTTCTTTTTTAATAGAAACTCAGTTGAGATGAAGTTGACTCTACTCCCTCATGAAGGCTAAACCCTAATCTTGAGTTAGCTTCTGAAGTGAATTATGTTTAAAGGTGGCATATGATAAAACTTTGGCTAATAATTCATGAGAAAATTCTATGGTGGATGGAAGGTGTTTGGTGAATAATTCACTCACACCTAAAATCAGACGTACAGAATGAAACAGCTTCTTTGGAGTAATGTTATGTCCATCTTATGAAGAACTTCCAAACTTGGTGAGGAATTCAGGATAAAATTTAGGTTTTCAACAGTGTCTTTGAGTCCTCAAATAAACCCATCCTGCGCTAACCTTACCTCAGGTTCTGTATTATGTGAGATAAGAAACAGCCCTTACTGTTTAAATCAGTTTGTGTCATAATTTCTGTCTAGATACATCTAAACTGATCAAATCAGATGTTTATTGGGGGGGGGATGAATGAGCCCCATGTACATACAATAGTTCCTAAAAATAAATTTTCATTTCTTTTACATAGTATTTTATAGAATATATACATATGTTCAGTAATCTGAATTATTGTTACTTATTGACTGAAACTTCAGTGCTATTTCATTGGCATAAGCTGCCATAAATACTCATATCTTCTTAGGTTGGTCATACGATTACTGTTATTTAATTCGAATTTGGTCTCTTAAAGTACAAAACTTAGTGGGATCCAGAAATGAGATACTAAGGATTTTTTTTAAATTATATTTATTATTTATGTGACCAAAATATCCATGCATAGCCCATCTTAGATTGAAAATTATTTTTCTTAAAATATAGTTAATTATGAAAACCTGAGAGTCTTCCAGAGTGGAAAAAAAAAACCCACATTTAAAAAATGACATTCGTTCCAACTTTAGAATTTTGATTTTACAGTTTGGTTGGTTCAAATTTGAAAGAGTTACTCATAGTGAAGTCTGTCAATGACAAGGTTTCTTTTTCCTGACATACCTGGACTAAACTGAGGTCAATTAGATCGCTAGTTAAAATATTTTCCCATTGATTTTTAATGTGTGGGAATGTATATGGAAGCTAAACCTCTATTAGAGGAACTGACAGATGAAGGGGAGTGGGTGGGAAGATGAAGGAAATTTTTCACTGTATACTGAAGTTAGCATCACTGTGATTACACAATATGGCTTTATAGTTTCACATATATTCTAATACTCATTAATGTTGCTGGAGATAAGCACTTTAGTTCCCTATGAAACCTTATATTTTTTTAATGTTTTTTTATTATATTATGTTAGTCACCATACAGTACATCCCCAGTTTCCAATGTAAAGTTCAATGATTCATTAGTTGCGTATAACACCCAGTGCACCATGCAATATGTGCCCTCCTTACTACCCGTCACCAGTCTATCCCATTCCCCTGCCTCCCTCCCCTCTGAGGCCCTCAGTTTGTTTCTCATAGTCCATAGTCTCTCATGCTTCATTCCCCCTTCTGATTACCCCCCCTTTCTTAATACCTTTCTTCCCCTACTGATCTTCCTAGTTCTTATGTTCCATAGATGAGAGAAATCATATAATTGTCTTTCTCTGCTTGGCTTATTTCACTTAGCATTATCTCCTCCAGTTCCGTCCATGTTGCAGCAAATGTTGAGAACTCGTTCTTTCTGATAGCTGAGTAATATTCCATTGTATATATGGACCACAACTTCTTAATCCAGTCATCTGTTGAAGGGCATCTCGGCTCCTTCCACGATTTAGCTATTGTGGACATTGCTTCTATGAACATTGGGGTGCATATGGCCCTTCTCTTCACTACGTCTGTATCTTTGGGGTAAACACCCAGTAGTGCAATGGCTGGATCATAGGGTAGGTCAATTTTTAACTTTTTAAGGGACCTCCACACTGTTTTCCAGAGTGGCTGTACCAACTTGCATTCCCACCATCAATGTAGGAGGGATCCCCTTTCTCCACATCCTCTCCAACAATTGTTGTCTCTTGCCTTGTCTATTTTTGCCATTCTTACTGGCGTAAGGTGGTATCTTAGTGTGGTTTTGATTTGAATTTCCCTGATGGCTAATGATTTTGAATATATTTTCATGTGTCTGTTAGCCATTTGTATGTCTTCATTGGAAAAGTGTCTGTTCATATCTTCTGCCCATTTTATGATTTGTTTATATGTTTCTCATGTATTGAGTTTGAGAAGTTCTTTGTAGATCTTGGATACCAGTCTTTGATCTGTAGTGTCATTTGCAAATATATTCTCCCATTTCGTGGGCTGCCTCTTAGTTTTTTGACTGTTTCCTTGGCTGTGCAGAAGCTTTTTATCTTGATGAAGTCCCACAAGTTCATTTTATCTTTTGTTTCTCTTGCCTTTGGAGATATGTCATGAAAAAGGTTACTTTGGCCAATGTCGTATAGGTTGCTGCCTATGTTCTCCTCTAGGATTTTGATGGATTCCTGTCTCACATCGAAGTCTTTCATCCATTTGGAGTTTATTTTTGTGAATGGTGTGAGACAGTGGTCAAGTTTCATTCTTTTGCATGTAGCTGTCCAATTTTCCCAGCACCATTTATTGAAGAGACTGTCTTTTTTCCACCGGATGTTTTTTCCTGCTTTATCAAAGATTAGTTGCCCAAAGAGCCGAGGGTCCATTTCTGGGTTCTCTATTCTGTTCCATTGGTCTATGTGTCTGTTTTTGTGCCAGTACCATGCTGTCTTTGTGATCACAGCTTGTAGTACAGCTCGAAATCCGGCATTGTGATGCCCCCAGCTTTGTTTTTCCTTTTCAACAGTTCCTTGGAGATTCGGGGCCTTTTCTGTTTCCATACAAATTTAAGGACTATTTGTTCCAGTTCTTTGAAAAATGTCCTCGGTATTTTGATCGGGATAGCATTGAAAGTGTAGATTGCTCTGGGTAGCATGGACATTTTAACTATGTTAATTCTTCCGATCCATGAGCATGGAATATCTTTCCATCTTTTTATGTCTTCCTCAATGTCTTTCAAGAGTGATTTATAGTTTCTAGAATATAGGTCCTTTACGTCTCTGGTTAAGTTAATTCCAAGGTAACGTATGGTTTTTGGTGCTATTGTAAATGGGATGGATTCCCTAATTTCTCTTTCTTCGGTCTCGTTATTCGTGTATAGAAATGCAACTGATTTCTGAGCATTGATTTTGTATCCCGCCACGTTACTGAATTGCTCTATAACTTCTAATAGTTTGGGAGTGGCTTCTTTTGGGTTTTCCATATAGAGTATCATGTCATCTGCAAAGAGAGACATTTTGACTTCTTCTTTGCCAATTTGAATACCTTTGATCCCTTTTTGTCGTCTGATTGCTGTTGCAAGGACTTCTAGTACTATGTTGAATAATAGTGGCGAGAGTGGGCATCCTTGTCGAGTTCCTGATCTTAAGGGAAAGGCTTCCAGCTTTTCCCCATTGAGAATAATATTTGCAGTAGGCTTTTCATAGATGGCTTTTATGAGATTGAGAAATGTACCTTCTATTCCTACACTCTGAAGGGTTTTAATCAGGAAAGGATGCTGTATTTTGTCAAATGCTTTTTCGGCATCGATTGAGAGGATCATATGGTTCCTGAGTCTTTTCTTGTTGATATGATGTATCACGCTGATTGATTTGCGAATATTGAACCACGCTTGCATCCCAGGTATGAATCCCACTTGATCGTGATGGATAATCCTTTTAATGTACTGTTGGATTCTATTAGCAAGTATCTTGTTGAGGATTTTGGCGTCCATATTCATTAGGGAAATCGGTCTGTAATTCTCCTTTTTGAGGGGGTCTTTGCCTGGTTTGGGGATCAAGGTAATATTGGCCTCATAGAATGAGTTTGGTAGCTTTCCTTCTGTTTCTATTTTTTGAAATAGCTTTAGGAGAATAGGTATTATTTCTTCTTTGAATGTTTGGTAGAATTCCCCAGGAAAACCGTCCGGGCCTGGAGTTTTGTTATTTGGAAGGTTGTTTATCACTGACTCAATTTCTTCATAATTAATTGGCCTGTTTAAGGAATCAATTTCTTCCGGTTTCAATCTTGGTAGTTTATAGGTTTCCAGGAAGGATTCCATCTCTTCCAGATTGCTTAGTTTATTGGCATATAGCTGTTGATAAAAATTTCTAATAATCCTTCCAATTTCAATGGTGTTCGTCGTGACCTCTCCTTTTTCATTCATAATTTTAATAATCTGGGTCCTTTCTCTTTTCTTTTGGATAAGTCTTGCCAGTGGTCTGTCAATTTTATTGATTCTCTCAAAGAACCAGCTTCTAGTCCTGTTGATCTGCTCTACTGTACTTCTGGTTTCTGCTTGATTGATTTCAGCTCTAATTTTGGTCAACTGCTTCCTCGTGCGTGGATTAGGCCTGTCCCTCTGTTGCTGTTCCAGCTTCTTGAGGTGAGAATATAAAAACTGCATTTTAGATTTTTCTATTCTTTTGAGTGAGGCTTGGATGGCTATGTATTTCCCCCTTAGGACTGCCTTTGCAGTATCCCATAGGTTTTGGACTGTTGTATTTTCATTCTCATTGGTCTCCATAAATTGTTTAATTTGATTTTTGATTTCCTGGTTTATCGAGTCATTCCTGAGCAGGATGGTTCTTAGTCTCCAAGTGTTTGAGTTTCTTCCAAATTTTTCCTTGTGGTTGAGTTCCAATTTCAGAGCGTTGTGGTCTGAGAATATGCAGGGGATAATTTCAATCTTTTGGTATCGGTTGAGACCTGTTTTGTGTCCCAGAACATGGTCTATTCTTGAGAATGTTCCATGGGCATTAGAATAGAATGAGTATTCTTTGGTTCTGGGGTGTAGTGTTCTATATATATCTATGAGGTCCAACTCGTCGAGTATGGCATTCAAAGCCTTTGATTCTTTGCTTAGTTTTTGCCAGGGTGTTCTGTCTATTTCTGAGAGTGGAGTGTTGAGGTCCCCTACTATTAATGTATTTTTATTTATATGTCTCTTTATTCTGGTTAAGAGTTGGCTTGTGTATCTTGCTGCTCCCCTGTTGGGGGCATATATATTTATAATTGTCATATCCACTTGTTGAATACTTCCCTTAAGAATAATATAGTGCCCTTCTGCATCTCTAACTATAGTCTGTAGTTTAAAATCCAATTTATCTGATATGAGAATTGCTACCCCAGCTTTCTTTTGAGGTCCATTTGCGTGAAAGATGGTACTCCATCCCCTTACTCTCAGTCTGAATGCATCTTTGGGTTCGAAATGAGTCTCTTGTAGACAGCAAATGGATGGGTCATTTCTTTTTATCCAATCTGCAACCCTGTGGCGTTTTATGGGATGGTTCAAACCATTTACATTAAGACTGATTACTGAGAGATATGATTTTAATGATGCCATGTTGCCAGTAAAGTCTTTGTTTGTATTGGCTGTGACTTTCTGTTCTGTATCACTCTTGGGGCCTTTTTACTTTTATAGAACCCCCCGTAATATCTCCTGTAGGGCTGGTTTCGTGGTTACAAAATTGGTTAGTGACTGGCGATTCTGAAATGTCTTTATTTCTCCATCAATTCTGAATGACAGCCTTGCTGGATAAAGGATCCTTGGCTGCATGTTTTTCTCTGAAAGAGCTTTAAAAATGCTCCCCCAACCCTTTCTCTCATTCCAGGTCTGTGTAGACAGGTCTGACGTAATTCTGATACCTTTGCCTTGGTACGTGAGAAATTTCTTTGCCCTGGCCGCTTTCAATACTGTATCCTTGGATTTAATATTTGCGAAATGCACTATGACGTGACGTGGCGTAGGTTTGTCGTGGCTGAGCTTGGGAGGGGTCCTCTCTGCCTTTTGGACACGAATGCTTGTTTCCCTTGCTAGATTAGGGAAGTTTTCAGCTACAATTTGTTCAAATATCTCTTCTAGACCTCTGTTTTTCTCCACCCTCTCGGGGATGCCGATGATTCTGACATTGGATCGTTTCATTGAGTCAGTGATCTCCCGTAACCTACATTCGTGGGCATGGATTTTTTAAAGTCCAGATTTTATTTTTGCTTTTTCTTCTACTAACCCATCCTCCAATTTGCTAATATGTTCTTCTGCCTCAGTGACCGTGGCTGTCAGAGCCTCTAGTTTTGACTGCATTTGGCTCATAGAATTTTTAATTTCTGCCAGATTCGCTCTCATTTCTGCCCTTAGAGATTCTATATTCTCATTAACATTTTCGTTAATACTTTTTTCAAGTCTACACATCATCTTGACCACTGTTACTCTGAATTCCATTTCTGATAATTTGGTTATATCCATATCCATTAGTTCTGTGGCAGAAGCCACAGACTCATTGTCTTTTCTTTGCTGAGGGGGACTTCTCCTTCTCGTCATTCTGATGAGGAGAGGTTGCAGGGTTGTCCAGAGCCCAAATTATTGACCGGGACCCAGGCCATGCGCCCTTGTTTTATAGGGATCTTAGGGATGTGGGCTTCTTCTTCTTCTTTTTCTTTTTTTTTTTTTAAGATTTTATTTATTTATGTGACAGAGAGACAGCCAGCGAGAGAGGGAACATAAGCAGGAGAGTGTGAGAGGAAGAAGCAGGCTCCCAGCGGAGGAGCCTGATGAGCGACTCCTTTCCGGAACGACAGGATCTCACCCTAAGCCGAAGACAGGCGCTCAATGACTGCGCCACCCAGGCACCCTGGGTTGTGGGCTTCTTGATTTTTCACCCTGCCTTCTATGTTCTGGGGGAGGGGCCTGCCATGCCGATACTCAGGCAACCCTGTTTGGGTATAGTCTCCCTGTCCCCTGCGAGGGGGGATGGGGATGGGCACTCTCTGAGCCGGTATTTCCAGGCTTTTGTTCTCTGGCGGCTTTCCCTGGCAGTCTGCTGTGCCTCTTCTGAGAGTCAGAGCAGCAGCGGCCGAATCTCAGCCTCTGTCTCTGAACAGAGGGATCGTGGGCCGTTCTCCACCGTTGTTCTGGCCACTTTAACTCTGTTACTGTTGGTGCTGCTCAACCCTTCAGGGTCCCGGGATGTGCGCCCCACACCCGGCGTCCCAGCCCTCACTTCCAGGGCCAGCGCGTCTCTGTCCTTTGTGTTTCTAACACCGCCAGATGCCAGCCGCCAGCCGCCCCCGCGCACTCCAGAGCTCCCGGTCTCAGTCTGGTTCCAGTGAGCACACCGGAGCTCCGTTTCAGTCTGGTGGCGCGCGCTCCCTGCTCAAGGTCTCAGTCTGCTCTCTCGCGGGTGCCGGTCCGAGAGTCCACCCGCTCCCCCGTGCAGGTGGCCCGCCAGCCGCCAGCCGCCCCCGTGCGCTCCGGAAGCTCCCGGTCTCAGTCTGGATCCAGTGAGTGCACCGGGATTCCGGAGTTCCGCGAGATGCCTGGTGGCGCGTGCTCCCGGCTCACCGGTCTCAGTCCGCTCTCTCGCGGGTGCCCTCCATGAGTCCGCCCGCTCCCCCGTGCAGGTGGCTACCGCTTCCCGGCGCCCAAACGCGGCGGCTCCCTCCCCCTTCCGTTTATCTTCCAATATCTGTGCTCTGTTTCACGGCTCCCCTCTTCGTACCTCAATACTCAGCGTTGGAGATGTTCATTTGTAGAGATCCAGATGTATCTTCCTGCGTCTCAGGCTGATTCCATGGATGTTCAGGCTGGTCTGGTACCTGTCCAGCTCGACTCAGGGGACCTGCTGAAAAAGGGGTCCCCTACTCCTCCGCCATCTTAACTCAATCGAAACCTCATATTTTTTAACCACTACCATCTATTTTTTGTGCCCCTTGGATAATTGATACTTTTCACATTATGCTTTATTTAATAACAAATCAAAACCAGACTCTTTCCAATGTTTGTGGATATTATTGGGTGTTACCCTATGTTATGGGCATTTCACGCCATATCACAAAGTTATTGTGTGTCCATTTATTCATTTCCCCTTGTATTCATTATGATCATTCTGCTAAGATCTTTATCTAGGTCTTAACCCACTTCTTGGACTTTTTTTTCCATTAAATTATTTAGTTGGTTGTTTCTTTTGCTGTGCAAGAACTTTTTAGTTTGATATAGTCCCACTGGCTGTTTTTGCTTTAGTTCCTTTTGCTTTTGGTATCATAACCAAAAAGCCATTGCCAAGACCAATGTCAAGAAGCCTTTTCCCTGTTCCCTGCCCTCTCAGGAGTTTTATGGTTTCAGGTTCTTACCTTTAAGTCTTTAATTAATTAATTAATTAATTAATTTATTTATTTATTTATTTTTATTTATTTATTTATTTATTTATTTATTTTTTGGTGAGTGGTGTAAGATAGGGGTTTAATTTCAATCCTTTGCATGTGATTACTCAGTCTACCCAATATCATTTATTGAAAGACTATTCTTTTCTCTCTGACTAATCTTGGCTCCCTTGTCAACTATAAGTTTGACCATATATGAGAGGCAACCCTAGGAATGGGAGAAAATATCTGCAAACCACCTATCTAACAGGAAGTTAATATCCAAAATATATAAGGAACTTACACAACTCAAGAGCAAAAAGCAGACATTCGGTTAAAAACTGGGCAGAGGAACTGAACAGACATTTTTCCAGAGACGACACAGAACTGGCCAACAGATACAAGAACAGACGCTCCACAGCACTAATCATCAGGGAAACATAAGCCAAACCACGAGATACTACTTTACACCTGTTAGAATGGTTATCATCAGAAAGAAACGAGGTACGTGTTGCAGAGGAGGTGGAGGAAAGAACCCTTCTGCGCTGTTGGTAGGAATGTAAATTGGTGCAGCCACTACAGAATGTAGTACGGAGGTGAAGGTTCCTCAAGAAATTACAAATAGAACTACCTGCTTTGAACAGACTGGAAGGAAATGAATTCACTATGTTGAAAAGATATCTGCACCCGCCCATGTTCACTGAAACATTGTTCACAATAGCCAAGATATGGAAACAGCCTAACTGTCCATCTATGTATGAATGGATAAAGATAGATAGATAGATAGATAGACAGATAGATAGATAGATAGATAGATGCAACACATATACAATGGAATATTATTCAGCCACAAGGAAGCCTGACATTTGTGGCAACAGAGATGACCTTCAGGGCATTATCTTAAATGAAACAAATTAGACATAGAAAGACAAATACTGTATGCTCTCACTTATGTAGTGTCTAAAAAAGTCAAATTCATAGAAATAGAAAGTAGAATGCTATTTTGTAGGGGCCAGGACTGTGGGAAATGAGAGGATGTCAGTCAAAGGTTACAAAATTCCAGTTAAAAAAAAAAAAAAAGAGTGAGTTTTGGGGCTCTAATGTACAACATGGTGATAAGTTAACAATACTGTAACACAAACTTAAAGGCTGCTAACAGAGTAGATATTAAAGATTCTCACTCTAAAAATAAATGATAACTATGTGACGTGAAAGAGGGGTTAATAAGTCCTATTGTGGTAATCATTTTGCAATATATATATCAAATTACCACATCGTACACCTTAAACTTGCACAATGCCATATGTCAATTCTATCTCAACGAAGCTGGGAAAAGTATCATTAGTTACTATATATATATATACAAAAGCTATATATTTTTGTATATTTTATTATGTGATCTTATTGAACTGTATTTATAATCATTTTTCAGTTGAATCTCCCAGATGGACAGTTTTGACATTTGCCAAAAATATATGACTTATCTACACTATTAAAACTGCTATTAAAATGTCCTATCTAATATTACCGAGCATCAATTCCCATCTTCTTGTCAATGGAGAGCTGTGCTTCCTTTATTAACAACATCTTTGGCTCTACAGCCTCACTGCCACTTGCTTTCTTCACTGTTCTTGGACATCTGACTAGTGTTAACTGACTCCATCAGATAGAATCCTGTGGTTTGCAAGTAAAAATTAACCACACTGACAAGCATAGAACTTTTGCTTTGGGCAGTTATTATGCTTTACTGCCAATATCACACTCAGATTATATTACTTTTCAAAGCCTAAAAGTAGCTTTAAATAGAACTCAGAGACCAATTCAGCCTCTAGTCCTTGTTCACTATAACTTGAAGTATGTTTGTTGGCCTAGGATCCTCAGAAGTAAATTCTAGCAAAAAGAACGCAACCCAGGGGTTTCAGGCTTAATCTATCTGCCTTTCTATCTACCAAAACATTTTTGAAGTTATATTATTTTTATATCTTTGTCAATTTCCATAGCTAGTGCAGAGTTTCTCCTATTTTAAGATTTAGTAGGTCATTTCCTTTGGAGAATGATTCTGAGGTGGGAACAGAGTGGAGAATCAAATATTTATGTGTCTACTTAGGTTACCATGTTTCCCCAGAAACCTTCCAATGCTTTTTGCAAAATAAAAACACTTTTAGCCCTAACGTGCTGATTTCTCATATTTTCAACGGTTTATTAAAGTATAGTTTCCCATTTGCTATTAAACCACTTCATTTAACCTTTTCTATTGAAAATACAGAGGTTTTCAAAAAAGGTTTATAGTATTTTTTGCTAGTGGTATAAGCCTAAATTTCACATTCTCAGACAAACATCTGAAAGGCACTTGCTTTTAGGCATTATTTTCAGAAATTCTCTCATTCGACAACTTGAAAAGTTCTCTCAATACTGAGGCTTCTAAACTCCAAAAAGCTTTTGGTGCGTCTTTATACATTAAGCATTGACTTTTCTTGTTTAAAATCATAAAAAAGGGTACACTTATCAATAAAATTTTAAAAACTTCAACCAATCAATAAAATATACTGATATAATATCTCCTCCCACTTGTTTCCAGTATCTGGTAGACAAAACTATAGTTTTTCATTTTTCACTTGACTTATATTAAAAAGTGATCTTTATAATTTATAGTAATTTCAATACAATTGTGGTTTTGACTTTTGTATTAGATCCATCCTGATCTCAATGAAATGTGCATGATGCGAATCATCATAAGTGAAACTCTGTCACTCCCTACTACAAAGCTCTGAGATACAATAGGAGAAAATTTGCAAGGTAATCCACACTGTGATAAGAAATGGTTTGTATGTGTGCATATGTATATGTGAAACAAAAACAATGACAGCATTATGATTTTTTTCCTCACATCTTAAGTTAGAAAAATGTGAAGTGGTACCACCTGAGGCCTTACTTACATACAATGCATCTGGCCCTCACTGCAGGAGTATCCCATTCCATTGTTCCCCTCTTGTTTTCTGAAGGAGACAAAGGGAAACATATCATCATTTCTTCCCACAAGGACTGATAGTATCATAGGGCTATGAACCACATGCACACACAAACAGATAAATACATTCCGTAATAAAGGTATAAATACAGACGGGTATTACTTTAACATCTGGAGACGAAAGGACAACCAGTTGAGGAGGGAGAATGTGCTAAAGTACAAAGGTGGGCGCATGAAGCATGTACTTAAACCAACAAAAATTCTGGTTAATTGGAACTCAAAGACAGTGAAGTGGCAATGTTTGAAAGATGGCTGGAAGGATGTTCCCAGGAGTCCTTTCATTTGTATTTATTATTTTATTTTATTTTGGTTTGCCTACACAGTTCATCTAGTTCAAAAATGTGCTGTAGGAAACTACTCTACAGAGTTAAGGTTTTAAGACATTGACCTGAGAATCTGGAATTAATGTATGTCTTAAAGCAGCCTGCTGCTGATCAAATATGTAAATCAAGTTCCTGGTTATGAGAAATTCTATGTTGTGTGCAGGAGTTTAACTGTCACCTTATTCGAGAAGGCCCACATCATGGTCTTCAGTTCATTGAAATATCTGAGGTGTTGGAATAGGACTTTCTTCTATAACCTTTAGGTTACAAATATCAAGGGTAATACCTCTTGCTTGTACTAAAAATTGACGAAAATAACTAAAACTGTTCTCCCAACCCAGAAATTCTTTCTACAAAGGTAGCAGAGAAATAAAACACCCTTATTATTGAATATGTGTTAAACCAGAGTAAAAGGCACATCACAGGCCATCTGCTAAGAGACTGCAAAGACACAAAGAAATCTTACGTATTTATAGAGCCAAGGAGACAGCCCACTACATACAATGCTTTCAAGATAAACAAGTAAGAAAAACCGATGGCATCATTCGTCATGCGTGCTTCTTTCCAAATGTACCTGGTTATTGCGTTAACTATCTGTATACCTAATTGGCTTCATCCAGAGGAGAAACAACCTTCTTATATCATTATGACAAGAGGTGGGTTTGCAACTTGAAGAAAGGTGCCCACCGAAGTGCGGCTCCTTCCCTGTCCCAGAAACAGAGTCAGGGGCACTATCTTCCGTGAGGCTTACATTTCAAAGGCATGGCTCTCAGGTCTTTGAGAAAGTCATGCTGGGGTTAGGAAGCTGACAAAAGCCCACCTGACAAAAGGCCTGTCTAGTTTTCAAAAGGATTTATATACATTCCGAAGAGATGAGAAAATACAAGTTTTCTAAGGCAAAAGCTCTGAGGAAATGGAGAGGATGAAAATCTCTTAAGCTTCATTTTAAATTTTTATTTGTCCTTAAAGTATGCCTTCATTCATCCATTCTACATCCTAATAAATAAAAATCGTCTTAATTTTAAAATAATTTTAAATAAAAATTTTAAAAATTTAAATAAAAATGTGTGACCCTACTCTATTCTAGGCATTCTTCCAGGTGCAGAAAGTAAATTGTCAATCCATTCTTAATAACGATAGGAGAGCAGCAACGATTGAAATGAAAACAAAGACTTTAACTTAATATTGGTATTTCTGATAATGCGTATTATGATCTTCAGTTTGCCTTTGAAGAACTCAATCAAGTTCGACTAAGACAATATATGAAGCTAACATGAAATGAGTCCTTGGTGCCTCCTAAAGTTAAAAACGTGTATATAGAATGATGTCAAATCACTATGTTGTGCACCTGAAATTAATGTAACACTGTGTGTCAACTATACTTCAATAAAAAATTTTAATATAATACAAGGAATATGAACAGCAGGCAACAATGATTTGTAATAGTGGAACTAAGGCACTGTTAGAAATTAAAAACTAAATGAACAAAGCAAAATTTATCAAGCTCAAAAGGAGCAATTGCTGTAGCTCTACAAAGCGAAGCTAGCAGTGACATGCAGAACGTGGCTATGGAATTAACACTACCTCAGCAGGTGCATTTCTTTAACTATGCAATTACATTTTGCTGAACGTACCAAACCTCGGTACTGAGACTCTATATAGATCAAATTATCTTGAAATCTATTACCACATTGTATTTGCAATGTCATTGTTGAATAAATTTCAATAGCTATAAATTAGATTTCATAAAATAAAATATATTTTCTCAGCATAGAATTCAACATAGCATTCATAAAGCACTGGAGTCCAAAATATATTGCAAACGTTTATGATCTCTCTTTGTATCATGTGTGCCTTATGTACTGAACAGTTACCGTCTGTTACTAACTTGTTCAAAATTTATTTACCACTAACATCAAAATACATAGTAACAGGCAAGTTTTTTTTTTTTTTAAATCATTCTTTAAGGGATTAAGTTTATGTTAATGGCACAGGTTTAAAAACACACTGACAAGAGTTTGGAGATGCAAAAAGCCATTTTATGCCAGAAATCATTACAAATTAAGTTCCCTGATGAGCAGGACAATGTCTATTTTTAGTTCACTGTGATATCCCAGGACCAAGTAGAGTACCTTCAACTAACAAACTCTCAACAAATGTTATTAAATCAAAAGTAAATAAAATATTAAAATATAAAATTGAATGTTTTAAGGGTATCTATAAAGTGTTTAGGGTTTGATTAAAGAAAAACCCGAGAGCTATCATAAATTTACTTATCGAAAGATTAAGCTCAATTCACACAGTAAAATAGACAAAATATATATGAAAAAAATAAAGCTATCCACTGAGACCAATATTAAGTTTTAATCTAAGACTTTGATAATATTTTGTATATTTCAAAAGTTACATTAGTTTTCAATTTACTTTATTCAATGTTAATCTAAATGTTTAATTTTTGACTAACAGTAAAATACATTATTTCCCAAAGAATAATTATGACATTGGATCTTTATGCTAAAAGGATAGATGATAATATCAAAAACTGATTCAGGGGCGCCTGGGTGGCACAGCGGTTAAGTGTCTGCCTTCGGCTCAGGGTGTGATCCCGGCGTTATGGGATCGAGCCCCACATCAGGCTCCTCCGCTATGAGCCTGCTTCTTCCTCTCCCACTCCCCCTGCTTTTTCCTCTCCCGCTCCCCCTGCTTGTGTTCCCTCTCTCGCTGGCTGTCTCTATCTCTGTCAAATAAATAAATACAATCTTAAAAAAAATTTTTAAAAAACTGTTTCGATCAAGGATTATAACGTCAAATGTCTGAACTCCTAGAAGTTCAATGGATGACCTTTAGTAAATCTGTGAAATTGTAGGTAATATTTTGAGTGTATACATATTTTTAGGAGTAGGGAATGTTAATAGCATTCGTAATTTTTAAAAATCTTCTATCACTTTCAAAAATTTAAGCATTATTGACTCAGTTCTGTGCTCTTCAAGATATGGTCCCCAAACCAGTGTCAGCACACCTGGGAACATGTTAGAAATGGGACTTCCTGGGCCCCACTTCAGACCTAGTGAACAGAACACTCTGAGGGTGGCGTCATACAATGTGTGTTCTAATACCCTGCTTTCCAGGTGACTCTGATGTATACTAACAACATTTGTCTAACTAATGGTTAATGTCTAATCCCATTTCATAACCCTGGATTCAAAATCACCTGGAGAGTTAAAACGGATGTACCAAACCCAAGAATATATGCCGAACCCATAAAACCAGAACCCAGACAGGTGAGAAAGGTAAGGCCCACACATTGGTATTTTTTTTTTTTATAGCTCCCCAGTGGATTTAATGTACAGTAAATGATGACAACCATTGGTCTGGTTAAATATCTTTTTTATTTTAACTGCTGACATTTAAATATTATTTTCAAATTAGCAAAATCATTTCAGTCAACACCCTCACCTGCCCACCAATTTTATTTTTACTTTTTGCAATTTTTTTTCTTTCTAAATTTTTCTTTAAATTCTAGTTAGTTAACATACAGTGCAATATTGATTTCAGGAGAATTCAGTGATTCATCACTTACATACAATACCCAGTGCTCATCTTAACAAGGGCCCTCTTTTATACCCATCACCTGGTTACTACTTATGGGAGACCTGCCCACCAATTTTAGAAGGCTTAAAGACTATAAATATTCAGATATCTAAATATCTTAAAGTGACAAATCACCTATTAAAATATATTCTATTTTTCTTCCTTGACAAACATACCTTCATAAAGACAAAACCAAAATACGCAAGTAAACTTATTTTTTAAAAGTTTTAGTAACATTTACTGAACTGTACTTTCTGTCAAGAGCCTATGAATACTATCACAATTATTGTTTACAACAATTCTTTTTTTTTTTTTTTAAAGATTTTATTTATTTATTCAACAGAGATAGAGACAGCCAGCGAGAGAGGGAACACAAGCAGGGGGAGTGGGAGAGGAAGAAGCAGGCTCATAGCAGAAGAGCCTGATGTGGGGCTCGATCCCAGATCGCCGGGATCACGCCCTGAGCCGAAGGCAGACGCTTAACCCTGTGCCACCCAGGCGCCCCTGTTTACAACAATTCTTAAGAGTGGATATTAGCCCCCATTTAATTTATAAGGAAGCTGAAGCTCAGGGAAAGTTAGGAAGTTGGCTAAAAATGAAACAGCTACTAATCAAGCCCCACCTGGCAGGACTGACCTTGGTTCTTCACCTCACCTCCCATCCTCAATATTACTAAAATAGTAATAGCTGACATTTATCAAGGACAACATGGCATGTATCATGTTATGTTTTTTTTACATGCATTGCGTCATCACATAAGAATCATAATGAGGTCCTTATCTCAATTTTACATATGTGAACACCGAGGCAGATGAGGTAAAGACTTGTTCAAGGTCACAAGACCAGTCTCCTCTGAGGTCAAATTTGAATCTTGGCAATCTTAACCCTGAACCTGGGATGAAATTACTGGAAATTTGTCACTGTAGGAGGTGAGAGGGCTTTTAAAACAAGAGATCTGCACCAATGCCCCTCCAGCTGCCAGGGCATTTCTGTCACCTGCTCACACCCACAGCCTTCTACGGGCTACAGCCAGGTCACAGATGCTTTTGAATCGGGCTGCTTGTTCGACTCTGTTTGACTGGTTTTGGGCTGATGCTCTTCTCTTCATATTTAGTTCTGGGCTTTTCTTCGAATAACAAAAGGTGCATCAGGCTGTTTCGCTACGCAGTCACAGTCCAAAAAGCTTCTGCTGTTTTAGCCTAATCCTCTGATGTGGTTTAGAACAGGCCATTATGACTGCTTCTTCAGTGTTGAATAAAGGATTCACTGAACTGTCTAATATTTTAGGATCAGCAGAGTCAAAGTAAATGTTTTAGAGGGTTGGATGGCACTTTGGATTATATTTGTCTTTTGTACTATAACAAGGGCAGTAGTTATTGGCTCCCAGTTGCCATATAGTGCTCTTAGGAATTTTTATTTGCTAGTGATATCTTTTAAAAGAAGTGTCTCCTTTTTGAATAAAAAATAAGTTAGGCTTTGAATATTTACTCTAAGATGTTGCTTCGAAGTTGATCTGAAGTAACTTCACTTGTCCGTCCAGTTTTTATTGATGTCTGTGGGGGCATGAGATAGGGACAAAGGGTGTGGATTCTCTGCCCTCAGAGTTCATGGTCTGGTGGGCTGAGGACTCAGAGAGGCACAGGCGGTAAAAATGTGATGCCAGAGGCTGGGCCAGAGTATTCATGAAATACAGAGCTCAGCTCCCTTTTAGATTTGTATTCATCTTTGGCATATATGCAGGTATCTTCTTCTCCCACACAGATTTGCCATCTTACTTAGATTTCTGTTTGGTTTCAAGATTAGTTTCTCCACCCAGCCCCATCCAGCACATGTTGATTACTGATAGGAGGAAGATGTGGGAGCCAAGTGGAGAAAGAGAAGTTACAGGAATCAAGCACCTGCTTCAGTCTCAACCCCTCTGTTTCCTCTTCTGTAAGAGATTATACCTACCTTCCAGGGTGCTTTATCTTTCTCTTTTCAACTTTTCTCAATGAGGTCTATTTTGTTTGATCTTAGTGTAGGCATCTGGGCCTTCTTTTCATTGTCATTTGCATGCAATATCTTCTTTTATCCTGTCATGTTCAAACGATCCATCTCCTCAGACCAATGTGAGTTTCTTACAGACAGCATATAGTTGAATCATGTTTTTGTTTTAAATCTCTTCTATCTCTTTCTTTCCCTTGGAGAGTTTAATCCATTTACATTTAGAGTAATTACTGATAAGAAAAAAGTTACTATTGTCATTTTGTTGTTTGTTTTCTATATGTTTACAGCTTCCCATTACACATATATACTATATTTTCTTTATTCATTCTTCTGCTGATGGACATTTGGTTTACCTTCACCTTCTTAGCTATTATGAATAATGCTGCAAAGAACATGGATATGCAAGTATCTCTTTTAAGATCTTGTTTTCAATTCTTTTGGCTATTGCTGATCCCTATGATAATTCTATTTGTTTAATTTTTTAATTTTTATTTTTTAAGGAACCTCCATACTGTTTTCCAAGTGGCTATATCATCTTGCATTTCCACCAAC
This sequence comes from Ursus maritimus, assembly GCF_017311325.1. Classification (NCBI taxonomy): domain Eukaryota; kingdom Metazoa; phylum Chordata; class Mammalia; order Carnivora; family Ursidae; genus Ursus; species Ursus maritimus. Next base: position 4,699,621 of record NW_024424564.1, on the reverse strand, counting down.
CGCACCAAATTATCCAATTATCCATGGAAACTATTAACTCAATTCTCAGTAGGGTCTCTTCTTCATATTCATACAGGATGTAGAGGTAGTTGAAGTAGTCTTTGGTCTTTTAAATCACATAATGCCTTCAGTTTCAGAACAATTTGGAAAATCTGAACCACTTGTATTTTGTATTCTTATAGTTAGGAACATGTTTACTAAGCTAAATTTGCCCTTTTTAGAGAGTGGATGATACATACTAAAGATGTGAGATGCAATGCTTAGAATTTTATGCCATCGTCTTTCTCTGAAGACATAACATCTGCTCTTTGTTCCACTCTCTTTCCCTGCCCCTAGTTCACGGCTGCCTCTGTTTGTAAATCACTCCATCTTATTTTTCTGGCCTCCACAGTCATTTCCATAGTAGAATCTTGTTCCGTTTCTCTGTTTTCCAGCAAGAGCTTCTTGAGATCATCACCCAACAGATTTACCGATTGAGAGGAAATCCAGAAACCAAATGTTAGTGCTCTTATCAAAATTATCGTCTATAAAATCAACCTCAGATTTTAGCACAGCAGGGCATGCAATGATACAATAAAATAGTTACCAGCAAATAAGCAAAAACTATTATTTATCTATAGGTGTAGGTAGATACACTTGCCTACAAAAAAAATAAAACACATTTAGTAATTTTTCTAATGATTTGTGAATTATTTTTCCCTATACTATTATAAAATGGCATTGCTAAATCTTTCAACATTGTGAGGATTTATTAGATTCTTCTTCCAGCTTTTGTTGGCATTTTGAGCAGTTACAGATCCCCTGGAGGGTTAATCAAAGATGTCTTAACACATGTAATGGATTTTACATGGGCACGCGATTGCTAGGAAATGAAAGATATCGGTAAAATTCCCTTTTAGAATTAAACTTCGAGATATTATCATTTTCCTTGAACACAGGGGTACTATGCTTTTAGGAAGTTTAAACCTAGTTACTTAGTTAAGTGAAAGTAACTGTAACTAAATATGTCTTTACTATATCTACGGCAATTTATACTAGGGTGTTATCTTGATACTGTCATACTTTTAAACTTTCTCATAATTATGGGATTTGCTAGTCCTTGTGAATATGCCACTAAAATCCAGATCAAGATATAGATCAAGATATTTTGTTTTGGGGTATAATAGATATGGAATGCCAACAAATTCTATATAAATTTCTTCATGCGGAAAACTTACTCATCTTGAGCACCTCCTATGTGCCAGGCATAGGAGTGCTAAGCACTCTTTAGGCACTAGCAAAACTACTTCTCAACAGATTTATGTAGTAGTTACCACTGTGCCCATTTTCCAGATTATAAATCTGAGCCTCAAATCCCATAGCTGATAAGTAATAACAAGGCACATACTGTCTGACTCCATTAGCTAAGCTCTTTATACTCCAATTCTAGAAATTCAATTATCTTTATCATGCTATCATTTTTTTCCTGGATAGTTTTGATTGCCTAGTCTATCTCTTCTGGAACTTTCAATCTCTTTTAATTGACTTGTTCTCTCTCTCTCTCTCTCTCTCTCTCTCCCTCTCACCCTACCTCTTTCTCCCTTCATGCCTCTTTCTCTCTCTCCCTCTCACCCTACCTCTCTCTCTCTCTCTCTCTTCCGTCTTCCCCCCTTTCCCCTCTCTTCCTCCCTCTCTCCCCTGGTCCTACTTTTTCTCTAAAAGTATTTGATTAAACTTCTTTCTCCTTTTCTTTTTTAGACTTCTGTAAATTATTTATATCCCTCCTCATTCTTTTCATTTAACTACTCCACTTATTGAAATTTTCCTCTTTCCTGCAGGAAATATCTTTTTCTCTTTTTCTTTACTTCAGTAGCTCTATAGCTTTCCTTAACACAGTACTCCTTTCCTGTTAAAAAATAATAGGTCATTCCAAAATAGATAAGCATATTACATTACTCTAGCAAAGTAAAAAATAATATCTGAGTATTTATGAAAATGCTGGCACATGAAATCTCAAAGTACAATTTCTCAGGGCCTATGCAGGTCCACAATTTTTCTAGACCCTTGAATTTGTGAGAAGATATATTTTTTTAATCTAGGGGAAATTTTTCAGTTGTAAATGACCATGAAAGTATATTGCTTATAAAGGAGTAGCAGTGCTCCCTTGGTTAACTTAACCATTTAAAGCACCATCTGTCTGCCTGTCTACCTATCTGTTGTTTATTGTTCTATCAATCTAACATTTATCATCTATGTAGTTCAATGAATCTCAATCCACCCATACTGCCACTTATAAAACGATCTTAAAATGTGGATACTTTTGTTTTTCACAAAACTAATGGGCACAACTGGCATTTAATAAGCAAATCCAAGGGTGCCAGAATGCTTGAAAAATGTATTTATTTTTAATTCATATTTCAAAATATCAGATATCAGAAAAATTGACACTTCTGTTAATAAACATTTTAGTTTTCTTGCAAATAGTTTAACACTGATGTCCTGTCATAAAAATAAAGTATTAAGTGAATATTTTATAAAAATTATACAGATAAAGCAGGTAAAATTTTAGCATACTTTAAAATTTCAAGCAAAATATTAAACTCAGAAACTCACTACTAGAATATTTGTAAACTTCTTATAAAAATATACATTATTATTTCAAAAAGAAAGTACACATTCCTGCCAAGTACTGTAATTCACACAGTTTTAGGGAAAGACAAAAAAAAGGTTATGTTGCCAGGATTATTAGAACTGTTTTAGTATCATTACCAAAATAAATCAAATAGAAACTTAATGACAGATGACAACAACCACTGGATGTTTTTCAGTACGTGCTGTTAGTAAAGTTAAATGTAATTCCTTGAAAAACTATTTCCTCAAGTATGCAGTGGCAGTAAGGAAGAGTTCAAATATCTCATCTCACAATAAGAGAGGCTTGCAAAGAAAACAGCTTAAAAAGATTTTGTTCGCATATCAGATAAAGGGCTAGTATCCAAAATCTATAGAGAACTTCTCAAACTCAACACCCAAAGACCAAATAATCCAATCAAGAAATGGGCAGAAGACATGAACAGACATTTCTCCAAAGAAGGCATACAAATGGCCAACAGACACATGAAAAAATTCCCAGCATTGCTTGGCATCAGAGAAATACAAATCAAAACCATAATGAGATACCACCTCACACCAGTCAGAATGGCTTAAATTAACAAGTCAGGAAGCAAGAGATATTGGTGAGGATGCAGAGAAAGGGGAACCGTCCCCACACTGTTGGTGGAAATGCAAACTGGTGCAGCCACTCTGGAAAACAGTATGGAGGTTCCTCAAAAAGTTGAAAATAGAGCTACCCTATGACCCAGCAATTGCACTACTGGGTATTTACCCCAAAGATACAAATGTAGTGATCTGAAGGGGCATATGCATCCCAATGTTTATAGCAGCAATGTTGACAATAGTCAAACTATGGAAAGAGCCCAGATGTCCATCTACAGATGAATGGATAAAGAAGAAGTAGTATATATGCAAAATGGAATATAATGCAGCCATCAAAAAATGAAATCTTACCATTTGCAACAATGTGGATGGAACTAGAGGGTATTATGTTTATCAAAATAAGTCAATCAGAGAAAGACAATCATCATATGATCTCACTGATATGTGGAATTTAGGAAACAAAACAGAGGATCATAGGGGAAGAGAGGAAAAAATAAAACAAGACAAAACCAGAGAGGGAGACAAACCATAAGACACCCTAATCATAGGAAACAAATTGAGGGTTGCTGGAGGGGAGGAGGGTGAGAGGATGGGGTAACTGGATGATGGACATTAAGGAGGGTATGTGATCTAATGAGCACTGTATTATATAAGACTGATAAATCATAGGCCTGTACCTCTGAAACCAATAATATATTACATGTTAATTAATTGAATTTAAATTAAAAAATTTTTTAAAAAGATTGTTTGCTATGCAGTATTTGGTGATCTATTTTAAATTAAATCAAAGAAATTTAAATATCACATTAAAATATTGTACAATATCACATCTTTTAATTAAATATATTTAAACATTTAAAGGATGTCCTTAAAAATTTTTTTAAAGAGATAAACGTCATTAAAATGAAGGCAACTGTGAAATTAGTTAACATATTTACCCATTAAAAAGAGACTCTTGTTAAGAGTATTTTCAAACATTGAAAGACAAAAATAGGCTTCAAATGTATTTCTAAATGACTTTGAAAATATATATTGCCCCTAATTAGATCATATTAAAAAGATATGAGGAGTAATCCCATACATCTTTATAAATTTAAAAATATAAATGAACTTACAATACAATGATGTATGATTTAACATTTGACATGAAAATAGAATGTGTTCCTCTACATTTCTATAAATAACAAACTGAAAAGAAGGATGAACAAACCTTTAATGACAAAATGAAATTTAATCAAATTACCAAAAGTTTTTGGATTCAAATAAAAATTACACTCCCAAGAAATACCAAGTATTGGCAAGGATTTGGAGAAAAGGGAACCCTTTTTGGTGACCGCTGATGAAAATGTAAACTGGTGCAGCCACTATGGAAAACAGCATGGAGTTTCCTCAACAAATTAAAAGTAGAACTAGCACATAATCCAGTAATTCCACTGCTGGGTATTTACACAAAGTAAACAGAAACACTAACTCATAAAGAAATATGCACCCCTATGTTTACTGCAGCATTATTTACAATAGACAAGATACGGAAACAACTGAAATATCCATCAATGGATGAATAAAGATGATGTGATATATATACCTCACACATACACACACATATATACACAACGGAATATAAAACTATGAGATCATGCCATTAAAAAAACGAGATCATGCCATTTGCGACAACTTGGATGGACCTAGAAGGCACTATGCCAAATAAGTCAGACAAAGAGAAAACCCCATATAACTTTATGTATATGTGGAATCTAAAAAATAAAACAAACCAATTAAAAACCCACAGAAACACGCTTATGAACACAGAGAACAAACTGGTGGTTGCCAGAACAGAAGGGCTTAGGGGGAAGCGTGAAATAGGTGAAGGGGATTAAGAGGTACAAAGTTCCACTGATGAAATAAGCCACAGGGATAAAAAGTACAGCATGGGGAACACAGTCAATGAGATTCTAACAACTTCGTATGGGAACAGATGGTGACGACACTTACCATGGCGAGCACCGTGTAATGCAGAGACTTGTCGAATCACTATGTTGTACACCTGAAACTAATACAATACTGTATTTGCCAACTGTACTTACATTAAAAAAAAATAAAGAGCTGAAATGTTGGCATGAATGAGCAAAAGTCATAAATAAGTGACCATTTTGTGTAGTTCCGTCTGCTCTAGATTACTGTTGTTTTTAAGTAATAAAAACTGGTAGCTAAAGTTTCACCTTGTAGAAGTACTTGGTGTTCTGTAGTGACCATTGAATAAATGGATTTCCCTAGGAGTCAAAAAAAAATGCCATTCTCACTTCTTTTATAGACACTAAAATACTTCCATCATATTCAACTACATAGTAAAAAAGATTTCAGTGCAGTAATATTTACTGGTACCACAAGCATACTACTACTACAAATGCTTATTAGAAGAGATTTGATAATCCTTTTAATAGACTAATATTATTTTTTTGAATAATAAGCATCTCTTTATTTGCTGACATCATTACAGAAACCAATTACATCAGCAACAGCAAAGTGTTTTTGTGAATTGAAGTCAGAGGCAATTACTCCGAAATGTTAAGGGAAACAGTTGTACAGCTCAGTATTAAAATTTTACATTGTTTTTCCCACTATGGTCTTCTGAAAAATTTTGCTCAGTGAATGAAAGATTACATGTTTACAAAAAACATTATTAAATGAACAGAGATACATAAAATCGAAGCATTCCACTGAATTGTAATAATAAAGGTTGTTTCAAGAAGTCATCCATAATATCACATGTATATTTTAAATGTTATCAAAATGTTATAAAAATTATATGTTGGAACTGTTTTTTAAATATTTCATGTTTTGGTATTCTAAATATTTTCTAATGGTATTAAAACGATGATACATGTTCCGGAAAATTACTTGTTAAAATTATCTTGGAGTTGCCCGATATTCTCAATCTTATCTTAAAGTCTACGGATGGACTTTTTTCTAAACACTCATGTCACTATTTGTTTGGTTTAATTCATTCTGCATTCCATGTAATGAAGATTATAGTGTCTGAAGTCTTTAAAGTACAGAGACTGAATGTATGATTTCAAGATGGGAGACATGATGGGAAAGAAGATACCTAGGATACTCTTCTTATCCCATCCCATGTCATAACACTGGAAATATAAATAGACTCAATAGACATGTAAATACGACCCAGCTCATTTGTGGAAATACTTGCTCATTTTCTCCATTTGTGATTGGTCTGTTTTCCTTGGCTAATGTCATCTATTTCAAATATATATATTTCATTACTTATCGTTAACGCTTATTCTAGTGTCTACTCTTATCTGTTTTTTTTTTTTTAAGATTTTATTTATTTATTTGACAGAGAGAGACAGCCAGCAAGAGAGGGAACACAAGCAGGGGGAGTGGGAGAGGAAGAAGCAGGCTCCCAGCGGAGGAGCCTGATGTGGGGCTCGATCCCAGAACGCTGGGATCACGCCCTGAGCCGAAGGCAGACTCTTAACGACTGCGCCACCCAGGCGCCCCCTACTCTTATCTGTTTAATTTTCTTGCACTTACTTTAAGGAAGGTTACTAGTCTTAATTTTCTTGTAGCCATACTTGTGAAATGTAAGTAGATGCAGGCATCTGGACCACCCATTGTATCTTCTAGTAGCCATGTTCAAATACTGGTGCATCGGAATATATACCATTGTATTATAAATATTCCTATTTTCTCATTTATAGATGTTGCATTTATATTGATTTCTTACAGTTATATGTGTAGGTAGTATAAATGAATTTCATTTCAGGTAGTAAAAGGGACATTACAAAGTATCTGTTTTAAAAGGATTTTGCTTTTGATATGACTGAGAAGCACGGATCTGTTATTTGTCCATTGTTGGCTTCCTCTCAGCCTTAGCATGTAGCCATAATCTGTCTGCACAAGGCCCACTACCATGTGTTTAAACTTTCTCTTTTGGAACTAATGTTGGAAGGCAGCTTTCCTGATAAGTTTTCTCTTCTATTGCCTTATGGGAGAAAAATTTACTCAAAGTATATGAGGAGTCCTGAAAATTTATAGGGCATATTTAAAGGCATCTCAGAATCTGTTAATTTAAAGAAAGTGCAGCATGCCTCAAGAAAGAGCATATCATTGAATGGTTTAAATTTAACCATTTCTATACCCCACCTTTTAGCATCAGACATGTCATAATATTGGGATTATATAAAAGGGAGCCATACAGCCTTGCGCTCACAGCTTTTGGCTTGGGGAACTGAGTCTTTGATTTCAGTCACCTGCTTGACCTAACTCTCTTCGGGTGAAAGAAGTCAAACCGAGCTTTTCTGCTTCCATTTATCTTTACCAGCTAAAGTCATTTTGGCTGTGATGCCAATACTGCTTTATTTAAAGATGACAAGATGATCTGGTTAACTTCGAAAATACAGGAGCCCACCTGACAAACCTCCTGCCCACCTTTTCATTAAAATACATCTCAGAGCAAATGGGGAGAAGAGCTTGTTCACATGTGCTCATAAGCCATACAGAAGAGGCAAAAGGGAGCTTTCTGTCCTCTCACAGTCACCGCCCTGGCACAGCTCTGTGAGATCACGTTTTAGATCATCTTCTATGCCAAGGGGCTTTGTGTTGTTTCTTTTTGTCCTTTGTGACCCTCAAATAAAATGGAAAATTTCTATGTTCATGACTTTCTTTTCATGTTGAGCTCATGGGGGCATGGGGTCATGCTACCAATATATTTTTAAGCTTCACACAATTACCCTCAACCCCAGTAAAGCAGAGAGCAGCAGGACAGTATTTATGACCTGTCCCAATGAAAACCACTGTCTTAGGTGGCCCCACAGGAGACCACACATTATGCGGTGCTCATGAAATATATGAAGGGACAACATGGGGCTAACATACTTAAACATCCTATTACCACATCTTGAAATATCAGTTCTTCCAGCCTGAATTTTCTGCTCTGAAGTTAAGCTGTGTGATTCCTCTGCAGGTTGCTGAAGTGGAAATTATTTCTCTATTTGTCTACCGCCTATTATTTTCCAAACAAAATTATCATTCTGCATTTTATAAAATTGAGGAGGGGTGGCTATTAACTTGAACCACACAGACGCAAGGGCACTTCACAAGATGCTTTGTTCCACTAAGCCGTACCATGTAACTTGTTCTAAAGTAAACACAATCACATATTATGGTACAGTTTTAAAAGGGAACTTGTAGTTTTCAAACTCCTGTGCTTTGTCTTTATTTTGTTACAATAAAGTTGCAATCTTATTGATTAAAAAAAAAAACCTAACACAGCAAAAATGATAACTGACACATAATATAAAAGAATGTTTACATTACAACTGTTGAAAACCTATTTCTAGAAAACTTAATTTACATCTCCAGGATATTATAGCAACTGTGGTCTTGAGGAAGACAAATGATATGAACTATACTTTCTGTTCTCCCATTTGTCAGATGTACTTTCTCAGCTCAGCTGTTCTGTTAACCTTGTACTTTCCATGGGTGCACTTGGCTAGTATCTGTCATGTCTGTCATCAAGTCTTATGTAAATAACAAGCCCAATGTGATGCATCAGAAGCCTTTTTCACCATCCTGAAGCTTAGAGCTTACCTTGGAGTCTCCTACGAAGCTTAATATTCTAACATCTAAGATGACACTGGATCTCTTAATGACTCCATGTCTGCTGGCTTATAGTTTTGGATCAATGTCAGCTGAGGCTTGATTAATTATGCATAGGGAGCATCTGGTCAAGAGAACTTTCTACATTCCCTCCAGCATTTGTGCGTATCCCTCACAATTAGCGTATTCCAAAGCCTGATATCAGGAGGTCAGCAGAAGGGCTGGAATATGGAATTTGTGAGAGTAAATATGACAGAGATTGAAATATGACTCAAACATTTTACTATGTTACCAGAATGAAAATATTATTGTTCTTGATATAACTGAATCACATTTAAAAATCACTCTTTCAAATAAATATACTATGATCACAGGATGGACCTGGATTTCTATTGTGTGATCATTTAACAGAGATGGCAAATTTTGACTTTTAGTGTTATGTAAACTGAGGATTAAATGTAGCATATGGGGGGCGCCTGGGTAGCGCAGTCGTTAAGCGCCTGCCTTCGGCTCAAGGCGTGATCCCGGCGTTCCGGGATCAAGTCCCACATCGGGCTCCTCGGCTGGGAGCCTGCTTCTTCCTCTCCCTCTCCCTCTCCCCTGCTGTGTTTCCTCTCTCACCGGCTGTCTCTCTGTCACATAAATAAATAAAATCTTTAAAAAAAAAAATGTAGCAAATGGATGATTTCTATGTATCTAATAGAAGAGTTCTGAATTAAAAGAATATATATATATATATTAAGAATGCAAACAATATTTTCCTTTTTAATATTTAAGATTTTAAATGTGATTTATTTGACCTTACTTGGTCAAAAATAGATAATTCAATGTTTTCCACTAACTAGAAGGATGCATTATGGCAAAACTAAGGATTCTGTCTTTAAATGACTGTCCTATTGCAAGAGCAATGAGACAAAGACATCAAAGATAGGGGCACATGCCTGGCTCAGTTGGTAGAGCATGCAATGCTTGATCTTGGGGTTGTGAGTTCAAGCCCCACGTTGGGGGTAGAGATTACCTAAAAATAAAATCTTAAAAAAAAAAACACCAATGAAAATAAAACACAGACAGACATACACTGTTTCTCTATCACTATCATTTGTTTATGATTTAGAATGAGATTCAAAATAGGAAACCTCATTATATAAAGAAATGTCATCATTCCAAAAGTGAAATTTAACCTAATTACCAAATAATACTTATTTAAAAACTTCTGAAAATATGAAAGAAGCCCATAATGCCAAAGCCAAATGTATCCACCACGAGCATTTGGTGTCATTACTCCCTATTTTCTGTTCAAGAGTCTATATACATTTTTTAGAAAAATGGAAGTATACTTTACACACTGATCAAAACTTAGTTTTCCATGTACATTTCACATATATTTTTTTCATTCCCATACACGTACTGCAGTGAACATTCCTGTAAGTTGTATTATTAGTACTTTAAAATGTATCCCTAGAAACAGAATGGCTAAATCAAGAGATTCCTTTTTCAGAAAGACTGTGCCAGTGAAAATCAGACTGATTTCTCCGCAGCTTCACAAGGAAGCCGGAGTTACAAAGTCACAACTCGTGTCCCAGCGGAAGACAGGTTCAAAGTAGCAAGTGGCAAGTACGGTGCTGGTGTGAGTTAAATTCATCCTCGGAAAAAGCTCGAAACTTTAGGCTAATAATTGCTGAGGGGATTTATGACATTTTATGTGTGTAGTTTGGTTAAGGTGCCTCAACATGGTGATTCTTAAGGGACCCACAGCTGGCATATCTGACCAGATGCCGGTCCTGCAGTCCTGCTGATAACTTTGTGAAGTTTAATGACTGTGTGTCTGTTCTAAAATCAGAGGTGGAGAGTCGAAGCCTATGAGACTTAGCCACAAAAGAGCTGTGCGATTTGAACATGAAGCATCCCGCCAGTCCATGCCTAAAGCATATACTTCCAATCCATGTACCTTTCTGCATTTATTCGTTACCTCTCTGTAAGTTGAAAAGGACAATTGAGAGAGCCATTTTAAGTGCACTTTTATTTTAATGGCAACATAGAGCTATTAATTTATAGGCATGTGGAAATATGTGGAAATAACCTTCTGATAATGGAGCATTCTTCTTCTTTTAAAATCTACCCTTGATGTGAAATCTCCAGGTATTTTAATTCAAGCAATTTCTTTGGCACTATATATCAGAGCACTTAAAATGCCACTGTAAAAATTGATAATGGAAAGAACAGTGGCAAAAGTACTTTAGTTTAAGATTTAGGAAATAATGGGAACAAAGAGTAGCTTTTTTTGGAAGCTGTCTGCTTGCTATTTTGCTATAGGGAATTAGGGTTAAATAAAACAATAGCAAAAAGCCTACTTTCTAAAACACAAAGTCTTCTAAATCATAAGCGTCATATTTATAGGGGCTATGACCTTTCACTTGTTAGATTACATGAAAAACACTGGTTTTCCTACTCATTTTTATAGAAATAACATGGTATTTATGGTTATAGGTCACAGCATTTTCAAGTCCAAATCAATGTACTATATTTCACTTTTCATACTTTCATTTTAATCTGTCAAGAGATACTAAGCAGAATTATTAAAACAACAACCTCATGATTGACTGGTAATATATTAGAGGAAGAAGCAGCCTGTCTTGTTTTTTCATTGATTTTTAACTTTGCGAAGATAAACAGCGGAGGGACTAAAATTGGGGTGCACGTGTGTGTGTGTGTGTGTGTGTGTGTGTGTGCGCGTGTGTGTGTGTAGGCAGCTCAGGCATGAAGTTTTATAATTACATGACTACCTAATTTATGTTCAAAACAAAAAGGTGTTGGAAACATATACATAATTAGTTTCGCAAGAAGGCATTTTGGAATATAAAACTGAAGCATATTCTTTCTCAGGGATTGAACAGTCAAGAAAAATGTTGAAAATAATTTCTGACCTGGGTTCCTATGCTGAACTATACTTGACCCTCACTTCCCACTTCTTCCACCGATTCATACAATGCCATGGTTTCAATTCTTACACACAAGTTGATGAGAAAATGAAAAGTTCTAGTATGAGACAATGATAAGAACTGATAAAGTATGAGTACACTGCCAGCAGACATATAAGTGTATGTCATTCCAGGATGTGTACAGACTTAATAAATTCATTGCGTTTAATAGAGTGATTTAAAGATTTCAAAATTTCCAACTTTCAAACAATGCTAGTATCAGTTGAAAGGTACTACACCTAAAACTTTCCACATTGCAATTTCCTTGAAAACAGCAATAAGGCAAAAAACACAATACTCTGCATTTGAAAGGCTGATGAAGGCTTGCTGGATAAGAACAAAACAAAGGGGAAATAAAAAATTGGAAATAGAAAAAGAGAGAAATCAAACACTAATAAAAAATACAATAATAGCATATATAATGCTTGCAGGGGAAAGAAAAGAGCAACAAAAAGTGATTAAGTTAGTATTAGAGTTAAAAAAAGAAGGTGTTTACTGAGAAAAATCTGAAAGGGTATTACAGGACACTCTGATCAAAGTATGTACTTACTAAATGATGAATAACAGCTATTTTTGTAATATTTACTTCTTTTTTTGTTGATGTAAAAGTAAAAACATTTATTGCCTAAAGGATTTTCAAAAAGTGAATATAATAAAAATCAAGATTACTAGAGGTGAAATAGTATGCTTTATTATTATTTTTTTTAACAGAAAGTCCATTTGGCAAAAATGGGCTTAAATTTAATTGGGTATTAGATAATATTTTTCCTTAAAAGGAAATTACCACAAACAATGAAATCAAAAGATAAATATGGTAAGGGCAGATAAGTAGAAACATAAATAATATCTCATATGTATATTTTGAAACAAATACTTTTGAATAATTGACCACTGGAACTTTATTTGGTAAAGAGAAATTTTGGGGCACAAAAGATCTATCTTGGGTGAGTGAATGATTTGCAGAAAACTACAAAGGATCTATACATGTTTACTCCATACTTTTCACTTACATAAATGAGCTTCAGGGTGCAAATCAGAAGCCCTTGGCCTATCTTATCTGGACATCTCACTACAACTCATTCCAATTTCTTTCTGCTTCTTTTTTAACTGCTTTATTAAGAGATAATTCACATACCACACATTCACCCATGTAAAATATAAAATTCAATTTTGTTTTTTGGTATATTCACAGGATTATACAATCATCGCCATAATGTAATTTAGAACATTTCCAACCCGCTAAAAGAAACCATTACTAGTCATTTTCTATCCCCCCTCCGAATGTCTACCCCACCAGAGACAACCCCTGATCTGCCTTTGGTACCTAGAGATGTGTCTATTCTGTAAATTTTATATAAATGGAATCATGCAGTGTGTGGTAATTTTTGTGATTGGCTTCTTTCTCTCAGTGTGAAGTTCTGAAGTTTCACCTGTGGCATGTATCAGAGCTTCATTTCTTTTCATTGCTAAACAATATTTAATTGTATGTATATATCACCTTTTGTTTAGCCATTAATCAGCTAAAGGACATTTGAGCTGTTTCCACTTTTTGAATAAAAAAATAATGCTACTATGAACATCTGTGTACAAATTTTTGCGTACTATTTTTACACTTCTCTTGGGCATATTCCTAGGAGTGGAATTCATTGGTCATATGGTAAATCAATACTCAATGTTTTGAGGAACTGCCAAACTGTTTCCCAAAGTGGATTCACCGTTTAATATTCCCACAAGCTATACACGAGGGTTCAAATTTCTCTACATCCTTGCCAACACTTGTTAATGTCTCCCTATCTGATCACAGCCATCTGAGTTTTAGTGGTATTTTACTGTGATTTTGATTGCATTTCTCTATGACTAATGATGTTGAACATCTTTTAACCTCTAGATTTGACTATAATCCCCAAAAGACTCTTCTAGGCTCTACCTGTCCCTGCTCCCTTTTATTAAACTTGTAGCTGCTTTGATATTTGCTTAGGTCGTAGACCTACATCCTTTTTTAACTTGCTTTCAACAATGCCCTTAGGCAAGGTATTCTCTACTCTCTGCTCCAAATAAAGTCCATCCCCCTCAGGCAGAGCCCTGGAGCTCCTCAGCTAAATTGCTTGCCTTCTCCCTTGGGCAGAATCCCCGTGCCCAGCACAGAACTGGAGGTGGGGAGTCTCTTTTCCTCAAGTGACATTCCCATTCTGTGAGTGGTCATAAAGATAATGTCAAGCCCTGGTCTTCTGTGCTTGTCTTTCCTAGAGTAGAACTACTCCGAGAACATACCGGGTCGTTATTCTGAGCCTTCCATGTCTGAGAAGGGAGCCCTGGCTCTCTTGGCTGTACCTGTCTAGAGTAGAGCTTCAAGGATACAAAACTGGAGAGATGAGGAACACCAGTGTTCTTCTCGTCCCAGAGTGAAAGCACAGCTCTAGGCTTGGAGCCGGGGC